>NW_020884872.1:70976370-71054334 GCF_003945725.1 Corapipo altera
TGTGAACCTGTGGGTTTCTGTAAGCATATAGGAGAGCAAAAACAAAGGGCTACATATTGTGCTTGGTGCTGTACAGAGGACACAACAGGTCTCCCTCCCCTCAGAGATCAATGAATAGAAGGGTCCAGAGAGGGCTACAGGCAATGGGGACAGGAAAGGTGCAAGTGGCCGTGAGACAGCAGTAGGAGAGGAATGCAGACATCAGGGTCATGTGCCACATGAGTCAGAAAAAGAGAACTCTGACATGGTGCTGGTGGTGTATTTCTAAAAGCTTCTCATGGCTTATTGGCAGAAAAAGCCAGAAAAAGAGCATGGAGATAGTGCTGGAAAGGCAACCAGGAGTAAGGGGGACCAGCACTTTGGGTAAGCCAAGGAGGGAGAACATCCAGCTTGCCTGGTCTGACCAGTTTGCACTGTGAGCAGCTCTCTTGAACTTAAAAAGCGACAAGTTATCCCTGAGCCCAATGCATGGTCCCACAAATACACCCCTACCACGTAGAGGAGGTATTTCCAAAGGCAGAGAGCACCTCTCAGGAAGTCTGCAAAGGGGTCTGAGCTCAGCCATGGCACATACACATGATGTGTCCAGACAGGGTGCTGGATGATGACACCAACCAATGGAACAACCAACAATGCAGCACCACCTGGAGTTAAAGTGACCAAAAAAGAAGTCTGTGAATTTACTGGTGGAGAGGTTTGCCAGTCATTCTGAGTTACTCTGGACTAGTTAATATGAATGAAAAATTAAATGGTCGTCTCCTTGAAGAAAATGCCTTGGGCCACGTCCTCAGATGGAAAGGTATTTACATATCATCTCCTCACTGCTTTATGCTCAAATCTCAGTGGAGATGTTGCTGAAATGCAATGGGCAAGGAAATCTCAGAGCTGGCAGCTGGAACACAGGCTGCTGTGCCTTTAGGAGCACTTGGACAGGTAGGAGGTGCTCATAAATGGGAAATTCTGCCATCCAGAAAGTGCTTTAAGGACATCTTTTCACTGGGAGGTAAGATGTTCTCTCTCCCACAGATGTATCAATTGCAGATTTAGAGAGGGAGCTGACCAAAGGGATCTTGAAATCTCAATGGAAAAGTGTGACATATCCACCTGGAAGTATACGCATGGAAGAACACTCTGCTTTTCAGATTGCTCAGATTATGAATAAGCAAACCAAAAGCATTTTTGAGGATGAGCTGCTGACCTCAATTCCACACACTTGTAATGCTACTGTACAAACAGAGTTTCTCTCTGGAGTCAGCATCTCCAGAGAGATGGCTCCACAGTTCCACGGAGCAGCCTGAACACACAACTTGTCCGCTCTCTCTCCAATTGACCTGGGCTCCAGTGCCTTCCTCAGCCCTACTGAATACAGCATGAATCTGATGCTGATACTGAATACTGCATTTACTGAACCATCCAAAACTGCACTTGTCCGATAAAGCAGTGTACAAATTCTGCTTCAGAAAAAGAAATTATTCAGCAAGAAACAAGGACTTGCCCACTGACGAATTTGTGAAGAGCATAAGAGACTTTGCTAGACCTCAGGACTGAAAGTGCCAGAGAAGATATTTTGCAGTCAGTAAATCACATGTAAGCATCTGGTCCCTGACAGCACTTAAATTATCCTCAGTAATGGGTTTAGATAAATGGGGTAAATCCTTTCCACCCTCCTCTTAGGTCAGGATTTGCTTTGTTCCTATAAGGTGCTGATATTTCCCACAAGCTACTTCCAGGGATACCTTGCAGTGGCTGATGAGCAACAAGAAAGAATGCTCAGACCCTACTTTTGCAACCAGCTGAAAATGTTTAACCTCCACACTCTGTCCCAGTTGCTTTCCAGTGCCTCTCCCTCTGATTTCCTTAACTGAGTTATATAAGTGCAGCTGCATAAATGCAGTTGTTACAGCTAAGGAACTTAGTTCAGTGAGTAATCAGTTTCCAGGGGTTCCTCCTGGGATTGAGAAGGTATCCAACTGCACTGGAGCCAGTCTTTCTAGACTGCCTCAATTGCAATGGTTTCTGGGGCCTGATTCAGCCAGTCCAGGTATGTCCTGCAGAAGGAGATAACTCCTGTCATCCAGGGCTTCTTCCTCTGCTCTCATTCTGGATGGCGAGTCTGGCCAAGCAGTTGCAGTATGTCTTCAGTGCAGGTCTCGCAGTTGGTGGGAGGATTCCCACCCTCTTACTGATAGTGTGAATTCAGGAGTTGCACGTGAGTCATTCAGACAGATCACTGCAGGTCACCTCAGATAACAAGAGATGAAACAGGACTGTGGGATGAAGCATCTCAAGTCAACACAAGCACAGAGAAGAGCCAATACACAGCAGGCAAGGCCTCGGGCAATGTGAGACAGGTTTGGTGCACTGCCAAGGAGCTCACACACTTCTCAGCATATGGAGGGTTATCATTCTGTCCCCTATATTATGAAAGGTTCTTTTCAAAGTGTCTTCCAACATGTATTGAACCGTGTGAGATAGAAGAACCAATAGAGAGAGACAGCAAGCTGATTCCTTGGTTCATCCCTGTGGTTGGTACCAGGCTGGCTCAGCAGCTTTGTGATCCTCCTTAAAGCTCAGATCACTAGTGATAAATAATGCAAAAAGGGCAAATTCCTCTGCCAAATTAATGCTCTGAGATCAGCTGGCGCTTACCATTGGGCACATGACTCTTAAAAAATAATTCCCTTTTTGAGCATTTGGAGTAAGGAGAATCTTTTAGCCTTGAACTTCTGTTTCCACAGCCTACTAGGAAACCCTAGTTAGTTTATTTTGTACAGTAGGACAGTGTTGGTTGTTGCTGGTTTTGTCAGTGAAAGTATCTTCTGTTTGCAAAGGTAGAAGATGAGGTTTGGAGCCAAGTCTGGTGGCTCAACTTGGATGAACAATTTCCAGGAGTGTATTTACTTTGGTAAATGACATGGCTCATCAGAGCCTGGAATAGTTCAACCCTGAGTTACTAGGTTAGGAAAAAGACTGTAATCTCTAAGTCATTGGTGTGATTCTCCTGTGGTGATAGAGGGCTTTCCTGATACCCAGGGAAGGATAGCTGAGTCAAAACCAGAGAAATGGTCGTGCCTCTGCTAGGCAAGAAATTGTGTATCGAGTGGACAATACAAGCTGCTGACCAGAAGCCTGAGTCCTTGATCCTATAGACTCACATAGAGATGCTGCTCACAGAAGAGCCCTGCTGCCTTCTCCAGCACCCATACTTCCATGCTTCTGTGAGATAGGACCACATCATCAGCTTATAGACACAATTTTTGTCACCCCCAAACGTAATTTCTATATATTGTAACTACATTAGTGGGACAGCAGTGCTGCCCAGGGTACATGACAAATACCCATGGTGTTGATAGCATCACTCAACTCAGATCTGTGTATGCTTGAATATCCTCAGTGACTTGAAGCTGAGTGTCAGAGTAGTTCATTTTTTCTTTTTAAATGGTGTCCGGATACATGAATCCATTTCTTGTACCTCTTACTCTCCAGAGGACCAAGGGTGTGTGATGCACTTTGGACCACTGAGTTGCTTTAGCAATCCAAATAAAAACAAAGGTTGGGACCTCATTCCTACGAAGCGGATCCAGCTCTAGTTACCATGACACCATGACAATCAACTTGTTTACTGCTTCAAGGTACAGTCTAAACATTCTTGGCATGTCATTTGCATAGCAATATCCAGAATGCTTTGTGTCACTCTACTGTATTCGGGCTCTACAAATGCATTGAAAAGTTTCTTTACACGTATGCTTAACTAAAGAGAAAGAAAGGAAGAGAAAGGAGAAGAGAGCTTCACTTTTGGTAGCATGTTTCACACAAAGTGTAATCTAAACTGTGTGCAAAATTAAACATAAGAGCTGGATACATGACCTCCATATGTTCTGGAGAAACAGGCAGGGGGGTAATTATCAAATACAGGATGGAAAACCACTGAGAAAATCTAGGGCTCGTTTTGGCAGAGTATTTAAGCATGTGCTTAATTTTAAACAGGTGATAGACTGAAATGCAGAAAAAAATAAAAAGACACGGAGAAGTGAGAAAAAAATAGATTAGTAGAAGAAGAGAGAATAATGACAGGGAGTCAGCTTGATCATGCGAGCTGGCAGTGCTGCAGGAAGGGCCAGGAGGGGTGTGTAGGCTGAAGGCAGTGTTGGCTAGGAGGAGCTGGTGAGTTGGAAGGGTGTATGGAGAGCTGTGCCACGACACTGTGTACAGGGAAGCCTGTGTGGTGGTGAATGACGAACCCAGATATCAGCTGGTATAAACTGATGTAGTTCCTCTGCACTGAATGAAATTCTGCTTGCTCACCACTGCTGGCAACCTGAGTGTTGGCTTCAACAGTTGTGCAAGTAGGGCTGGGAGTGAAATAGAGCCTCAGAAGGTCTCTGAAAGGATGGGGCCTTGGGAGAAGACAGAAACTGGGGGAAGAATTGTGAATGATGGTAGAGAATGGCTGAAAGCATGCAAAGCTGGAGCCGGGATCAGCCAGGGAGATGGGGATTTCACCAGTCAGTGCAGGGGAGGATGAGAGGTGGTAGTGGTGGGGAAGCTGAAAGCCCTGGAGTTGATACAGGAGCAGAACAGGCTTTTAGAGTGCTGGAGCAGCTAGAATCTGGGTTGTGACAGATTAAGTCAGCTCTGCATGGGGCCAGGGTAGGACATAGACAGATCACAGACACCATCAGGACCATTTCACTGCAGTCACAGGCATCTAAGGTAGGAGGTGTGAGATCCAGCAGGTTTGACAATGACAAATCTCCAAGTGTTTTGTCTTCCCTCTGTGCCCATAGCACATCTAGGTTGGGCACTGCTTGTGCTCAGAAAGAGCGTCTTGATGCACAGGAACTATGGACAGAAGTTTCCCACATCATTAACTTTCATTTACCTACCCACTTATACAGTGTGGTGTCCTCACAGCTTAGGCACTTAAGAAAATTTGTATTTGACATGGTGGCGTGGAACATAAATATCTCTCGTGGATTCAGTGAACTTCTCAGATTCTGGTTGGAAAGTCTCTAGAGCAAAGAATTTATGGAGAGGCATGTTAACCTGTCTGCTATAATAAGTGATTCTGCAATCCCATGTACTACTCATAGCTGAGACCACAGGAGTAGATGCAGGAGACAATTGCATCAGATGTGAACAGCTTGCTCAACAGGATAGCATTTACAGATCAGGCATCTCTGCGGCTGCCTCCAATAGAACATCAGTAAAGAGATAACTCTGGTCTAAAAGACACCTATTTAGTGTGAAGGTCTGAGTGCAGACTGAATGAGGTGGCTCCCAGGTATGTATTTGTGTTACTCTTCAAGTAACAGCCTCTGCCCAATTCAGTCCACGGATCTCCTTTGCACCACCTGGCTTGTGGAGACCTTTTCTCCTCCGAGCTACTGATTCCAGTGGACTTCCTCTGAGTTTATATCATACTAAGTGCAAAATGACTACGACTTTAAAGAAAACCTGAACAACATACAAACATATGCTTTACCATTCTGTGCCTAATGTGTTATCATACTATGCTTAATCCCTCTGCTCTGCCTTGCACACTACAAACCACCTGGACACCTGCACATGTTGCAGGTCTGTATGGATCATCTACTATTCTTCACTATTTACCTCAGATTTGACTGGAAAGGGGTTTCTTAAAAAACAACCAACCAAACAAAAAAAAAATCCACACAAAATCCCCGAACAAACAACAACAAAAAAAAGAACAACTGTGATCCAAGACACTGCAGACTTTTGTAGTCTACCCAGGCCAGGATTAGTCAAGTAAAGGCAGTTAGCCCTCCACACAGGATATTTAAATATTTTTAAATCAAACTAAATCCAGATGTATTTGCAGTCACAGCTACCATGTATTCTCTCCAGCTATCTGTCTGTATCTGTCTGCTCTGCTTGTGCTTCAGGTGTAAGTTCTCCTGTCAAGAACCATTTCATGTGCCTGGATGTGTGCCTAGTGATATTTTAGATGTACCAGGGTATCTGACATCCTCATGAGACTGGTAGAAAAGACCTGCAGCAGACCCTTCTGAAGCAGTGACTGGAGACCAATCCAAACCAAATACTCCCATCCAAGATCTAACATACTAGTACACACCTATGTTTAAGTATGGGAGTCACTATTCATCTGGCTGCAAAGTGCATAAAATAATGTATTCATAGTCTGTGACTGATGCTAATGCACTTAATAATTGGAAAGCTGAGGCTGAGAAAGAGAACAGACACAGATCTGACAGGAGCAACTGAATCCAAGCCACATATTGAGTCCATCCTGAGATTCTACTGATATGTTTTTCCAGTTTGATCTATACAGACTGGTATTAAATATATGATTAAAATGTACTCTTTTCCATGTGTCCTTTGTTGGGAACAAGCCTAATAGAAAATATCAAGAAGGAAAGGGGAAATTAGAGAAGCTTTCAGCAGAATGAGAAAGGGGATATAGCAAACTTAAGAATGAAGATTTTTTTTTTCCTGTTTATGATAGCTGCTATTTCTTTTTTTAGTTAATTAGTTTGTTTTAATTTATATATACCTGAGTTTATATGGGTTATATAATATAGAATACATAGAGTACTTCCAGAGTAGTTAACTGTCCAGCACTGGGCAGCCACTCTTGTATGGCTACAGACATATTAAGCACCAGGCCCAGACTTTTGCTGTCATCATCAGTGTCGGTATCCTAGGAGATGTCCCGATCTTGCATAATTACATCCTGATAAATGAGTACTTTATGTTCATACCAAAAACACTTTCAAAATTAATGTAATTGGAGATAGCTACTGTTGATGTACCTGTCTTCGAATCATTAGGAATATCATACAAAACCATTTTATTTAGGATCTTTTGTTAACACCCACCTGTATTTTTGAGTAATCACATTCACAGACAAAATCATATTGTCATTAGAGAATCAAATTTCATAGCCACCCTCAGGAACCTAAGGATTAAAAATGAAGCCTTGCTATCCTAGTAAATTAATAGGTAAACTTCACTCCAAGGAAACAAGAGTGAAAGAAACACTCAGCTACACTCAATGTAATGCTATTCCAAAGCAGAAAGTCCATTTACTTCAAACACTATTCCAGAGCCATTGGGCCAGCTCTGAGCTGGCACTGTGTAAATACAGATAAACTGAATTATGGAATTCCTGGGTTAATAATACTAGTTTTGTGGTTAAGAGCAACAGCATTTAAAATACCAATACATGTTTGACAAACCTATTTGATGCAGCCTTTATGTGGAATGAAATTAAGTCTAGATATAGAAATAAAAATCACATAAATATAAAAGCCAAATAATGTAAATTAATAATAAATAGTTGTAAGTACATAGGCTATTAGTATTGAAAAGATTCTTCACTCCAAACTTCTGGTCTTTTCTAGAAATCTATCATTTTTCATGTTCACATTTTGCGCCTGTGAGAGTGGCTACATATGTGATGGGATGGGGCATGGAACACCCACATTCAACATTGCCAATGGGTGGAAAAGAGAGCCCTGAAAATCAGCATCATCCTTTGTCCTCCTTCCCCTGCCAGAATAGCCACTTTTCCTCTGGGACACAGTCTCTAAAGCCTCAATAGCATCCAAAGAGTCTCCTCTCTGCATGATAGGGCAGAAATAATTCAATTTTAAGATGGAAATATAGTAAAAAAAGTATATGCTGGAAAATATTCAAATTCACCTTGCACATTTTTAAATCTGCTTCCCATTGTAATTGGGTGAGACCGGTCATTTTAGATGCTAAAATGCTTAAGTAACTTTCAGAAACCTGCCACCAAAATGGCCAGAGATAGAAAGCTGAAAATTGGTATGTTATGACATTCACTTTAGCAGAGGTGCCCACGCTCTTCCCACAGCAAAATGACTTTAATTTGCCCAACCTCAGAGTCCTTGAAAATGACACTGAGCATTTGCTGTAATGATTTCTCACTAAATTAGAAAAATGCCCAACTAAGGAGGGATTATCTCTGCATGTGGATGTGGCATAATGACTGTCAAGTGCACTGAGAGCCCCACTGGGCTTTGCAAGGTACGCAGGGTCTGCAGCAGAGGCCAGTGTGTATTGGAGAATATTAATACTGTCTTGTTGGGGGCATCCATTGTGATACTCTACTGTTGTTCAGACAAAATTATACCATACGAGGGAATTCTCTTTGCTACTTTACATATATGAGGTACATTTTAGAGCTGAGGATTAGTTCCAAATTGTCTGGCTGACAAACTCAGTCCATAAAGGATGCAGTCACATGTGTGCCCACGCTCTCTGTAGCGTATGCATCCACTGGGACACCATCACTGCCAGATCCTTCCTCGCAGCCCATGGCCTCTGTGCCTGCAATGAGGATGTGATAGTGAACCTGGTTCTGCACACCTAGAAAGTTTTCCAGCTGCACCCTGGGAGCCCAGCAGCTCTGGTTCAAAATGTGTTTTGTCCTCCAGGTGTCTGGGTACTGCTGCCCAGGTTTCAGAGCGAGTGAGGAACAAGCTGGCTGGGCAATGCCACTGCCTGATCATCTCTCTCACCATGGTGAGGAACTGTCCCTATCTGCCTCTGCTCAGCCTCAAAACAACAGTGTGAGGAGGCACACTTTTTATATCAGAGCTTGTATCAGGAAGGACCAGAGAGATGGTGGGGATGTGTTGGCAGACAAGGACTTTGAGAGCCTCAACACAACTGCCACAATAACACTCCAATAGCAACACTCAAACGCCCAGTTCTCTTGTTCCTCCCATCTCACTGCCAGCCAACTGGCTCAAACCCATGTGCTGAACAGGCATGAGGAGCACACACACATGCCTCTGCGGGTGTTCGTTGACTTTAGTGCCAGTGCTCTGCTAAAGAGGATGCCAGACCCCTCGGTAAACCCACATGAGGCTGTTTCTGCCTCTATTTTGCAACGGCTTTTCAAAACAAATGTGAACAGGATGGGAGGTGAGTGCCGGAGAGTCTGCAGGGCCCTGCTGTGTCAATTAGGGTCCCCTGAGGGGTCTTTCCTTTTGAAACTGGTCCACTGGGGAAGGAAGGGCACACAGGGATTATGGGGCCAAGCACGGAGTGAGACTGACTGACTCTTATATCAAGGCCAGATTTTGGTCTCAGACCTGCCAAGTTCATCCCCAACAGCCACGGGAAAAAGAGCTAGTAAGATGATGCCCGTGTTGTGTCCAACTTCAAGTTTGTCCTGCCGTCCCATCTCACATGGGAAATGTGGGAAGCAAGCAGAGGAGGGAGCAGGGAGAAAGAAGTCAGAGGTCTAAGGGTCCCAGGAGTCAGTGGGTGAAGGCAGACCACCAAGGAGAGAAAGCAGCCTAAAGATTTTGTCCATGTGTCCCCATCTTAATAATACATCCGCCTAGTGTCACCAAGTTCTTGCACCTTCCAGGCAAGGGAACACAAATCAGGCCAGACACAGTAGGGTATGGCTACTGCCTTGTGCCTGTCCTGCACTGTCATGTCTATGGTTCCCCTCCTCCTCCCATTTTCCTGGGTGTCCACAGAGGCTCACAGTGTGCCATGGGCTGCAAGGTCATGGTCTCCGCTCCCCCATGGGATGGAGATATAGGAGCCTGTAGATCTCCTGGACCCACAGCTATACAAAGAGCTTCAGGGACCTGGGAAGGCTGAAAGACAACACATTTGTTTTATGGACAGGAGCTGAGGCTGTCCCAGCAGTGGCAGTTTCACCTGCTGTACCTTCATCCTTGCTGCCCAGGGATCCCAAGCGCACAGCTTCCCACAGCAAGGTCAGCCCGTGTGCGGAGCTTTGTTGACCTTCTCCACGGGGATTTCCCATGAGGGATGACATCTCCCTTCCTGACTCTTCCCAGTGGCCTCAGTTCTTTCGGACATGCTCCAGAATGAGTCCCGTCCCGGCAGGGACCGATGGTAGCCCAGAGACTCACGCACATTCCCCGGACCTGAAACCCGCCGGGTCAGGTGGTGCAGCTCTCCGCACAAAGGGCCTTTCCCTGCACAGATGGAGCGGCGGCGGGAGCGCCGGGCCCTGAGGGTCCCGCACTCGCGGGAGTTTGATGCCGGTCCGGCCCTGCCGCCGCGTGTGGCACCCCCGGATCTGCGGGACCTGTCGGCCGCTTCCGGCAGGGCTCTCCGAGAGCCACCGGGATGAGCCACCGCACGTAAAAACGGCAAAGTGCTGCCGGGAGGCTGCGGCGGCCGAGCGGGGCTGCCGGAGCCCGGTGGTCGTGAGGGAGCCCTAGTACGGCCGGCCCCGGCCTCAGCCCCGACGGGTTAGCGAGAGGCCGAGGCGGTCCTTCGCCGCTGATGGCGGCGGGCACATGGAGAGAGGAGCCGAGCAAACACCATCAGCCAGGTGTTTGTATTCACGTGCAGCCGTACGTATCTATGGGTACACATCGTGCATCTCTCTCCGGCAGACTTGCTACTGAGTTGGGAAGGAAATGTGTTCAGCCCAGTCTCTCCCCAGCCCGACCTTTAGCTTCGCGGGGAGGACCGAAAAAGCTCCCGGGACAAGGGGCATGGGTCTCCCGCACCCCATACCTTCAACTTGACTCAGGGAAAGGAAGAGTCCCCGCCATCTGCGCTCGCCGGGGCGGGAGGGTCCCGGTGCCGGGCTACGGCGGAGTGAGTTGGAGAGCGACGGCGCTCCCAGCGCACGACCGCAAACACCGAGTGGCTGCTTTCTACGCGAAGGGAAGGACATAAACCACCAACGAGCTTTTATTGTTATCATAATCATTATTATCATCGCCATCATCTGCACATAAATAAATAAATAAATATCTCACGGGAGGAGGGAGTGGGACGGAACGGTACAACCACAGCTGTGTGCCCGGCAGCGACTAAGTCGAAACAAAACCGAGAGCAATTTTTAAAAGAAAAATAAAGGGGAAAAGGAAAATATAATAATCCAAGCAGCTTTCGACCCTCCCCATCCGCCTGCTTACAGGCACCGCCAAGTTACCGGAGAAAGCTCAGGACAGGTATCCCTCCAGGCGGACGCACCTCCCAGCACCGCGCAGCATCCGCGCCCGTCTCGGTGCGCGGGGAGGTCTGCGAGGACCTTCCCGGGCTTGGGGCTGTGCCTGCTGGGAGACAAGTGAGAGAGCACTACGGGGGGACGCCTGGGGTCCTAGGGAGCAATTTATTTACAGCAGGGTGCCAGGGTACCCGTCCTCATGGGCCGGGGGTCTAGAAAGACTAGAAAGTCCTTTGTAAATTACACAAATTATACAAAACAGTATAAAATCCTTCGGCTGCATTTCAGCACCGGGGCAGGCAGGCCTCCTTCCCCTGCTCTCGCCACAGTTCCTGGGGAGCCGGGGTGGGTGTGCGGGGGGCTAGGGTGTGACTGCGAGACCTCTGTCGTCCTTCCCCGAGGAGGACGGAGACATGCGCAAGTCCTCGTCGTCTTCCGAGCATTTGATGGTGGAAAGGGATGAGCATTTGCAGCTGTGGCCGCTCCCCCCGCCCCGGTGTGAGCTACTTTTGCCTTCTTTCTTGTGCTTGACCCGTCGGTTCTGGAACCAGATCTTCACCTGCTTCTCGGAGAGGTTCAGGTAGGTGGCGATCTCGATTCGCCGCAGCCGGGAGAGGTACATGTTCGAGGCGAACTCCCTCTCCAGCTCCAGGAGCTGCGTGCTGGTGAAGGCGGTGCGCATCCGCTTGCTGCTGGGCAGCTGGCTGGACGTGCTGTCTGGGAACGGAACAGAGTGCACGGTCAGGACCTGCCGGACCCGCCGCCGCCCACCCCGCAACGTCGGTCCCCCCCCGGTCCCCGCTGAGCCCTTCTCGCCGCCCGCTCTGGGGGGTCACAACCCTTCCTCGTCCCCAGGAGGCCGGTGACCCGGCAAGCGGCTGCCAGGCTGGAGACCGAGCTCACGGGGTACCGCGGCCGCCTCTCCCCGTTCGCACGGCCTGGATCGGAGGCTCGGCGGGCAGCAGCAGGGCTTCCCCTGCGCATCGTCCGAGGCACCAGCAGAGAGGTGCCGGGACACCCCGTCCAACCTGCTAGTGCTGGGTAGGGACTCTCCTCCCCCGGTGCCTTCGGCAGGTTCCCCCGGGATCCCCATCACCTCCCCGGTTCAGTGCTGTCGTGCAGGCATGCATCACCCCGCTTCCCACCCGTACCCCCTTACCCACGGAGATGCAGTGGAACTGACGGGGGTCTGGCAGCGGGTAGGCGCCCTGGTAGAGCGCCGGTGCGTGCCCGACGCTGACGGCGGAGACAGAGTGCTGCTGGCGGGCCAGGGGCGAGTGGCAGTACTGGGAGCCGAAGGGGGGGAAGGAGGCCTTGATGAGGGGGATGGCAGGCGGCGGCGGGTGCAGCTGGGAGGCGGTGACACAGAGCGGACAGACGCAGAGCAGCCCGGCCTTGCGAGCGTGGCAGGCGCCGGCCGGCAGCCCGGGCAGCGGGTGCGAAGGGTGCACGGCGTAGGGGAAAAGCGGCGGCGGCGGGCTGCCCTCCCCCTTCTTCTCGCCCGCCTCCCGCAGCACTAGCGAGTCCACTAGGAAGGAGCGCGGCATGGCCCCACGCAGCGCCCTCGCAGCCCCCGCGCGGCGCCGCTGGCCAGCCTGAGTGGTGCTGAACGGGGCCCGCCGCCCGCTTTAAATAGCGCCCGCGCCATGTGATGGCGGCGCCGGGCGCTCAATGGCCTTTCTGTGGCTCTTCTCTTGGCATTCACGCCGCACGCTCCCTCATTATTTCCCTTGTTAACTAAATGAACTGCATAATGTACTCTATTCTTGTCGACCCCACCCACGCCGTAGCAGGCGGCCTCTCCCCTCCTCTCCCTTTGGCGGGGTTATTTTCTCATTCTCTCGCGATTTAATATTCTTTTCTTTCTCTTTATCGCTCTCCTTCGCTTTCAGCCCAGCTTTCAGCCCGCTCCCCCCTGTTTATTTTGCCGGCTGCAACCGTGGTCTCCGCCGGCGCCAGCTTCCCCTGCCAGGCCCCCGGCGCCTTTCCCACCTGTGGCACCAGGTCGGCCCCCCAGCCTCGACGGCCTTTCTCTCTCCTCTCGCCTCCGGGATGCTTCGTCCCCACTACCGCGCCTGCCGCCGTCCCCAACCCCGCGTCTTTGTTCACAGCCCGGTGCCGGGACCTGCCGCTTACCGCTGTCGCCGCCGTCGGGCGAAACCTCTGGCCTCAGAGATGTGCCCGCCGTTGCTCCATCGGCGGGGACATCGGCCAGGCCTCTGTGTGGGTGTAGGCGCCCGGGCACTGATAACCGGTGTGGAGCGCCACAAGCATCGCGGCTGCACTGGTGCGGGTACTGAAAACCCGACACACAGACACCGCTCCGTGTCGGCGGCACCCGCGGCGGGCGCTTCAGCGGAGGGAGAAGAGGCGCTCGGCGCATTCCGCATTCTTTATACCTGGTCCCTCTGCTCGGTCTTAGCACCTGCCACCGATAACACCTGCCATCGCACCATAGCACTCCACGTGCGGCGGCCCCGGTCCCGGCTGCCACCAAGCCGATCAGGCTCGGCCCCGCATCGCCGCGCACAAGTGCGCCGGGAAGCCCCTGGGGCCATGGGGACCGACAGGGAAACGGCTCATTTCTCCCGAACGATGGGATTTAACTTAAACACTGCTGCGGTGCCTGAATGTTTTAGCACAGGGATCTGCAAAGCTCAAGGCAGTCTCCAAAGCGAGTGCGCGTCCGTCAGAGCTAACGCGCACCGGCGCTGCCCCGCGCAGCGACTCCCGGTGTCGCGCTCTGTGAAGCTTATTGATTTAGGAGACGAATAAGGAATGCTAACAAATAAGAAAAAAAATTATCGCAATATCTTCCCCGATTTTCCCGTTTAATATACGGGGAATAAAAAGACAAACGCATCCGCCGACTCCTGTCAAAACGTGGAGAGATTGCTCCCTGCAGTAATCTCCCCGCCTCGAAACTAAATGGATTTTTATTAAAGGGGGTGAAAAAAGAGGTAAAAGAAGTAAAAGCCTTGAAAGCAGTGTTCTCCTGTGTCTCCGGCTGTGCAGAGGTTGTTGTGTCTGTGTTCACATTCCTCACTGGAATCCACGGGAGTTTTGCCGAGATACTGTTGATGCCCGAGCCTAGAAATATACTGATGTGCAAAAATGAAAGGCGAAAATTACAGAGTGAACAAAAACGAATGTTACTAAACATTCAGTCCCGCAACAATATAGAAAGGATTCCCAAATGCTCTTCCCCTGAAAGCGTTAACGGGGTTTGGATTTTTTTGTTTGTTTGTTTGTTTTATTTTTAAGGAAAAGGTATTTTAAAACATTTTCCGCTGGAGCTGGCGCCCGGTAAGGGGCATCTCTCCCCGCTGAGAAGTGTCTCGCCACCGGGGGGTGGTGGATTCAGGCTTATGCCGAGGGATTCCCGCTGCCCGGGGGCTGAACCCCGGGGCTCCGAACCACAGGGAGGCAAAGGGTTAACAGCTTCTGAATGCACACCAAGCCCAAAGCTACTGGGAAAGAATATCCAAAAAAATAACCAGTTTTTTTTCCAGCCGCTGGACCTTATTGAATGTCATTGAAGAAAGTTTTGAATGCCAGATAAAGAGAGGCGAATTAAAGTGTGTGACAGCAGAGGATAAGCAAACACAAAGAGAACTCTGTCACACTTTGGGCAAAATCCGTGGGCTTTTTACCAAGCCTCTTCGCTATGATTGAATTAAGTAATAGGAAAACATTTTCTTTCAGTTTAGAGCCATTAGACAAAAACTTCAAAGCGAATAACACTTTTTAATGTGCAGCCCAACAATGGAATCTGTTTTGTGCTGAAATGTTTAAATGGTTTGTTGTGCAACTGCGGGCTGAAATAACCTAGACTGCAGCAAAATAGCATCCTTCAGGCCGTTTTATAAGCGTTTGAAACTAGCACAGATCTTTAATCCCAGAGCTTCAAACTAGACCCCCTCTCTGGTTTTTTGCGTCTCCCCACCATTTTTGGGGTTTGTTTTGTTTTGTGTTTTTTTGGTTTTTTTGATAGTGGAAATTCTCACCGTATATTTGCTGTCTCGAAGCGATCGCCGCTAAACGAAAACGGCACCGAGAGCGGGGTAAAGAGCTCCGCCGGCGGGGTACGCACAGCGGGCGGCTCGAGGGGCACGGGTGGCGGGGGTCGGGGGAAACCCCTTCCCGTGCTGCGGGGCGGCCCCCGCCCGGACCCCCCTGTGCTGTGTGAGGCGGGCAGGGCGGCTACCCCGGCCGTGAGGGGGGTCCTGTCGGGACAGGGGCCCCGGTGGCACCGGGAAGTGCCGTCGCTTGGGTTCCGGAGGGAAAGAAACGCTGCATGGTAATTGCTACCCCCCGCGCCCTGCACTCGCTATCACACCCCCCGGAGAAGAGGATGTGGAGAGGGAGGCATTAGAGTGCGCATCAGCTGGGGGACCCTCACGGAGCAGGGCGTCAGGGATCATTGCGGGGGATGAAGGAGAGAGAGGGCAACAGCGTTAGCACTGAGTGAGCCTTGCCTTCCTCCCCGGGGCTGGGTGGCCTGTGGCACCGCTGCCTGCGAGAGAAAAAGGTGTCAAACTGCGGCTGCCTAAGGGTTGCTGTGTGGACATCGGCTGAAAAGAGCTCCCCCATCATTTTGAGGGACCAGCCGTCACTGCCAAATTTATAATGACGGCTTCTCTCTCCGGGACAGTTGCCCTTACTGTCTGGGGGTGGGAAGCGACACACACCATCAATCCCTAAGCAGAGTATGGAGAGGTGCGTTAATCTGAGAGAGGAGAGGAGAGGAGGTGAGGATGAAATCTGGCTGGGGTAGAATGGAATCACCATTTCCAAGAAGACCACATCCTTGGTAGCTGAGGAGGACCAATGATTTGTGAGCGACTGTAATATTCCCTAGCCTAGTCCAAGAAGTGATTTTCTAATGGCAAATACCAAAATGTAAATCAAAGCCAGTTCTGTACCACAAGCCACACACCGTGTGATGGATTGTCCCAGGAATATGCCTTTTTACATTGGACAAACACAGACAGGAGCAAGTCTGTGAGATATTTGTGCACCCCTTTAATAAGCTTGACCAAAGAATGATTCTGAGTTTACTTGATTAACTAGAAACAGGTTTTTTAAAAATCACTGCCTGATCAGCAAAATTGATTTCTTTGGCTGCTGTACTTGCTTCATTGGTCTCTTACTTTATAGTACAGGACTAACTGCATTAACATATACACAAAACATTATTTTTGGCTAGTTACTGTTATTACTGGCTACTTACTTACAGCCATGTTCTGTACAGAATGAGTGTTTCCCACGGGCTTATATTGCACAGTGACACAACAGGGCCTGTGTGACCAGCCAGTTCAGCAGTGTTTATTTCCACAGTATCTCAGAGGAGAGGTGGAGAAAGCTCTGTTCTTCTGCTGGGCCAAGGTGAAGTGAAGAGGGCTGGTACCTATTTGGGACCAGCGGGTGATGCTTTTGGAGTGTTTGTGTCAGCCTATGTTTACATGAAACTCAGTGTTTGAAAACTGCAGTGTATATTTTGTGCACTGATTTTGGTCAAATACTAGAAGCATTTGTCACCCTCAAAGCCAGGGTTCAGGGAAGGGAAACAGTCAATGAGAAGAATGCAAGTATTAAGTGTCTGCAAAGAAGCCAAACCCCAATTTTTTGTCATGAGCTCAGTAATCTACTTAACACTGTCTGTGAGTACCATCAGAGAAGCACGAATAAAACCCAGTTGGAAGACAGGCCACATCACATCAGACCAGGAGCCCATCTACAGCCATAATTTCTCTGCAGCAGTGGCTGTGATGGAAATCTAAGGAAGACTACGGGAAAACAAGAAACATAGAGTGATCCTTCCACAGTTTACTCCTGGCAGCCAGTGATATGCAATACAAGGGATTCCAGAAACATGGGCGATGTTTGTGTTTAATTTCAGTTTTTCCAAAATAAAGGCTAAAACACAGGGTTGGAGTTCCCCGCCCCCCCATGAAGTTGCCCTATGTTTTCCTTCATCTCTTGTCTTATCTATCAATTCCTTCCAAATTTATAACTTTATAAATTTGGTAGTCTACCAGCAATGGTTTTAAAGGGGGCTTAAAAAAAGATAGACTATTTATAGCGACAGATAATGATGGGATAAAAGGGAATGAGTGTAAAATTAAAGAGAAGATACTTAAATTATACATTAGGAATAAATTCAGAGAGCAGTGAGTTACTGGAACAGGTTGCACAGAGAAATTGTGGATGCCCCATCCCTGTAAGTATTCAAGGCCAGGTTGGATCGGGCCCTGAGCAACCTGGTCTAGTGGGTAGCACTCCTGCCCAATGTGGGTGGAGGGGTTGAAAGCAGATGATCTTTAAGGTCCCTTCAAACCTAAACCAGTCTATGTTTCTATGATCCAACCCTGCCACATTTCCAGCGTGGTTCATTCAGTTTCATCTAGTTACCATCGTAAGCTATCCAGTCAATAAGTAATCTTGCCAGTAAAACCAGGAGGACCAAACCAAAGTTGTTCATCTCCAGGACCTTTATTTTTTTTTCTTTGATCATTTTCCACAGCAGATATGTAGGGTAGAGGTTTACCATTTAAATCTTCTTCAGTCCCGTTGCTTGCTAACAGGGTTGGTCTACAAGGGAATCCTGTACTCATCTTCTAAGAAGACATTATCCTGTTCTGTTTGTCTTCCTTGATCTGAACCTTTCACTGAGGAGGAGATCTCAAAGAAGTAGTTGTACAGAAATGGTGGAAAAGTAAAAGGAAAAGTAGGAATATGTAAAATTAAGCAATTTAAAATAACCTTTTGCTTTTAGAGAGACCACATTTCAAATTGGTGGAAACCTTGCAAGACCAAAGTACACACAGGATGGAAAAGAACTTGAGAGTAATGAAGACAAGGAATTGCAAAAAAGGAACCGGATATTAGTTCTGCAGACATGATTAAATTATGAAATTAGAGATAAAATCCTTCAATCTCAGAATCCCCCCTATTTCCCAGCTTTTTTTTTGCTACCTCCTTCCCCTTTATCCAAATTTCTCACCTTTAGGTATTCTGAGTCCTCTACAAACTGAAAGTTATTG
The DNA here is from genome assembly GCF_003945725.1 of Corapipo altera. NCBI lineage: Eukaryota > Metazoa > Chordata > Aves > Passeriformes > Pipridae > Corapipo > Corapipo altera. The sequence goes on from NW_020884872.1 coordinate 70,994,380, forward strand.
AGGTTGTCATTCTGCTCTTTGAGAACATCCAAGGGGAAATTCTGTCATCATATATGGTAAGAAACCATATCATATGTGTTATTTATATGAAGCATTTGAACACTTCTCTGTAGTTGATGTACTTCTTCTCAAGTTTTAATCACATTCATGTGGCAAGTACTCAACAAACTGTATTGATCTGTAGCATGTGTAGTTGAGCTTATGGGTACACTGGTTTCAGTGCTGGCTTCTTGTCCCCTTCCTGGCAAATTTGGAGGATTTTGCAGTGGTTGTGGTTACTGCTGAATGAGACAGCTGGTTAGTGCATTCTGTGATGTAAGAGAAACAAATAAATGTTTATTAGATTCACTGTTAAAGATCTTTCGTTGTACAGGAAGCTGACAGGAAAAAAGCATTTTTCCCCTGTCATTTAAAAAAGAATACCAGAGAGTGGAAGATGTTGAGCCAATAAAGTCACTCAAAAACAAACTCCCAGATGGAGCTCCCCAACACACAGAAGACATTTCCTAGATGCTTTTGCAATGCTGCTATACAGCCACATGCAGAAACACACCATGAGTGTTGCCAAAAGAGGAATACGGCAAATGGGGTAGGATGTTTTGCTGGTAGGTTGCACACAGTCAGTGGCAAGGGTTATGAGAAAAGAGGCTGGCTTACCTGTCCCAGGGTTTCCTGGCCACTGCTGGTGGCACAGTGATAGAGCCTGAAAGTTCCAGGTCAGAACTGTGTAGCTCAGTTCCTTCTTTTGTGTTGACAAATACGTGTTCTTCAAGTGTTTATCGCACATAAATGTCAAATGATTATCTTAAGTGTTTATTCAGTTTGTGTAAAGCAGACCTTACCAAGGCATATTAATTCCTTTAACTTGCCAGTCCTGACAGTAGACTGAGAAAAGGAACACTTTGAACTGAGAAAATAATTTCTTCTTTTCATTACATTTTGAAGACTTAAAAAACCCTTTTGAACACAGTAGAGTATCCAGAACATATTAGGTCACATGTGTTTGTGTCTGCATATTTGGACACGAACCAGTATATTATATTATTAAATATATCAGCTGACATATCAAATGTATAGGATGAGAGAGTACACCCATGTACAACCATAATGTGGCAATTTTATAGAAATATTTTCCTGGAAGCTGAATGCATGGAAATCTTCCAGTTCACGCAGAACATTTTCTAGAGAAACGAAACAACCATTCGTTAACAATAACAACACCAGGGATATTAAGTCAGTACATGGCAAACATGTGATGGCACTGAAGTTTCTGTGTATTTCAAATGCAAGTAAAGCCTGTGAACCTCTTTCTTCTGCTTCTTTGTTTTTGTAAGTATGATGACCCAACACATACTAAGTTTGGATTTGTAGTTGTTATAGTCTGTCCTGGATTAGTAGCAGACCTGGGAATTTTCCTACTCAAAACACAAACATCACAAATTGGAATTCATTCCCTTTTGCTGTTGGATCTTCATCTTCCACATTTGGAGAGTAGCATCCTGTGACTGTCCTGTGGCTGTCCTGTGTCCTGTGGCCCTGTGTACCTGGTGTGTAGAATCACAGCTGAGCTACTGCTGAGGATGCACATGAGCAAAGAGGCTCAAGGCACCTCTTGGAAGAGTTCACTTCTTGGCTTTAGCCTAGTGCCCCAGTCCTTCCCATCATGGGCTAAGGTGTTTCCCTCCATTATGTTTCAGCAATACTGTCCATCACATGATCCCAAGCAGAGCTGTCTTATGTTTTGGGAAGATAGCCCAAAGCCATGTGCTTTGATATGGAAAAGATTATCCCAAAATATGAGCCTTATGCCAGAGAAGTTCAATAGGAAGGCAGTATACTCCAAAATACAAGTTGGGTACCATGGACTTCTGGAATCCCAAAGAACTTGTCAGACCCTTGAATTTCAATTCTTGCAGTTTGTGTGAAATAGTTGTCTATGAAAGGATAAATTTATGGCCATATAAATGCTTATTGGCAGCCTTTCAAAATATTCTTTAACCCCTGTAAGAAACTAAATAATCTTAGTCAAACTTTATTCCTCATGTAGTTCTACTGTGGATATATAAACTCTTCTCAGTATGTCACCTTCCACTTAGTACAGACATATAGGGAATGCACTGTTTTAAGAGGAGGGAGTCTACATAAGAGCTGGTCATTGTTGGTCACCTTTGTAGTCAGTGCACCTGCGCAGAGGAATTCATTTGACTTATTTCAGAAATCCTTAAAGTTTCAAAAAAAATCCCACCAGAAATGCCTACCTGGTGCTATATTTTAGGTATCCCAAAATGCCTAACCCAAATGCATGTGCCCAGCTGAAGTCCACTTGTACTCCCTCTCTGTGCTGTTCTGCCTCAGCTGTTGCCTTTTCTCATGGATGGAAGCTGCAATTCTTCAGAGCATGGACTCTTCAGAAGCCATGGGGTTGCCTAGTGTGGGCTGCGTGGAACCCCTCTACTCCCACTTTGACTTCTACACATGAATCATTGCTTTTTTGACACCCCTTGCAGCTTGTATAGGTGAGGTCAGAGCCTTTTAATTCTGCTCCTGCCCCAGAGTATGGAAACTAGTTAGAACCCTGTGTGAGTTTGGTCTCCCTGTCATGGGATACCAAACCGATCCATTAGATTTTAGCCATTTCTCTTTGCTCTGTATTTTCTAAATTTTCCCTCTAGTTTTTCAATTTCACTCCTTCTTTGTGTGCTTTCCCTACTTTTCCTTCTCTTCCTCAGAGTGTTTGTCATTTTCTCCATCACCATGTTCCCTCACTGTATCTCTTTTCTTCTCTTCAGTCAGATCACTATCTCAGTAAATGGAACAAATTTAATCACTTTTTATCCAGAAGTGTGAGTTGGAAGTCTTCCAATTATTGCCTCCAAAAGATAAAACTAGGAGGGTTGATAATGTCTTCTCCAATTTTTTCACATTATCCCGATGAAGGGTTAGGGAAAAAAGAAATAAAGAGCATACCACAAAAGGGCAGTATTTTGTCTGGTGCAGATTAGGAGACTCTACTGTCTTGGTCACAGGCCCATAAAAAGAAACGCTAAGTTAATACTGTCGTAAAGAGCAGGCTGGCAGAGAAGCAATGTTGCAATCTGGAAAGATGAGGAGATAAATTTCAGAAATTTCTGCAGATGTCAGGAGACTAATTGTGCCCAGAGGTGAACAAATACTTAAGCTCAGTCTTCAGCATCAAATGAAAAAGCTCAGCAATTGCAAAAACTGTCCCTTCTTTTTCTTCAGAGATTTTAACCAAACTTCCACTTGTTCTTTTTTTTCATGACCAAGCTTAGATCAGATATTGAAATACTTTCCTTCACGGTTAAAAACAGCTGGAAAGGGACTGAAAGAGGGGAAGGTATCAAAATTCCAAATCCAGGGTGGCTTTTTGTTTGTTCATTGGTATACTTAATGTACACACAACAGTGTCTCGGACATCGTCTTAGCTAAGTAATATACTGGTCAAGTTGCTTAAGTAAAAGATAGGAGACTCTCTGCAAGAGGAACATCATTATTACAGCAATGTTTGAAGTGTAAAACTATGACCAATACATGTTCTCCAGTTGTTTGGTCATTAAAATAGTCACAGATTTGGCTTGACCCAACAGAGAAATCAAGGTCACATAAAGGAGCTTAAATATCTGCTCGCCAGTACTGGTATGACACAGACATCTCTTCCTCAGCCACTTCTGTGTCTGGTAGCAGGCAGGCAGTGCAGAGCCCTCTCTGCAGCTCTTCTGCCATCCACAAAGACTCTTCAGCATTGACAAAGGCAGAGCAGGAAAAAATGGAACTAGCCCTCATACTTGCATTTTCAGTTTTACCCCCTTTGACAGATGAGCCATCCTACACCAAGAAAAAACAAACTGAAATGTACCTGCCATGAGTTTCCACCTCATTTGTCCTGCCTTTCATGTCATCAAATCCCTTTGTTTCCTCATATCAGGAGAGTTCTTCCTCCCTTCAGAAGGGATAGGAGTTTTTTATCACCAGTGATCTCAAAACTACATCTTCCTTTTGGAGCTGAGGCAGTGAAGGAAAGCTCCTGAGCCCTATTTGCTTTGCTGTTCCAGGCAGGATTCTGTGGCACCTTAGTATAGGAAGCACCTTACTCTTAAGGAAGGTCGGCAGTACTTTGGAGGACACAGTGATGAACCTTTATATTGCTGGGCTTCCCTCTTCGATATTGCAGTCATTTTGGTACTTGTAGCTCACAAGTCCTGGCCTTATTGTGATCCTCTTCATGAAGCTCTTCACCCAGAGTATCTGCCTGGGCTGATCTGTTTTTAGGTACCACATTTTTCACCACCTGGTCCATCCATGTTTTGGTCAGATTGCTGTCTTTGGCTGAGGGAAGCTTGGCTTGTCTCACCAGAAAAAAAAACCAAATCATTTGCAGCACTGAGTGCTTCCACAGAGAGAAAGCCATATAACAGCTCTCCCTTATTTTAGACATTTTGGGACAGTTATTTTTAGATTTGATTACTAAATCAAATTTGTATAAATTACTAAATCAGTTGTGTGCATTTTGTTTGCACACACCTTTTGACTTTACTATGGTACTTAATGTGAAAACCTACACATATACATGCACATATACAGAGGCAGACACTGAGCGCAAATATGTGTCTCTCCCAAGGCAGCAGAAGTGCAGGACTTAATTCTTACAGACTTTGTGGCTTAGGCTCTGCCCCTCAGGCTGTCAGGATTAGAAAGAACCTGCAGGTGAATCCAGCTGCAACTGCAGGCTGTTACTGTCCCCCTGGCTTGGAGATGTGGCCTCCTGAGATTCTGGACCACTTGTCCCTGCCCTATGGCCACCATATGTGCTCCTACACAGCCTGGGGTTGCTGGATTACACAGTTTTACAAACTCATCAAAGTTGTATTTTAAAAGGAAGAGGAAGTATCTGACAGGTTTACCCCATGTTATTTAAGCAATAGATTCAACAGAGCATATATGTGTTTCTTAGAGGAATTTAAAAAGGGTTAGGAAGGAAGAGGAAAGCATTATTGTAAGGAGGCACAACTGCAGGACTTGTGTTGTTTGTGGCATGCTATTACATGAGGATGTGTGTCTGTATGCTGGTTGCTCGCTTCCCTGGTATGTTGGGTGACCCAGCAGAACCATATTTTCGTGTGGGATTTGGACATCCCACTTTTGGAAACATGAGTTTCCTGTGGGGAATGGCCTGTGGGGAGGGCAGTGCACAGCACCGTGGGCCCATCCAGGGGGCTGATCACAGTCAGCACAAAGCAGAGGGGCCCCATCCCAGCCAGGGATCCTGGGCAAAGTACCCCTATGGTCAGCCCTGCTCCCATCAGCCACCACCCTGCATGACCAGCCAGGATGCTGTGCCCATAGTTTCTGGAGAGGCTCTCCGAGAGTCCCTGACATACTTTCCTAAGACATCCTCAGAGGGATAAAAGGTGGGGGTCAGAGTAATTTGTTTCTCCACAATAAGTTTGCAGGAACAAGCAGCATTCAGGGTGTTCCCCAGGCCCAGGGGGTGCAGCCCTTGGCTTCTCCTGCTGACCTTCGCTGCTCCCTTTTCTCACATGGGTGATGTTTGTGTGTGGCTGTGACAGGGGGTCTCTTGTTTGTGCCACGGCCATCACCACATAGCACACAATGACACACAGGCTGCTTGGGGACAGCCTCTGAGGTGACAGTGGCCTTGTGGTGCTGCTGGCTGGGTTTTGGCAGGTCGCAGTGCTGGCCATAACCAGGAGTCCTCAAGCTTGGTGTCCATGGTGGTAATAGCTCCACAACTTCTGTGTTGTTGCATATTTCAGAAAGGCTTCTCTGCCTCTTCCTAGAGTAATATGATTTAGATCAGTGCTAAAATCTTGCTTCGAAGGAAGGAGACCTGAGAGAATTACTGTATTGGTTGCATGGGATAGGGAAAAAGAGCACGAGAGCACGCGTGTGTTGTGCTTGTCTATTCAGGACTGTTCCAAGCTTGTCTGTAGGTGAGTTGTTCCTTTGAGACAGATGTTTGCAATCTAAATTAGGTCTAAATCTAAAATACTTTGCAGACATGACAGCAAATCTCATGTAAAACCTGCCTAGAAGTAGGCTGTATACCCAGTGAAGCCTGCTAATACAGAATCAAAATCATGACAAATGTTTCCCACTCTCTGAAAAACAAAGTCAAAGAAATACATAAGATGCCAGTATAACTAAACATAATAAAAAAAACCCCAAACTAAAACCACACAAACAAAGGTGCAAGTCTGAGTCTGAAAATCACTGTCATGGCTTCCACAAAGCCTATAAGTATGCAGAATGTAATTCAGCTGCTTGTTAGCTCAGGTTATTTGTCAGGAATCAATTCAACACTGTAATGCTCTTCTGAGACCAGCTCATTCTGCAGACTCCCAACCACTTCAGAAGCTGCTGTCCGTGGGCTCTTTGCCTGGGAAGCATTGCAGGTCCTGTCCCATCTCTGCCACAGCTTAGAAATTCTGTTTGAGGTTTTAAGAACACTACCTTGTTTTCTGTGTTTCTTCTACATTTGAATTGTATTTCTCCTGTTTATATGAGCTTGTTCAACCCAAGTAATGTGGGAAAAGCAGTGTAAGTTCAACACCCCTTGCACATGTCCCTTTGGTGGCCCCTTCAGTTATGCTTGCAAGAGAGAAATAGCAAAGGTTACCACTGCTTCAGTTCTCTTGAGAGGAAGGGAAGGCAGCCAAGATAAGAGTGTGCGCAAGGTAAGAGCACTACCACCTCCAGTTTCAACAAATATTATTTTTACTATTTAAAATTTTATGGTAAAAATGAGGTAATAATTAGGAGAAGTTCTCCCTTGGCCATGGAAAAATGTCACCAACAGAGTCTCACAGAATAGCTCAGGAGAGAGAGGCACGTGTTTCATTGGAGTTAAAAAATAACAAAGGACATCAAACAAAAAAATAACCCATTCATTTGATATTTTTTTAAAATGGTAAGTTTGTAAAAAAAATATGTTGCCATTAATGATGCATACACTATTCAGTTTTTATTTCTCAGACCAGCATATCATACTTATTCTGCCACTGCTCCAATCTGTTGTTTAACATCAGCCTCTGGGCAGTTGGGCACAGTGAATGGCTGCTGGCATTTGTCCACCTCTACCTCCAACAGGACCAGTGCTGAGAGACTGTGGGCCCTTACAAGGGAAAAACTACTACATCTATGCTTCTTTGCCTCAAATTAAACTTTATCTCTTAAATACTATCACATCTTCAGGTTTCTGGTCAAATGTGCTTTGAAGTCAATGGAAGAAATGCCACTGCTCACAATGGCTTTTGAACACCTGCCACCTTGTAATGCTTTCCATGGGTTTGTAGTTGTCCCCTCTTCAATGGATTTGTTTTGTGCTGTTCTTCACACCAGCAAGAGGAATAAGTTTCAGCATCCTCTGATCCTCCTTCCACTTCATGGTGTATCCTCACAAAGCTCTATACACCATTCTAACATCAGGGGGTCCATGGAGCGCTGTGCAGCCAACCACCCCACGTCCTGAATGTACCAACAGCAACAGCAGGAGCTGCTGAGCTGTGCTCACACTTTAGAGGGCCTTCAGAGAAGGGAAATCTTGTGTGACCAAATCCAAGGTAGGCGCTCATGTCAGGCAACACAACTTGCTTAAGATGTGTTTACTACATTAGGGGTTTTGTAGGGAGCAACAGCATTATTTTCAAGCAAGTCACTAGCTATCTCCTTATATCACACTTAGGCTTGGTTGGTAGAATGGTTTGAGTATATGCAAGTGAAGTGCTTTCTGGAAAAGAACAAATTGGGAAGCTCTGCCCAAGAGGCATGTGAAGTGGGATACAGCCTGTAAACATGGGCATGAGGACCTGAACCGGTAACTGGGCCCTCAAGAAGCAGCAAAGCAGAGGCACAGTGGAAACATTTGGACCAAATCTTGCTCAGAAGATGGCCCCTCATCTGAAAATGAATGTAGAAGATGAGATTGCAAAGGCTTCAGGCTACACACCTGCCCCTACTATGCTGTATTGCTGGTTGGGCCAGTGCAGTCCCAGAAGACAATGTACACCCACCCATGAGGACAAGCATGTTCTCTCCGTAGCCAGGCCATCCAAATCCACCATGCTCAGTCTGCGACTTTGTGTCCAAGTTATTGAGTGGATGGAAAGCTGAACCACAGTGGCAAAGCAATACATTTAAAAACTAAATACTGTTTGTTCCACTCCTTATAAGGAGCCATGTTTTGACCCCTTTGCTGAAGAGATTTCAAGGGTCTGGGTCACTAAACTTAGCTTTCTCTGCTGACAACCATAAGCGTGACTTCCATAATGCACGTATCAATCATGGAACACAGGAAACCACAATCAATGTATGGCCTGTCCCCATCTACCTGCACAGTAGCAACTATTTCCTGGAAGGCCACTTTTATGAAGCTTCACCTCCAAAAGGAGAGTGTAAAGCAGAGCACATGCTCACGGCTTGGCTTCTTCTGGAGGACAACTGCCCTGCAAGCTGTGCACAGTGCCTTCCAGCACAGGAGGCTAAATCCCAAAGAGAGAATAATAATGTACCTGAGTCACATTTGCTACTTTGTCATCCATTACAGAGCTCTGCATCCAGAAGTAGGAAAGCACTGAAGAACAAGGGTATTAGAGCCCAGAAACAACCAAAGCCCTATTTCTGTGTTAACTGCAGTACAATATCTCCACCTTATTGTACAAACTTGATGAAAACTATGGTATTTTAACCTTTGATGACACTAGGAGTCGGAGAAGGCTCTGAATTTACAGGTTTTACATCGGTTGACATTTTTCATTTTTTTATTAGTATCATTAGAATAGAATAAACCTGTGAGACATAAGGACATAAGTCCAATGCAATTAGTTAATATAACAGGAAAGACGCTTTTCATCTTCTATTGCAGAAGATGAAAACCAGACACAAATATATTCTTGAGCTTTTTTTTCTGCATATGTCTCAAAGGTTCCTTTGTCCACTTTCTAGATTGCTCTTAGAAATGCCTTTTTCAAGCAGTGATTATTCATGGTTTCACAATGGACATGGAGCTCACTATTAGAATCAAAAAATTAAAACCTCCAAATTTTTCTTTTGCCATTAACTTCTAATATGGAACAAAAAAAGTCTTTATTTCCTTCAATAATAGATAAGGGTCAAAGGCTACACATTAAAATCCCCTCCATTAGGCACAGTCAATTGAATTTTGAAGTTGGGTTTTCTATTCTGGAGTCTTGGTTGGGAACTAAATATAAGAAGAAGTCACATTTCCTGGAAAAAAAAAAAAAGCCTGAGGACAAAGGGACCTGCTCATGAGTGTTCACACGACTCTGGGCTATAGCAGCACTACAGACCAGGTTCTGACTCTTAGCTCTAAGGAGGCAGTGATGGATGATGTCCCAGTGTGAAGGCTGAGCAGTGATAAATGAGGCAGCCATGCTGAGCACACTCAGGGTAGCATGGTAGTTTTACAACACATCATAAAACAACACTGGCTGCTGCTTTGATGGACAAAATTCATGGAGACCGGAGAGGAAATATCAGTTGCCTGTGACAAGGCATTGGGAAGGTCTGACTGGCAACTGAATGCAAAGAAGAGCACCTTTGCTGGTGCTTCTGCTGGGAGAGCAAGGACAGCTATTTTGTAGGTAAAGACAGCTTGTGCCTTTTCTCTGTGGATGACCACTGAGGAGCTGTGGGTCAAGAATGCTGAGTAACCCAGGAAACAAAATCTCTGAAGCATTTTGAACCTTGGTCTCAGACACAAAGGTATGGTGGGACATTTGGGACCTCGCTCCTGGACTTTGGAAAAAGACAGGTGCCAAAACTGTGTGGTAAAAAATTCACAGAGATTAACTGACTGAGTTCATGTTTTCACCAGTCCTTGAGTGTATTTTCCTTGTTGAAGGTAGGTGCCCTCAAGCCTGGGTGAGAGGTGAGTTGCCAGCTGATACATCTTCAGCGACCAATTTCTGTGACCTGCAGCTCTGTGAGAGTAACCAGGGACAGCACTGGGTCTGGCTGAGACAGGGAGCTGGTGTGGGTGGCAGGAGGCAGGAGGGAAAGAGGTGTTGAAGAGGATTAAAGTGAAATCAAAGTAACAGCCCTTTGCTAATTGCCCATTTCATTGTCTTAGCTGTTGGCCCCGGATGGCACAGAGTGGCATGGTAAGAAAGCAAGGCGAGTGGGAGTTCAAGATACCAAAGCATGGGCTTAGCAGAACAACCACTGTCCAGGTTTGTGGTAGAATATAAAGCCGAACATACAGCCTCTGACACACAGAGGGAGGGGAAGAAGGAGCAAGGAGAAGGCTAGCTGGCCCTCACTTGCCAAGTGGGAACCAGCAGCAAATAGTCTCTGAAGGTGGTCCCAGTCTTTTCCTGGAAATACAGGAGTGTTCCTCTTTGTATGGCATTTACCTAAACGTAGCAGGTACTAAACCTCCTTCACAGACCTCCAGAAACATCTGGCACACTCATTGACTATGTAAGAGTGGGAGTCATCACATTCACCCTTGGCTGCCCAGATGCTGGAGTCAAGGGGAAGTAAGTCATCTGGGCTCTGCTGTAGTTCATGGAGAGAGGGAGGCATCACCAGCCATTAACTAATCCCCCAGCAGGGCAATCTCATTTCCCTAGAACCCCATCCCAAAACTCAGTGACATATATCACCTGTCAGAGTCACACTCCACATCTGAACAATGACTGTAACCACACTGCAGTTACATTATCCAAAGCCGAAAACTCTCCTGCACATGACTGACTTTCCACATGTGAGCACATGGTGTTAAGAAGTTAAGAACATGCAGCAGTTCTTAGAGGCAATACTGAAGACAGAGACCCTTTAAGACAATTTTCAGTTCCTTTTGCCCTTCACAAAGTCAGAGTGTCTTAAAAAAGGGCCCATCCTTTCTTCAACTGAATGATTCAATTTTTCTTATTTGATAAAATTTATCCTGTGTAATGGGCTAGATAGATGACCTACAATACTAGCCCTTTTTGAAATCCCTAACTTTCTTTATCCTGCAAATGTGTATGTCATTGGGGTTCTAGGTCCGGCCTGAAAACAACATATAGCTCAACTGAAAAAAAAAATAAACCTTCACCAGAAGAAAAATGGAGATGAGGAGCATGGAGGCAGTGAACAGTGATTAGAGAGCAATAAATGGAAGTATTGATCTTAGGAATGAGAAGGTTGTCCTCCAGGCTCCAGGCTGCCAAGTGCATGTCCCCTCACACTGAACTCAGGGTGAGACCCCTACACAGAAGTATCTGACCCTCCTGTCCAGTCTTCCTCAGCCACCAACACCAATGTAGTCCTATGAAATGTATGCAAAGATTCAAAAGTGAGATGTCAAAGGGGGAAAAACACAGTTATGGAAAGTATCAGAAACCAAATAAATTGAAACAAGTATCCTGTCCTGTACACGGTCTGCTGTGCCTGCTATCAGGAAAGTTCACTTTCCTGTTGTAGACACCATCTCTATCACAGATTGCTTGGCACCTCTCCTTTGAAAAACCCTTGGTCCCACCTCTTGTCAACCCAGCAGCCTGTAATCCTGAAGTTTGGGTTACCCAAAGTTGTGTGACGTGTAACTACAGATGGTCCAATAATAGCAAGTTGGACATTTCTGAGAAAAATACATATTTCTACCTATGCTTGATGCAAAATTTTTATTCACTGTGAAATGGTGAAAAGACTAGATCTTCCTTAAAAGGGAATTTCTGCTCCTTCATTGTGCCTGGGATGCACACGGATGGGTAAAGATGTCATGAACTCTGAGCTTGGCTTGATACCCTGGGCTCTCATGTATGTACTGCAGAGCACTCTCTGTGCAAAGCAAGGGAGAAAGAAGCACACTTCAGATCCATGAATTGCTAAATTGCAATTCAGAACAAATGTTGCCCTACAGCTGCCAAAGCTGAATGCAGAGGAATAGGAAACCTGGATCCAGTCCCAGGCAGGGTATGTTTGGTCTGATGCAAACAAACATGTTTGCATTGATCTGGACCTCAAAACACAGCAGGAAACAAAACCAGTCTCCAAGCAGGAGGACATTAGCCCTCATGACTCAAGACCAAGATGTAAGAAATATCAATGGGGCATATACAGTGGCAGCTTTGCAAGGCAATGGGACCTCAGAACTACAGCTGCTGGCCATTGCCTGCACCCTATTCTGCACCCATCCTTCTGCGGGCTTCTTGACCTGCTCCTCTGTGTAACCCTGCAGCGTCCCCCATCAAGTTGGGCATTTTTACTCAGAATCCCCAAAGACTGGCTTTGTAGTTTTCATTTCTTTTTAACTTGTATTTGGAGAGACATTAAGGTCTCCTGTTGTATGATTCCTTTTGATCGGTGCACTGCAGTGAAGTGTATGCCTGCAAACTCCCTTCTTTGCATGCTGAGGAGTGAGTTCAGTTTCCCTAACAAGACAGTGTCTCCACTGGTTTAGGATCCTCTTCAGGTTCAGAATGAGGGTAGTCATCACTTCTTTCTCTCATCTCAATGATAAGCAATACAGAGAGCTCCAGATCTCAGTGAATAATGAGTCCGGCTCCCAGAAATTATGTTTGCAATAATAAATCTGAACTTGTCTTCTTTGTTTGTGGTGTTTTCTAACTAGTCGCAGCCACCTTTTCAAACTCTAATCCACAATTTGGACACCATGCAACACGTTATGGCTGTTTCGTAGCCCAGGCCAAGAATATCTTATAACTGGGACTGAGAAAAATTAGAAATCAACAGACATTCATCAAGTCTGCCAAACCTGGTAAATGGTAAAGCTCATTTTTTTTGCTGCTGCTGCTGCTGTCAGATCAGCCTGTCCCATTTGCTGTGCTGATCTGGCAAAAGGTAACCCAGAGGAAGACTTTCTGTCCCATTGCAGACTCTCCCCACAGTGCTCTTTCCCTGACCCTATGTCTTCAAGACATTCTCCTTACTGCTCCTTTTCATTTGGTCACTCATTTCTGTTACCTTGGACATAAGGTTTGTGCTTGTAGCTGCTCTGCTTTTCATCTACAGAACAAGTCCAGCTCCAAACACCATTGAGCCTCTGAATTAGATTTAGTTTTTTCTCCACTTTTTTTCTTTACTCTTTACTTTGTCTTTCCTGCTGTGGTCTAAAATAATTATATTTGGCTCTTGTTTCATAAGCTAAGAAAATGACACATTAAAAAAAAAGCACAACCATAACTGCTTTTACCTTCCCAAGTGAAACAACATCCAAACTCCCATGTTCTCTTGAATGGATAACAGTGGTAACTGAACCTGGATGAAAACTCTTGAAGACAATTTTCTGTCATATAGAAATCTAACATATAGACATCTTTGTCAAAATCAAAATGTGCCTAAGGAAGATACCAAGCATGAGAAAATTTCAGTTAGAAGAACTTGCAGTGGTTTTATTATTCCACACTAAAGGATATTGTGACATATTCAATTTTGATAAAGTCAAAATACAATGATTTGATATTTTTATTCTAGTACCGGTGCTATTGTAGCACATATCATTACCTAACATTTTATTATGATGTTTTCTCTTTATTAAAGTTAAATGAACTGTAAAATGAAAATGTACTGAATCACCAAAGCAAAATCTTTTGAGGATCCTAAGTCATACTTTTTTTTTTATTTAAATGTGAATTCAGCAGGAATTTTTAGGTGCTGGCTTTACTCAGTATGAAATGCCAAGGAGTATACAGAGCACTCCTCTCCCTTCTTCCAGCCTCCTTGGAATGGAACAGTTGGCTTCCTGTTGCTCCGAGTACACTCCCATCCATCATGGGACTCCTTTTATAGGTAGCAGGTTATCATAATCTGCTATTATTTTGAAACACAATTCATGAGCTGCCAGTAACACCATAGGTTGGCTTTAAGGTTGATGTGTCTGATAGCAAAATGCATCAAGCACAAACCATGTCATACCTACTTATGGGAAGAAAAATCACCTGTTTGTGCTCATGAAATATGAAACCAACAAAAAACTATGTTAGTTCAAAGGAAAACACAGAAGCAAATAAAGTTCACATCAGTGCAGAGTAGATAAAATGTCAGTTCTCTGCCTTTTGACCTCTGTGAAGCAGAATTTAATGAAACCTTTCTAATAAAATACCAAAATGTTTGAACTCATCTACTTGCACCAAGTCAGGGTGCACTGACTACATGCTCACTACAGCTTAAGATTTTTGGTTTCAGTTTCACAATAGTAATTCTTCATTAAATTTAGTTGAAATGGGACGTGTATTTAAAGCAAACAAGGACCTTCACATGGCCTTTTCATTGGATTGACTAAAGCTGTTCAAACTCCTGATTTCAGGCAAGCCTTAGCCATGTTCTGTCACTGATGAGGCTGAACTGATATGTGGAAGGAAGGTATCTGCAAGAATCTTCAAAGCTGAAACATGACATGGCTCAGTGGGAAGACATTATTGTACCATGAACTTCTAAAAACTAATTTTCCTGCCCAAACATTCTCTATTGCTTCTCAGATCAAGATAACATTTCTACAAGTCTGTATGGAGCAAAGTGAACTTTGCTGCTGAGATTGAAAGTCTAGGGAAGAGCCAAGGGCAAATTACTATTGAATTTCTTCTTCATGGGATAATTTAACAGAGATCATGTTCAGTATGATCCATGTGACTTTTGAATGGAGTAGAGATGACGTAAAATTTCTCCTTTTTTTTTTTTCTCAAAACTGTGATGCCAGTCTGTTTTATGCAGTGACTTAACCTTTTAGCCCTGTACAGGTATAAATCACTTTGATGAAATGCTTACAGACCTGTAACCTCTTCTTGCAACCTCATCCAAAGAGTTGATCTCTAACTGACTTTTCTGCATTTGCTTACCTATATCTGCCTTGGCACAGTGGAAGCAAAAAAAGCTGGTTTTAATAACAAAACTCCCACATTCTCTCCTTCTCAAAGAAATCATTAAATATCTCATGAGAGACTTGGCAGTGGTCCAGTGAAAATTCCCTTGTCCTTTTGTTCTAATCCAACTACTATGAGCAGAAACAATTAAAACTGAGGCTTTGACTCTAGAAGTGCATTGGTGTCAGGGGTGGACCCTCCCTAATTCCTGTTTGCAGTCTGGGAGCCCTGTAAGAGAGTGGTTAGTCTTTACTGTGCATCCCCTGTAGACCCAAATAATAGGGAAAGCATGAACACTTGGCTATTCCTTTCCAAAAAGTGTAGGTAGCTTCTACTCCTTTCCATGCCTCCTGGAAACAGCCCATCTACCTTAGTTACCATCTAGTCCTCAAACTTGACAGCAGAGAATCAGAATCACCAACTATGCTGAGTCGGAAGGGATCCATCAGGATCATTGAGTCCAAATCCTGGCCCTGTGCAAGACACCCCAGGAGTCACACCATGTGACTGAGAGCATTGTCCAAACACTCCTTGAACTCAGGCAGGCTTGGTACTGTGACCATTTCCCTGGGGAGCCTGTTCCAGTGCTCAACCACCTTCTGGGTGAAAAACATTTTCCCTGATATCCAGCTTAAACCTTCTCTGACTCAATTTCATGCCATTTCCTTGAGTCCTGTCACTGGTCATGAGAGTGAAGAGGTGATGCAGTGCCCACCAGACCTGTCCACTCTAGAACTTTAGAAGCAGTGCCTTAGCTTTGTGACTGCTGTCATCCAGCTAGGATGCTAGTTATGGCACTCAAGAGAAAGGTGAAAGAATCATAATCATTATTATGCTCATTTCCACCAGACTTTGGTTCTACAGTATTTCCCTTTCTTTAACGTAGAGTTGTGACAAGACATGAAATACTGGGAAGCTGGAAGAGGTATTTCTCTCCATTGTCCAGCTGTGACTCTCAGAGCACTAAAAATTGCTGAAGATGTTGCCTTCACGGATCTTATATCCTTCTCCAGGCTGATGGATGTGAGAATATGTATAATACCCCATTGTATGCGGTCCTACATGATATAGGCACTTGCTCGTTACTGTACTTTGGCAGGATTGCCTGCTCATGTGTACAGTTTAATACACACACTGTCATCACCACAATAAGATTTGTTTAAATGCTCTATGTTTTAAAATACAAAGTTGTTAAAATGTTTGGGGCTTAGGTTTGTGGGTTTTTTTTTTTTTTTAATGGAACTTTAACTTGTGAATCTAACATTTTTGGAGAAAGCTCAGATTGTTAAGGAATCAGCAGGACACATCAGCAAGTTACAATAGGTTCACTTTCATGTGGATGCTGTAGCAGGCTAGCCTTCATGGAAAAACTCTGAATGTGAATTTAGCTAGTTTTGGATAAAGACGCCTTTCAGCGTCAATAAACACCATGAATGCAGCCACGGTAGAGTTACAACTTAATGAGATGAGGGGAAGTGCACAGGGTCAGGCCTCATCTCCCGGCCTCTGTCATGCTAATCAGCTGGGCAGCCTGCAGCTGAAAAACTGCTGGAATTTTTATTTGCATTTCATTTAGTTGGAAGGAAATTGACCCAGATGGTCCACAAAGGCAATAGAAGGCTGGCAAGCAGTCTAGTGCTGCACACTTTTCTGAGGGGTTGCACTTGTCCGCCCGTCCCTCTTGGAGCCCAAAACATAAAAGATTAAAACAGCGTAAGGGAATTGATTTCATGATTTTTAGATAATTTCCCTAAGATTTCAGAAAAGACCTAAAAAACCTAATTTAATCAGCCAGGAGCTCAATAGTAATTAAAGGGAAGAAAAGCTGAGATAATGAAAGAGGTGGTGGGGATTTTTGCTGTTGCTGGTGGGAACCTTTCTTAATTAGAAAAAGTCTAAAATCTAAATGATGTTAATGACGACAAGCATGAACATTTATTGCAAAGACACTGTATCCTTGGTCAGTTTAAATGATTGATGGCCAATCTGATAAACTTCCTTGGAAAAACCTAAAGTAATTCGCTATGCATTTGTCTAAGCCAAGTATTTCTGTGTGTTTGCTCAAATGAACCATATTGGTGTCACTGTTATTCCTTTGGCCAAAGCTTAGATATTTGCACAAGTGGTGTGTGATTCCACACCATCTGCTCCTGGCTTCACCTATTTTGCTTTGAAAGCTTAATTAAAACTCCAGTAAAAATAAGGTCACTTCAGATTCCACCTACTCTTTCAGTGTATAATCTCTTTCTAAGAGATTATAGCATTTCAAAGCAAGTGCAGCAACCTCATGGAGAGCCAGCTGATGGCATATGTACTTAATTGCAAATTATAAAACATAACTGTAATCATATTATATAAAGTATTTCACAGGGGCAAACTTTCAGACAGAGATTGTCATAACACCCTAGAAGTACATGAAGCTGGAAGAAACAGCTGGGGATCCTTTATCTTCTAGTTGTACCAGTGAAAGTTCTGCCCATTACCTCCACCCTCCTGGAAGGGGGGAAATGGCCAGTCTCCAATTTTGTACCATCATTACTCTGAGTGAAGTTTCTGTCTTTGTAGACAGTTAGGTGGCTTCAATCAGCAGTATGCTAACCCCTGTGGTCTGGATAGTTATTGAACATGCGCAGACAAGTCTTCTCAGTGCAAGTCTTGCGAATCAAACTCAGTAACTTCAATGGAATTCTTCCGATTTCTACTTGTATAGAAGTCCAGTAAATCTGGACTAACCCTTTTGGGGTTCTGAATTCAGGTATGCTTTTGTTCTCATGACAGGGATTCTATCTTTGGGGAAATGTGACAAAAAACACTCCCACAAAACCACACAAGAGAATGGGCACTCTGTCAGTTCAAGCAGGAACAGAAAGGTCTGGGATTTTTCAGCTCCTTCTGGTTCTCTGAGGACTTGCAAGTTGGTCTAATTTGTGGCAGCTCAACTGCCAAGCACCTGCGTGAGTACACCATCAAGGTGACCCAAACATACCACCTGATCCCTGCTACAAGCAAGACAGACCTGATCTTTGTATTCCAAGGCATTAGTGACTCAGCCAGGAGTTATCTCAAGGATTGTGACAATCGCACTTCAGCTTTGATTTTATAAAGCTGACACAAAGTATTGTCCTCAGTCCTCTATGCAAAGCAGGTTGGGATAATTTCCATTTCCAGCACAGTCAGAAGTCCTAAACTGCTCCTGCTGTTCCTGCTGATATTTCAGTACCTAAGAATGAATGGAAGAATGATAGGAAGTCATTAGCTCCTTTTCTTGATCTGGCAGTGGCCTCTTTAGTAACCATGGGCAATTTATAGGACAAATATTTATAAGGAAGACAAGATTTATGTGGTTCTGAAGACCAAATAGCCAAGACGTAGTACCTTAAAGTCATACCTGAGAGCTATAAGGCAGGTATTCAGATGATGCACTAATTACATTAAACCCTGAAGCATATGAGACATTCTTTAAAAAATTTTAAAGAGCTCTTCCCTGAGCAGGTACCAGAGGCTTCACTGAAGGATGTTTCCCTGGAAGTAGCAGTGGTCTGAGCAATGTAGCAGAGTGAAAGACTTAGAAAGGTCAGGTTGGACATTCAACATCAGTCGGACAAACTTATTCACAGACATGGGTGCTTCTATCTCCTCGGAAGCCTTCTCAGTGCAGGTATAATCCAACTTTGGGTCTGAACAGGGACTCAGTGCTAGAACTCTATGGGGCAGGCCCTGATATGTAAGCTACATTTGGACTGGTACCTGAAATCTGAATGTAGAATCAAAATTGCCTCCTCTTCATACTGACAAGGCAGAAGAAAAAGTCTGAGATAAACACAGAGCTTTTCAATTATTGCTGTACCACTGCTGACCCAGAGCTGCCTCGCCTCCAGTATGTGAGATGCTCAACACCAAGTTGCTCGTTTCACATTCCAGTGTTGCATGAAATTGCCACTCTCTGTCTGGGGTCGCTGTGGTGTGTAGGTGGACTGAATTCAATGAACCATACACAAGGGCAGCAGCAGGCTGGGCCTCCTGAGTCCCACTCATAAGCCCTGAAGGATGCCCACAGGGCAGATGACGGACTAAGTTTGTTCTCTGGCCCATCATGCTCATGAAGCTCATACTGAGGGAGTTTGGATGAGCAGAGTAGAAACGGAAGCTAATATAAGAAAAAGAAAAAAAAAGAAAGAAAACATCTGTGAAAAACAGCAATTTCTTTAGAAACCCTTCAATATGGTTAAAGAAGCTTGCTATCATCCTGGCATACGTTTCAGCAGCTGTCACTAAAAAGGGTTACCAGACCAGAGCCATAGCTGTTGGAGCAGATGGAAAGATTCAGCTCAAAAAAGCTAAAATAAAACTAAAAGCTCTTAAATAAACTAAACAGTTCTGGGATTGATGAGTCCTGCAAGTTCTCACTGCAGGACTCTGAACACTGCTTGTTTCTAAGTCTGTTTCAAAATACTTCAGTGTCCTTACCACATTTTCCTTGAAGACTGCAAAAGCCAAATTTGTTGTTTAAGGTGGAATCTTGAGAAGGTCTCTGGCAAAACAGGGGGTGTTTATTCAAACATCTGGCGAGGAGAGCTACAGGGTGAGCTGGACACTGACTCTAACTCTTCCACTCAGAATTGGGACCCGCACACCTGGGAAGGTGCAGATAAAACAGAGAGCCCAGAAGAAGACAATAAGAATGACAGTAAGTTTGGAAAGTGTGATATATAATAAAAAAACTGGAGTTACTCTAGTGTATGCCAGGGATTTTTTTATAAGATTTTTCAAACATTACAGGAACTGCTGCAAAGAAGGAGCAAAATACTCTTCATGCCCATATAGGACACGAAATAACATACTTAGGTGCAGTGTGGGGGCTCCCATAAGACACTAGAAACACTTGCTGACAGTATGAACAGTGAAGGAGTGGAGCTGTGCTGGAGAAGTGTGTGCTGTCCAAACAGCTTGAAGAAACCACCAATTGACAGGTAAGGGTGATTGTGTTTTGTGGTGATGGTTTGTACTAAAAGACTGCTTGAAAACCCCTTCAGCCTTATTTTTGTAC
Organism: Corapipo altera; assembly: GCF_003945725.1. Taxonomy (NCBI): domain Eukaryota; kingdom Metazoa; phylum Chordata; class Aves; order Passeriformes; family Pipridae; genus Corapipo; species Corapipo altera. Next base: position 71,014,291 of record NW_020884872.1, read on the forward strand.
TCTTTTAGAGTGAATCTACTTTGATGACTTCAGCTTTCTGGGTACTTTTGGTTTGATTATGTAGAGTCACCTTACACCATGTGTAAGGATGTCTGCCAAGATTCATCCCTCTAAGAACAAAATAGTGTCAAATATAAGGTTCTAGTATGTGGATATAACTCAGATAAATGTAATAGTTTTACAAATTCTTGTCCCAAGTCTGAATTTGATCTCTGTGAGCCTGATACAAAAAGTGTTATAGAATTAGTAAAGGGAAATAATTCCAAAACAGCTAAATGATTTTAACAGAAGAAAAATCACACTATGGAGCCCTGCAGTTTAACTTAAAATTCAACAGAAAGTAAATTCATTAGTAAAGTCACTCAAGCTTGACTAATAACAGTCTGAGACAGAAAATCTAGCGATTTAAAGTAAACCCTTAGTTGTGTGCATAACTTGATGCATATGATGCCAGCTGCCGAAATTGCCATTTCAAACCTCGCTCTGGTTGGCACAATGGGAACAAATAGCTCTCAGCTGCAGGTGAAGCCTACCAGACCTTTCTCCTCAATCTTTGTATAGTGTCAGTTCTTCTTAAAAAACAGCCATTAAATTATCGCCATTGTCTTGGGGGAATGGTGATTGATGCCTCTTCTTTTATGCTAACTCAGCTTGTCTCTCTGCTCTAAATGGCCTTGTCTTTGGCGTGGATGTTGGTAGTACATCATTAGGTTTTGGTACACTTCGTGCTGCCTGCTCGCTCACAGCTTGGCAACCAAGGCTGTCAGATGACGTGGCTGTGCAGCAGATTAATACAACTCTCCCAAACTCCTTAATACAAAAAGCTACGGGCTCCCACCTGCTGGGGCTCAAAGAGGGTGCTTTGCAGGGAGTGCCTTCCCTGTGTGAGTGTTAAGGTGACAGGTAAAACAACAGGACTCAGTGCTTCTGCTGTATCTGTTAGGTGTCACCCCAGCTGTTGCAGGTGGCCTGGGAGGATGCACACAAGGGAGCGAGAGCTACAAGAACTCTCATGATGGCAGTGGAGCCCAGACCAACCATTTCAGGTGTTTATGTTGGCATTCAAGTGCTGTTGTTTTGCAGTTGCATCAAAAATGTGAGCTACCCCCTCATATGCTGGTACACTGCAAAGGATGGCCCTTTTTTGTATACAGCTGATCGCTGTTTGTAAAAGTACAGCCACATACCTTTGAAGAGGGATCAAAAAGAGAAGTGAAACCAAGGAGAAAGCTCTAAGGGTCTGTAAGGAGTAAAAAGCCTGTTCTGCGAACACAAGTACAAGCCTTCAGCAAACCCAGAGATACTGGTGGTTATCCCTGTGACCATGACCAATATGGTCCTGAGTGCTTTTTGCCATGCTGGGTTCCCTGGGAAGCACTGAGTGGTTTCAGAGGTGACTCTCACATTCATGCTGGCAGAGCAGAGGGTCAGCTGCTAGTCAAGAGCCACTTCCCTGCTGTGCCACCATGCTGCCCTGCGCTGGGATGGGGACTGAGCAAGGAATCAGATCTGACAGTGCTGTGGTTTTGGATCAAGGGGGTTGGCAGTCTGAGCTATGGCTCCAGCCTGAGTGAGTTGTTTCACTGTCTTCCTGCGAAGCAGGAATAGCTGTGGTATACTCACAGGTGACTTCTGTCAAATTTCTAAGGAGCTGTGGGATTTTTTGACAAGGAGATTAGAGGGTCAGGGAGGACAAAGACAGGAGTGTTTGAAGATATTTTTCTTGTGTGAAAAATCTTCCTTATAAGACTGTAAATTTTGAAATAAAAGAGCCAGTCTTTACATTTCTGTTTCCCTGTGTAGCATCACCCTTCACCTTGCTGGTCCTGTTCTCCCTCTTCCTCCCTTGCCCATTTTGATTGCATGTTCTTTGAGTAGGAAAAGTTCCTTGCAACATGTCTGAATTGGCATAACATGCCTCTAGTGCTGACTGTGGTTTGTCAGAGTAAAATGAGCCTTAAATGCTTTATTTTTTCCTTTCTGCCCCTCAAATAGCTGTAGTTTGAATTAACTGTGGTATTCACAATTTATAGATTTCAAACTTCCAAGTAAAGACAGCAAGTACTAAAATAAATAGACACATAAAAATTATCTTAAAGAGAGAAAAAAGCTTAGCTGATCAACTGTACATCACACCTGGGGAGTGTGTGAAGCTTACCCATGCATCTGTACTTGACAGATGGGTTGCCTGAGCACAGGGTTTGTTACTCAGGCTCATATTTTTAATCAGCTTCTGACTCAGGAGGCAGCCTACGTGTGCTGCCATCACCAGAGCACTTAGCAGATGTCATACAGACCAAATCTCTCCCACTGTGAGCCTTGTTTGAACTAAGGGTACTCACAGGACACTACTGGTGAGATTACTATGGTGTTCATGGTATAACATGACTCTATTTAGTGCATAATGGGGTTTACCTTTAACTCATTTTGTATTCTTTTTCATTTTCTTTTTAGGATAAAGAGAGACCGAGAACCTTATCTCTCCCATATATTAAGTACTGGGTGTAGTTCAAGTCTCTGCATCTCAAGAAGGATGTACTGAAGTCGAAGATACAGAAAAGAGCAATGAAAATGACGGGGGGTGAAGCAGCCACTTCATGTGGAGAGACTAAAAAGGCTCCTTAGTTTAGAGGAGAGAAGGCTGAGGGGTTATGTACAAAGTTCACAAAAACATGAAGGTGATGGGTAAGGCAAACTTGTAACTGCTGTCCACTAAATCCCTTAATTCAAGCACCAGAGAGTGCTCTGGGAAACTTGGGGAGATTGGTTTAAAACACACACGGACCAGTGCATGGCTGGTAGCAAATACCTGGGAATCATATCCATGGGAGGCTGTAAAGCTGAATAGTATCATCAGGTTCTCAATAGGATTAGACACCTCTGTGGCCAGCAGGCTCATGAGCTGGCATTCAGGACCCATGCAGGTACCTCCCACTAGCATCCCATCACCTCTGGGGCTGGGAGCTCCCAGCAGTGCAAATGGACCACAGCAAATGGTAAAAATCCTGTGCTCTCCCTCATAGTGGCTCCTACTGTTCACAAAGGAGACAGAGTAGGGGGGTCAGGGACCACTGGTCAGACCCACTAGAGTGTTTCTCAAGTTCACCTTCTGCAGTTTTCTTCCCCAACAGCTTCTTGCTCTCCCCAGAGCCCAAAGAAAAACTCTCACTTGCAAAGGGACCACCATGGACTGGCAGGAAGAGGGTGCATGCCATGGACTAGATGGTTCTCATGTCTCTGAATGTGGTCCTGGAGTTACTTTTATTCTGCTTTGGTGGCCGGGAACAATACTCCTTCAATAAAGACACTGTTGTAGAGTGATTCTGTTTACAGTCAACTCCAAAAAATTTTTTGCAAATGTTTTCCCAAATACAAAATAATAAGTCTGTGTTGGTGGCATTCAACTCCTTCATATCATTCCTTTCCAGACATGTGAGGGGAATATGGTTTGTTATGATGTTCATGGACACAGAGCCTTTGGCAAACATGCTCCTCCATGAAGAATCACAGTAGGAAGGGATCATCTGGTAAATCTTCAAAGCTCCAGGAATTGCCCAACTGGACATTAGAAAAAAAGTGTCTCTAAGTTACCAGTTATGGCCTAATCACAGAATATAAAAAAGAAGTATCTTAGGAATGCACAAAGCAATAGTCAAGGAATCTGCGGACAATCCAGTGATTGCCCAACTGCTGAGCAGATCGCTACAGGTGAATTATAAACACAAATAAAATCCTTTTACAGATAAATTTGCAAACAAGAAAATGTCAGATAAACTAGACTTGGAGTCCTGTTCTAGTTTTTAAAACCTTGATTTGTACAAAATTGGAATAATAGAAAATAATGGCTCAAAGGCCTGGTTCAGATATGGGTTGGGGTGTTTGGGTTTTTTTCTTAAGTTTGTAATTTCTTCTTTTGAATGAACATTATGCCCTTGGAAGATGTTTGGGAACTACAGAATTCAATCAAAAGCTAAAGAAACCTTCCTTTATCCCTCCATTTTTCCAGCCAACCTTTCTGTAAGGTGACATGCTGCCCCCACTCAACATCAAAGACCTTCCATGTGTTTCTGCTGTTTCCTTTCATCTTTAATGTGGTTATATATATAAAATCATAATTATGTGAAGCTAGAAGTAGAAGCAGAGTCTACTCTTTTATAGCCTGTTGCTAGATGAAGGGGATTTAACCTGTTCTTGGACTTTCTTTGGAACACTCAAACTCATCAGTGATCCCCATATGAGCTGCTGTGTTTACCGAGGTCATCCATTTTATGGATTAAAGCACTGGTTTTGCCCTGGTTCTGCATCAGGTCAGAGCTGGATGCATTCTGCTGGAAGCTCCTGAGAAAGCATTTTAACCTCTTCAAAGCTCTTGAGAGCATTGCCAATCCAAGGGGACCATGAAGAGGTAGCTGTGTTCAGGGGGGAAGAGGAGAAAGGGTGGGATGGCCAAACTTTGGGTGAACAGGAATCCAAACACAGCACTGCCTCACACCTCTCCTGTCTGCTCATTCCTTTTGCTGTCTTCACACCACCATGTCTTCTGGACTCCCAATTACCTTAATATCTCTTAACTTCTTAGTTGCTCATCCCTGTAAAGAGCTCTCAAGATTCCAGCAGGTGAGATGTGAAAAATGAATGGTGAGATCTCTGGAAAAGAAAATCAGTGTCTTCAGATCCTGTGGAGATATACTCTGAGAGACTCCTTCTTCAGGCTCCACCCAATTTCTTCAGTAGTAAGGATCACCCACATTTCTGAAACGCAGTAATCCCATGTCTGTCTTGCCTGCACGTTATTCCATGTGCAGGGTGACATGGAGCTGGATGTGTAAGCAACTCCAGCTCCTGGGAGTGTAAATGACAGTGAGCACTCGAATATCTGGAAGGAGGAGATTTGTATCTAGCATTTGGCACAACACTCCAATAGCTAAAGGGCTTTATCCAGGTGCATGACTTGGGCGTCAGGACTGATACCCCATGACTGTCTGAGAGGCCATTGCAGTCACTAGCACATGGGCATGCGAGGCTTGCAGTTCTGCTCCAATTGCTGGTGCTCAGGCCTCCACACACAGCCAGGCACACAGAGCCACTGTGCCCAGGAAAGTAGCTAGAAATGGAGTTTAAAGAGAAGATGGAATAGACTGCGGTGATCAGGTACAGAGACAGACCAGCAGCTTCATTGCACACAACTAGCCCTTTTGATTTTCTTTCCCTCCATTCTCCTACATTTGTTTCCTCAAAGCACCTCTACCTCTTCATCCTACATTTAGTCCTTCCCTTACAGGACCTGCTGCAAGTTTTGTACTACCCCAAAATGTTCTTCCCACTCTTCTCGTACTCTGTCCCACACCCCCATATGCACTAACCCCCTCAGTCTTTAAGGTGAGCAGGGAGATGCTCGGTTAGGAGCTGTTACCCCCAGACCATGGGCCTGGTGTCTGGTCTGTGATAGCCCTGGAAAGGTCAGGTTTCTCCATCAGGTTATCTTGGTTTTCTCTGATTGGGTTATGGAGGTTCCTGCCCTGTCATCACTGTTCCTCTGTGATTCTTTGTGTTCACAGGGATAAGCTTTCAGTCACATAGCCTAATACCTCAGGCAGCTGAATCCTGCTCCTAAGGCTGATCAAGAAAACAACAGTTTCTGGAAAATTGTGCCAGATACTTGGATCATGCATGATAATTTTTATTGACATTATAAACTTGCAGATCTTCTCAAGGCAAGTTGTTGTTTTTGAAGATCTGTGTGGTCTGTCATTTGACTAAAGTTTACTTTTGTGTTTGTAATTTATTTTTATTTCTCTCAATTCTTCCCATTGTAAATAAACCGTGAACTTCTGCCAGACAAGTAAGGTGACCAGTGTCATCCAGCCTTGCACAATGACATTCCAGAGGCAAGCCAGGGTCCTTGGCATCTGCTCTTGTCACTATCCCCACAGGGCAGGACCTGCCTCTCTGGCCAATCTGGACTATCCCTGGCAGTTTATAAGCAGTCTTTTCCTTCTCAGACCCACAACATCAGCTGGATCAGACACATGCAGAAACATTTCTGGGTCCATCTTTACTAGGGATGAACAAAACCCTCAGGTTTCAAGCTGCTTGATGTCTGAGTCCTAGCTGAAGATTAAATTAAGACTTAAGCCTATGTTTATTCTCTAAAAGCCTGGAGTTTTATGATGTGTTTCCAGGTAGAGTAAACACTAGTTTTAAAATTTGGTCTCCAAACACAGAAGAGGGTTTATTTCTATATACATAAAAGCTGATCACTTCTATTTCCAAGAGTGCAGTTGACTGTGAGCATGTCAAGAGTCTAATGTAAAGCAACAAACCTCATTCCTGCCCATCTATGTGCTAGAGATTTAAATATTATTTATCTACCCCTGAATTTTGCTATTCCCTGTTGAACAGATAACTTGGAGCAAAAAAAAAAATGGCCAGAGGGACTGCCTGCAAGCTTCAACTTTTTTGTCCTCATTTAAGAGAGGGAAAGCTCCGATGAATTCCTACAAAGCTCTTGAAAAAACTGGACAAAACTGCCACTCCAGCTATAGCCCACACTTCAAATGGCTGTGATATGGCCTTTTCTGTATGTTACATAGTTCAAGGAGGCAGTGAAGTGCTCAGTGGAAGATTTTGTATGGGAACTTTAACTTCCCATTCCATTTGACTTTTGGTCTTTAAAATACAGGTCAAATCAATGAATTTAATGAAGGCCATGGAACACAAAGGCTTTGCCTTGCATTTTGACCTAGATAAAGGAGAGTCAGTCCAGGTCAAAAGGCTTTAGCAGCACTTTAAGTGGTTAGTACACAAATGTGACAGAGTGTTTAGACTCTCAGAGACTTGCAAGACCCAGTGACAAGCCGTTAAAAGTATTTGAAATAGCTGCTTGAATGAACTTTGATAAGGTACTGCTATTGTCTTCCATTGTCTCTTTCTTTCCATACCAAAACACCCCCAAAAGAACAAGAGTCAATGAATGTATAATGCAGTCCCACTTTTACTGGATTTGGGGCTTCTTTTGGCCCTTTGGACTTTTTTTGTGAACAGTTTATGCCATTTTCATTCATTTCCCCACATTAAGCCTTCCTCAGAAGCTAGTGATTAATGTGACTTGTCAGTAAGAGCTTTTAAAGTGCAATAATACTTACAGAAGCTATAACATGTCAATCGAACCTAAGATTAAGAACAAATTAAGAATAAATTTACTCTCACTGAACCGTCTTGAGAGATGGAGCTACCAAACGTGAAGGTGGTGGTGGCACTTTCCAGCTCCTACAGCACAGATCCAGACATCTGAGACAAAGCTAGCTCAGAGCAGCAGGCCTGTACATTAAATTCTGGATTCATACCTTTCCTCTCACTGGGCTTAAATAGCCTGGTGAGACCATGAGGCATTTACCACACGTTCACATACTCTATGCAGGCATCTAAATTAGGTGTTTGAAATCAGTTTGTTGGTAAAGGTAAGTTTCTATTATCAAAAATAAATATATTTTAATGGTGGACAACATACTGTCAGAAAGTGCCAGATATGCCAGAAAGCAAATCTCCATTTAAATACATAATTATTCTTCATTACCAGAAAGCATTTGTTAAAGGAAAACTGGTAAAATGCATAACAGTTCATTATGCAAGACCAAATTTGTTTAGGAAGACCAAAATCCTAGTTAATTTGTGCAAGGCAGAAAGGTTCAGTTTTGTTTTGCTTTTCAATTTTATTGTAAAAAGTCTGCTTCTTGAAAGCTTTCCAGGCCAGAGATCAGGTTCCCCTTTTATAATGGGAGCTATTAATGCCTGAAATGGGCCACTCTAAAGAACCACATGTCTGTTTCACATGGTTTGATAGCTCCAAGATTTTGCTCACTGTGCTTTTGGGACTTTTCTCAGTATTCTCTATAGTGAGATTTTTATTGTATTTTACTCTTTTGTCTGGTTTTTGTGTTAGAAATTTTTCCTTTATTCATTGACCAGCAACTTTCTGTCACCCATCTTTGACTTTTCTTCTTACATCTGCATTAAAGCTGTCATTTACTTCTGCTTTTTCCCCTCTCTCCATATTTGACAGCAAAAGCCTTCATCAGCTTTTATCCCTTTTTGTTCACATTATGACATAACCTGTGCAAAGTGGCACAGTTCCCCAATTCTTGTATATAAAATTTGCAACATTTTTTGAGACGGGTCAATGCCCATTTTTGGGATCCTTTTCTTTATCTGAGTACCGTGTTAAAACTTTTTGCAGATGTGAGCTATTCAGGAGCAGCCTGCGGCTGCATGCAGAGATGGGGAAAAGAAGAAAAGGCCTTCCTATTTTGTGATTGCCATAGTAACTCAAACATTGCCAGGGTGTTTGTCGGTTTGGTAGAGCATAGTCAGGGAATTTTATTTCCTGTGCAATCAAGCCCTCTACTGGAGATCATGGCTTGTATGACACAGGGTTACAGAGAGGACAGTGGGCTTGTTAGGCCTGGATTAAGCATTTCACTTTAAAATAATACCCATTTGTATCCATTTTGTTCAACATAACAACAGCTGCTGGCCTTGGGATGACAGGCTTGCCTTTTTAACCACAGTCTCGTATGACATTTATGAATGAGACAGACTCCATTCATTTTCACTTTGAATTCACACTGGTTATATTTGGTTGTTTGATTCTTTTTTACTTCAAGTTGTTTCTGCACTTGTGTTCGTGGTTTATGAGAGGGCAAACTCCAGCTTTATTTGGGGTGTCTGATTGTCACTTTCATTTCGGGGGAAACAGCTTAAAAAAGAAAGTAGAAAGAAGGAAAGAAAGTATTTTATGTCAGTATAGTGGAAGATTTTTATTAAACCAATAGATAGAGATGGAGAAATAAACCTTCAGGCATAGGAGCTTTTCTTCAGACTTATACAGGAGCTGCAGACTTCAGGCAGAGAAGGTTTCTGTCTCTTTTCTGGATCAGCAGAAAGACTTGCTGCTCCAAGAACTTCCCATGTTTCCAGGCTGTGACAGACACAACTACTCCCTGCATACTGTGCTTTGCATGCACCCACCCAGGCTATTCTTTAGCCACAGCTGCTGCTACTCCAAAGCATCCCAGCTTTCACCTGACCGTGGCTTAACCGAGAGGCAACAGCTCCACTGACCTTGTCTCCTGACCACCTTCTGCAATGAGTCCCAACAGAGGACTGGAGACAAATGCACTGATGCAGACATGGAAAGGAAAATAACAGCTTTTGGGGAGGCTCTTTCAATGGATTGATTTCAAAGGGAGTTCAATTTTCTGATATTTTATGGTCATTTTCTGCTAACCTCAGGGCTGTAGAGAAAGGACGGACCTACCCAAGCAATTGTGATGAGGCTGAGAGTCACCTTTCATCCTTCATTCCTTCATCCCCCCAAAAGAGCTTGTTGTATTGGTTTGCATTTGTAATCTGAAGCAAGTAAAAAAGTGAGGATCTCATTGATCCTGGCAGCAAGTTTTCCATGCAGAGAGTGCAGGGGAGCTCTGCAGCTGCAGGTCCCATGTCTTTGGCCCTGGTGAGCCTTCATGCTGGTGCCAGGTAAGTACAGGACATTCTGATTTCAGTCAGGCAGTAATGGCATTCCTGCCTGAGGTAATGCAAAGGAGCAAGGCCAGGGTGAATAGTGCCTAGAGCTGGCATTTGCTATCATACCTCTGATCAGCCCTCCATCCCCATCACCATGCTCACATAGCCAGTCCTGAGGTCAGGGCTGCCCTGAAGTCTTCAAGGAACTCAGGACACAGACACAAGTTTCATGTTCCCACCAGCTCCTCTTCTGACTTTCCTGCTCTTGCAGCAGGGCTTTGAGAGACTCACAAAATTATCTTGACACATCTCCTCAACTGTATTCACTGAAGAATTCCAGCTCCATTTAAATATCAGCCAAAGTACTTAAAATCTGGCATACTGGGAAAGCTATAAGGGAAGCCTCCCTTCTATAAATCCAGACATGAAATTTGGCTTTTCTTTTCCTTGAAACATATCCTAGAGGAGACAGTCACCCTGATCTTTTTCCTCCACTGAAGGTCTTATTTATGAGCTTCCCTGACCCAGGACAGCAGTTTGGTGCAGGTGCCCTTAGCTGCCTGCAGAAAATGCAAGATGGGGTGGGAGGAGAGAGAGTGCTCTTGGTGACATCAGCACGGCGAGCTTGGTATCAGATCCTGTCTGAAGGACAGAAGCTGCCTTACACAATATCAGATCTTTAAAATGCTCCTTCCCTCCTACCCTTCTTTCCCTCCCTCCACCTTTCTCTCTCTCCCCCTCTCACTCCTTCCCCCACAGTGAGGTCCAAACTTTTCATTCCTGAATCATAAGAGAGGTTCCAAATCAGACAGGACTCAAAAACTTCCTTCATTGTTGGTGACTGAGGGAACAGAGCAGAATAACTTTGATGACATCAGAAGGGCTACGGTCTGACTTAGACACACAAAGTACTGGGCACTCCACCATGTGAACCTGACATTTGTGTAAACCAGACCTTTCTCAACTCTGTGTCCTAGTATCTTCAGGATCCAAATCCTGGCTTGCTGATGAGATGCAGGAAAAGCCAATGAAGACTGCAGTTATCTTTCTACCTACTCTGGAAATGAAATAAAATCACTTGCTTTCACACAGAGACTGGAGCAATGATATAATACTCAAAAACATCATTAACCAAATGTGGTGGTTCAAAGAGGGATTTTTCCTGCAAGTGGCATGTTGTTAATTGATTTGGAATCTGGTCTGTTTTGCTCTTCCATTCCAGAGTGGATTCACAGCTGTGAGATTGGTGGGCACGTCCCATACTGCCACATAAATTCACTTTAACCAGGCTGGAGTGCAACCATGACCATGACCGATTTGAGCTGCTTGACCATGGAAATGCCTTCACTGAGCTGGTGTTGCCCACCAGCTGACAGTCTCTGACATTATTCACCCAGCCAAGCCCCAGGAAAGGCAGTATCCTGTGCCATGGGAGCTCTCCAGCTCACCCCATGACCTTACTTTTTCCTTGCGGGTGCTTCGAAGTCACACCATTAAGAACCAGAATGGGGATTAGGATAACTGGCTACGGGAAAAATCTCTTTGGCCACAATTATTGCAGTATCTTCTTTCCCCCTCTCAGAAATAAATGAGTTAAGCTGATGTAGAAAAAAGAAAATATTGTACATTAGGATGGTGGAGTGGCTGATCTTCTTAAGCATCTGTTTGCAATGAACTCTCTGCTTTCAGATTGAATAGTTAAGATTAATATCCAGCTATCTACCTGAAGCAAACAGGATTGTAGCCCATTGCTACTTCTTTAAATATGTTTATGGACCTGCATCCAGATCACTCAGGCCATGATATCTAGGAAGCCTGAACATGCACATGGCTCATTAACCCACGGAAGATCTTCCTCAAGGCCAGCTTTCTTGTGTACTGCCCTTCCTACTTTCTGCACTGAAGTGGAACTTCTGAAGAAGCTGCCCAACACGTGCCCCTCTTCCAATGTGCTATCCCCCTGCTGGGTGGGCTGGATGGGGCTGTAGTCCATGACCTGCCTTCTCAGTGCCCACGTCTGCACAAAGCAATACTGTAACCACTTGTAACTAACAACATCACACACAATAAGGCAGGAATATCTGGATATACCACCACTCTGACTGGGAGTAGGGTCTATCTGTCCTAAAAACCCAACGTTGCCCTGAGATAAATCTACTGATCTCAAAAAGTCTCATGTGCAACCCAGAGGAAGACTTTGTTCATTAACACAAAGCTGTCTACATTCTGCATTCTCGTGACCTCTCTATTTTGCCAATAAATCAAAATTCCTGTTTCAACTCTCCCTTCCCTTGCCCCAAAGAAACAATCCCATTGGAAAAGCCACCATTAATAAAATAAACCATCATGCTAGCACAGCTGATAATCATAGTATTCTTTAGGTACTTCCTCGTTTCCACTACCAGGAATTCTTCCTCTCCCATTACAGCAGGTAGAAAATACTAGGGAGTTGGCAAGCTTTTATTGTGTCCACTATCTACATACAGTGAAATCAGTCCTACTGTTATCAATAGTAGTTGAACCTATAAAAAATCATCACAATATGATGAAGTAAGACTATGATGCTTGGAGACACTCATAACTCCTTGGAGATATTCAGAAGTCTTCTGGAGATGGTCCTGGGCAGTGAGCTCTAGATGGTCCTGCTTGAGCAGGTGGGTTGGACTAGGTGACCTCCAGAGGTCAACTTCAACCTTCCTGTGATGCTAAGTTGAGTGCTGGATGTTATAATATATATATCCAGTCCAGGTTCCACAATTCTGAAAAAAGAAATTGTCTCAAAGGTCAGTCAAACACAGTGATGCATGAAAAACTATTGTTGTAGAAGACTTCACTTGCAATACATTTCACACCTTGCTTACTTATTTGCAGAAGAATTTAATGTTTTTTTTTTTCCACATGGCACTTGATTTGTAAGTTTTACAAATTGAAGCAATTCAAAATACTGTATCTGTATTCAGCTGTTTTCATCATGGTCAGAACTATAAACACAGCTCTGGTTTGGTGGGACTGTGGTCTTTCCTGAGAGTGAGTTGTGATTCACTGGGCAGCAACCTTGCCCTTCTTACAGCACAGGAATTAGGATGGTAGGAATATACATTTGCCTTTAGGTTAGACATATTAAAAATTCAGGGTGTGGTGACCTTTGAAATAGAGAAGTAACATGCCTCTTATATAAATTACCAAATTTACTCTCCCAAATTTACTTATACAAAATATCTACTCAGTTCCAGAACCAAATGATAGGAAAAACTTAATAAAATAACATGTCACATGATGTAATCCGCTTCTAGGAAGAGCACCGATATGTCTCAGAGCTTGTCTTCAAGGTGGGCATGTCTCTTCACTACAGTTGTCACATTAAGGTTATTACGGGATACCTAAAATACATTGCTGAACAGAGAAAACCAGTAGACTGCTACTGCTTCTCACAAACTGTGAACTAAACAGGGCTTAGAAGCTACTTCCATGATCTTATCCTTTGCAGACAGAAGGTTGCAGTGGGAATTAACTAAACTTTAGTTCGCTGTGTATTGCCTTACCAGGTACTTTAACATGGCATAAGCACAGAAGAAAGGCAAATAAAATCTGAAGCCAACTCCTCCTCCATAAGTTACATAGTGTACAGTTTCGTTGCTGCTGCTGCTGCTGAAGAAAGGTGCTCAGACTAGATGCCTAATGGCACAGGAGAGAGGAAAAGAGCCTGTGCTAGCCATGGCATGGTTGTAGCTGGCTCTGGCCCTGGAAGGGTTAAATGCTTTGTGGTGAGGTGGGACAAACTTCACTTAAACTCAATTCTGTGGCCAGCCTGATTGTTTTGACACCTGCACTACGTGTGGGATGGCACAGTCTCCTTTGTGGTGCATAATGACACATCTTCATTATTGTTCTAATACTCTGAAAAAAAAAAAAAAATCCCTAATCTTTCTGTGGTGCCAGTGACTGTAACAATGCCGGGAGGTTTTATTTTCCTCCTTGCTCTCTTTCCCTTAACCCACTATTGTTGCCATAGCCACGATGGTGCAGTACTGCTGGTTCAGGGAAGTTTCTGTACTGTACCGCCCTGAGCTTATTGTTTAAATCTGTATTATTCAACTGTTCTGAAGATTTACATTTTTAATGGCTCATTTATGTAATCCCATAAATAAAGTAGCAGAAAAGCATCCCACACAAATGAGTGAATTGGGGTTTGAAAAAAGCTGCTGAAGCAGGTCACTCAGGGTCTCAGCTGCGGGGCCTTGATTGGTATCAGCGATATAACCACTGTGGCAATGGACTTAAGACCACCCAGTCAGCCCCAAAATGGTGCATTACCAGGGAATAGTGGAATGGTGCTATAGTTCAATCTCTCCTATTTAACAGGGAGCAGAGTTCTGCTGCAAAAACCATTTCAGCCTCAGACTCATTTACCTTATTGCTTTGACAGCTGCACCTCTCCTGCCATAAAGTTTAGATGATTAGCTTTTCCCTCCTTGCAGCTGATGGTGATAGGTTTTTTTTTCTTAACCAGTATATTCCTGAAGCTGATAAATTCCCTCTGTAGAGGCTGTGAATTCAAGCACCTGCCTGAAGAATTTGTTGTACAAACTGAGCACTGAGATGGAGATATGTTCTAACAATTCTAAGCTTCTCCCCAGTGCTCCCCTTGCTGGCTACCTCCCAAAACATAAATCCTTCATGAACTGTAAATCCTTTTGAGCAGCACAAGTGTATTTGTAGCTGTAATGGTGCTAATGAAAGATGGTAAAGATATTTTGTTTCCAGTCAGTTCTCACCCTTCAAAGTTGATTCTTAGTTGTTAACTCAAAGAACAGCCACACAGCTGCTGTGCATTTGGGGAACCCGTGTTGGGTGCATCTCCTGAAGCACCCTGTTCTCCAGGACAGATACCAGCAGCCAGCTGCATGGCCCACACCTCACACCTTCACACTACTCGGAAGAGTCAGAGGGAGAAACCCACCTAATTCCAGCCTTGTGACCCTGACACAGCTTTGGCTCCACCCCAGAGAGTGCCCAGGTTCGGCATGGGCAGTCTGCCTGGGGCTGCCCTGCTTAAAGTACTGCAGCCAGGTAGATGAGGTGGAAGCCTCGGGGCTGGAGGACCCCACTGATGTACCTGCAGAGAGCTGGTCCTCAGTACAAGCCCTCATTGCCTGGATAGGCCGGGGTCCATGGGAGCTCAGGTCACAGCAAGGTGGGGGAGCAGGGGCAGAGGGACGAGCTGGTACGGCCTGACGAGCAGACACAGGACTGGCCATTTCTCTTCATTCCCAGCATTTCTGGGGATCTCAGTTGGTGCAGCACATTTGGAAAACAGTTTGCTCTCCTGTACCCTCCAGTGGACACCCTGCCGCTGCACCAGGGAAGCTTGGCAGTGGCATGAGCTGAGACTCCACCGTGGTGGGCACCTACCACGAGGGCCTGCCATTTCCCACCTCCCAAACTTGACAGGTAACAATGGGCACCATTCTTTCCCTGCTACAGGACAGCCAGGCCAGGTCCTCACAGCACTGCTCCCACACACCTTCCCTCCTCCCAGGAAGCTGTGGGAGTGCACGGCTGTGGAGACAGTCCCATCCATCCTCCCTGACTCTTCCCAAGGCTGTCAGAACAAGCACTAGCCAAGGCCCTGGCTTGGAGGACAGACAAGCCCCACACAGTCAGGGCCAAAGCAACGTGACCAATGTCCAGCACCCCAACAAGGTCTGCTGCTACTGACACACCAATGCTGCCCTCCCTATGCACAAACATTCTAGGTGCAAAGGAACAAGGCGTTTCCCCCTAATCCAAAAGCAAAGCAGCTCTTTACAGAGGTACGCTGTGGGAAGCTCTGCTGGCACATAAACCACAGTGGTCTGCAGGCGAGGGGCAGCCGGACAATAGCCCTTCCTCAGTTTACCTGCTGGATCTCGTTCTGCCCGGCTGCACGGAGCTGAGTCAAAGGAAGCTGCTCCGAGGCAGGGAGCAGGCAGCAAAACAAAGGCAGGGAGAATACCAGCCGGCCCAAAGGAACAGTGGGGAAGCTGGTAATTGGGCCGTGTGTGTTTGGCTTTCGCCAGGCTAGCAGGTTTGTTTTTCTCAGGCTGGAGCCTAGACTGAAAGAGACATGGAGCTATTAAAGAACTCAACCTAGAAAGAAGAAAAAAAAAGAAAAAATGTTGGCAGCGACGGCTGGAGGTGAATCTCAAGTAATGAGAGTGCGGTGGGGGCTCTTTGCTCTTTCCCAAGGGCGGAGATGCCTGGGAAATTATTTTCAACAGGCAAAGAAAAATGAAGTTTAGATGAAATTCATTCCAGTGGACTTTTATTGCTAGTTTAACTCATTTCTCAGACAGTAGAGAGCTTACTGGGCAGGATGCAATGGGTCTTGCTACAGACAGGTAGAGCTGTGCCTTCCTGGTCCCTTCCTTACTGCAAGTTTCCTGTAGGGATCCAAGTCTAAATGGGACCTGTTGGTGAGGCAGACCTAGAACCACCCTCAGGAAGGGATTCCCCCACAGTGGGGCCAATCCTCAGTCCTTTTGCCGGCAGATGATGCAAGGAACTGCACATCTATCTGCAGGTCTGTAGCACTTCTTGCAGGCAGGATGTGTGCAGGAGCTCAGGGCAGACCAAAAGCCATGCTCATGCAGCACTATGCCTGGGATGCTTTTTCCTGCTCTAGCCTAACACCTTGCAAATGCCAGGTGTCAGCATGGAGGACTGTGATTCCTTGTATGCATTTGCAAAGCACATTATAGATATAAAATTTTCAATAAGGTAACCAAACCACCCTATATCTAAGCCTGGTGTTAGGGAGGGAAAATACATTTGCAGACCCTTTCCCTTTTAATTCAGGGAGAACCTGCCTTGAGCCCTGCGGTCTTCACCTGCAAGTAAAGGTGATGTGAAATTCTGCTGCTGGACAGGCAGTCTTGAAGGCTGGGGAAAGCAGCACCCAAATCGTGAGTCTCAGGGGGAAAAATGGGACCAGTAGGAGCTGCTGGTGATCCTACACTGTTCTTCTGGCTTCCCTCCTCCTTTAACCTACATGTCAGTGGCCCAATGGAGACAGAGCGAGGTGCTGAGTGTGTGCCAACCAGTTCAGCTCTGTTGACGGCAGCACAACTTCACTGATTCACACCAGATGAGGGTTTACCCATTGGCACAGTACCATCTGCTTTTCTAGGAGCCCATGCTTTCTCACAGAGATTCATTCAACCGGAATGGTCTCAGGTATTTGACACGAAGGAGGTCTTCCCAGCAGCCATGCCCCACACAGCATCTTGCGGGAGTCCTCAGGGAGGGAGGTGGAGGGCCAGACCATAGGAAACTTCACTCACCTCTCCTTGAGGCATCCCCCAACTTAGTAAATTGAGACTAGGAGAGAAAGAAGGGCGTAACACTCAAACTCTTTTCTAGACAAAACACACTCTGTTCTCCAAGGACTTTGCAAATGTCTTCTCTGCCTGGAGGAGCATCAGAAACCAGCAATGCCATGAAACCACAGCAACACCAGGACTTTAGCAATGCCATGGATTATGCTGAAAAGTGATATTTTAATTTAGGGATCTGCTGCAGCAGAGTTGTCAAAGTTTAGACATCCAGATTGATGCCAACCATTTTGCTTACCTTTGTTTTGGCTTTTGCTATTACTCTGGTATCTGCTAACGTGGTAGGGAGAGAAAATGGTATTGGAACATAAAATACAGAATTAATATGAAGTAATAGCTTGCTTAGAGCCTTGGTTTCCTTCACATGTTATATTTATTTCTTAATATTGTTATTATTGAACTTAACGGCTCATTACAGCAACTGTTGGTCGTTGCTGTTGGATTAGCTGCTTGCTGGCATTTTTCTTTCTCCCTTTCTCATGTTTCCCAAAACCGGACTTTGGTTGTATTTACAAAATTGATATTGAACTGAGTGTAATATCACTGCTGTAGCACTTTCTGCAGGCTTTTGCCATTCCATCTGTGTGTCCCAGGAAAGCATGGACAGCCTGGCTGGGCTGTGGGTTTCATGGTGAGTGGAGGACCAGGGACATGCCCACCTGGAGGCGAATGTGTGTGCTCCTGCTTGGCAGGAGGGAGATCTGAAACCACACTAAGAATACTGCAGCTGCTGATTGTCCAAATAATGACAAAATTGTCATTATTGTCCAGATAATGACAAAACTGAACACCCCCAAGCCAGAGCCTTGCAGTGGCCAACTGGATGGAGGCACAAACCAAGGAAGGATCTCCACAAAGTGAACTTTACTGAAACTGCTAAACATACAACTCAAAAGGATTACTGATTAAGTAGCTGCATCATGTGGCACTTTTTCGGTATTATTCTAATTACTTTATGTTTGTGACAAGCATCAGAATGAACTCCACCAAGTTTCAGGGCTTGTGCCCTTAGCCTTAGCGCTGACAAAAGGTATGGATCTTTGCGATCTCAGCACAGACCCAAGACGGGTCAGAACTGATGAGAGAGCAGGAAAGACTCACTGTGGTGTGTTTGCAACCCAAGGGAACAGGAACTGGGTGCGATGGGGTAATCACAGTTCCTCCCACACAAAGGCGCACTGGTGCAGGTGGGAGGGTGGCAGAGAGCAGCAGGATTTCCATTCTGTTTTGTCAGCTCTTTGGGGTTGTTTAAAGACTTAGGAGTTCAATTAAATCCCCTGTTATGCTGGTTTTCTACAGTGGTCTAGACAGCCTTTTCTCATTCAAAGATGAATTAAAGACCATTACAATTTTACACCATTAAAGATGCCATTGCCTTCACCTTCTGACAGTTTTGATTTTTGCCTTTGTGATTGTAGTGTCATACCTTTGTAAGGCACTTCCCGTGACTGTGCTCCAGCCTGCAATGACACTGAAATGACAGAACACGAGTCTGTTTGTCATGTGATACTCCAGACTGTAACAGTGCTTCATGGGCATACAGAGAGTGATGACGTTATCAACATGAGGCTGTGATATGATTTTCCCAAAGCATCCACCTGTATCTACGCTGGGTAACCCTCTATCTCAAATCCCCACTATAGAGATTAAATTAATCCTGCCCTGCTCACTGCCAAAGCTGCGCTTAGCCATGGCTTGTCCACAACCACAGCCAAGGCTCGTGGCACTGGTACCTACCAGGTCCAGAGACGACAGGGCTCCACTAGCCTGTGGGACCTTACCAAACATGGCCACATTGGAAAGCTGATGGTCACCTGCAGAGCAGCCCAACAGAATGGAAAATGGGTGAGGAACACAGCCTACGATACTTATGACCATGCAAAACCTATTCTTTATGGTTCAGACATATCCACAGAGAAAACCTAAGAGCCTATAAGGAAGTCATAGATGGGGAACTGAACTCTTCTCCAGAAACCTACAGTAACATTACAGGGGACCATACCCCCTCCCCAGGGCACCACACCACTTCCCACACAATGTTTGTGCAGCTGACCCTACGCGACCACAATATAAAAGATACGGGACGCTCTTGGGAGAGCTTGCAGAACTTGCACCGTTCCTTAGCCTAAACTCTTTGGATCAACATTCCAGTTGTAACACAAGGCTCATCATTTTGGGTAGCAGTGAATATTGTATGAACAGCAATTTTGCATAAATATAGCACATTCTTTTTGTTTCCTCTTACAAACAGAAGTTTATTTTTTGCTGCAGACAGAGAGTCAATGTTTTGAGATTCAATATGGATTTTGCCTTCTAGAAACATTTTATAAGGTGAGGGGTAATGGCCTGAGAATGATAAAACCGCATTTAATTAATTTAGAGCCTAAGCAATACTGAAATGATGTAAAATAAACAAGGAAAATACATCCACAGTCTTCATATGAGACTTTGAGAGGCTGCTAAACATTTGGCATAAAAGTATTTGAGCTTTTTTTGTCTTAAGATTATTGCATCTGAAAATAAACGTGTGAATATATATTTTTCAGGCTTTCTTTTAATTGGAGCTATGCACTCCTTAACATCTACTCTTGATTATTTCCTATTGACAGTCACTAAAACAAAGAGTGTATATTAATGCAGACAAGAGTTTCATTCATAGATGGTGAGCTACAACAGGATTATTTGCAAGTGCAAAGATCACTCACATGAATAAAGATTTGGTGGATCAGTGACTCCACTGGTAAAATGGATAAAATCCTTCTCCAAACACAATCCAGATATGTTTTCTTGCTACTTATCCAAGCAAGTCTGCATTTCTGTTGTTCCACTTTAATTAACTGAAAAGACATAATTATTAATAAGAGCTCTGATAGGACAGGAAAGGAAACATGCTTCTTGGTGATCAACTTGCAGCCACAACAACAAAAAAACTCCAGTTCTGTGCAGGAAAAGTAACCCCCTCCTGCTACATTATTCCATTGATCTACAAACATTTACATCTCTTTTGTTAACTAGTTTTCTGTAGAAATTTCATGATCAGTAAAGAATGCTCTTACAAGTGGACCTCAAGAAACTTCTGGTTTAGACTGATACAGTCTAAAAAAGAGGGTCTGTTTTTGCCTTTAAGTGGTGTTATACGTGAAATCTGTTGGGCTTTTCCTGGATGTTCGTGATTCAGTGTAAATAATTCAAATTGCATTTACAAAGGAGAAGAGGCTGTACAATAAACATAAGAACTGCATGGTACTATATCTCTGAAAGTTAAAACTAATGAAAGCATTTCATAAAGGCTACATAAAATGTTTTTTCTTCCTCTACTCATACTGTTTTGTGATCTACATTCAGTATCAGGTTGATGAAAATGAACATTTGGAAGATTTCTGTCCAACATAATAATAAAGTCTAATAAGCAAGTTGTTCTGGCTGTGGGAAGAGAACAGCTTTATCTGAATAAACTCTGTCATCCACACTGTGCACTGAAACTAAACAGAGACAACATTGGTAGCTCATAGACAAACAAGAAACACCTGTGAAGTGACACTGCAGGAACGCTAAAGGTGCATTCCCCTCCCATGTGAGTAACTAGGCTGCAATGCGCTACTACAGGAAGCTAAGACCAAGAACACATTATTTATTTATGCATTTATACTCAAGGACTAGGCACTTTTACAAATAACAAGAGTGCTGAGTTACAGCAGTTAGTAACACATTTTGAAAAGTCACGTCAAGTTTTAATTTTCAGGGTTAAATACTATCTTTAAGGTACCTTATAAACATGATGCTGGTGCTGCACAATACGAGCAACTGCAGACACAATACAAACCTGGCTTTATGCACCCAATTTTCTATTAAAAAATTCATCAGTGGATGATCACTGTGATCTCAGATTCTAAGTTTACCCATTCTGTGGTTCTATGAAGAGTTGCCTTAAGAACAGTTAATGAGCAGCACAGGATTTTGTGTTTATTAAGTATGCTTATTAAAGACAGCATTAAAGGATGGAAATAACCAATGCAAGATTAATAATTCATGTATATTCCTTAAGTCAGAAAAATGTGGAATTAGATCTGAACCACCAAAACAGGCTTTCTCCAGTTGTCTGTGTTGGTCATGTCAGATCCTTTAGTTGAGCATTTCCAGTATGTAAGCATTATCAACAAATCCAGACTAATTTTGAAAGCATACTCTAATCAGTTTCCCTACCTGAAAGTCTGGTATAAATTATTTTAGAATCAACAGTCCTTATTCTAAAGAGGTGTTTGAAGGTCTGACTGTTGAAAGCTCTCAGGACAGCATATTATCAGCACAAGCCAGACCAGTAAGAATTCACAAAAATTTGTTCTGTGGAAAATTCCCAGTCCAAATCCTGACCAATGGTGAGAATAATTCTCTGCTGCAGTTACATCCATCCAGCACCGTCACTGCAGCAGAGTCCAGCTGGTATTATAGCTGCCATCCTTCCAAAAAGGATTACTAAGGAG
The DNA here is from genome assembly GCF_003945725.1 of Corapipo altera. Classification (NCBI taxonomy): domain Eukaryota; kingdom Metazoa; phylum Chordata; class Aves; order Passeriformes; family Pipridae; genus Corapipo; species Corapipo altera. The sequence continues at coordinate 71,035,670 of NW_020884872.1, forward strand.
TACACAGTCAGCTCCCAGCAAAATAAGGACTGCAAACAACTTTAGTTTATTTAAACCAAAGACAGGCCTACATTCTCTAAAGATACTACTCTTTCATTGATCCCACTTGAATTATTATAAATTTTCTGAAAGGCTGGGACTTCTATTCTAGTGCTATAGTTCCTGCAGGGAGATAGAGGAACTGTCCACAGCCCCTCTGCGGAAACGTACAAGTATCCCACTTCATCGGGTATGCTGATCCTGGCAGTTGCTGGTGGGCTCAAAGCCAGTTTAACTACCTTCCCATTACTCAGAAGAGTAATTCCCAGCTCATGCACCAAAATTCAGCCACGGCAGATCACCACTTTGGTCTTCCCATCCCCTAGCTAACAGGAGGAGCTTTCCAAGAGACAGGTAAGTGCGGCAAGGCTAGGTGCAGACACGCCTATAGGTGGCACTCTTGCCCTGACTCAACACGGAAGGACCACGAAGCCCCGGTTCCCTTGGAGCAGAGAGTCAAGAAATGCACTAAAGCATTAATTCCACAAGGCACGTGCAATGAACATCTTCGATTTTATTGTCACCACACTTAAAAACATAAACCTATGTTCAAAACAATTATTTCTGAGAACAGTGAAATACAAAATATTTCACACAGAAGTTTGTTACTGTAACACAAACAGAAGTGAGACGTAGAATATGCCAATGTATATTATTTGTGCTCCCAGTCACAAGTTTAAGAACTGTACCACTACAGAATTGTCACACAGGCTTGGAAAGTGAGCATTTGACTGTTTTTGAGCGTCACCTCTGCATTTCTAGTATTACACATTTACTTTGAAACTTCCTAGCAGTGGACAGAGAACGCGAAAATTTTGTCTTCAGGGTTTGTTTTGAAAGCGCCGTGACAACAGACTGTTCAAACTACTTCCTTATAGAAGGAAGTCTAAACAGAGACAATTATTGCAGGTACAGCTTTTCAGGGGTAATGTTTATGGTTATCTATGATAGATTTGAGCATATACAATAACAAGCAAAATCAAAATTTTCCTGGTAGTTCCTCCTGAAAAGCAAAGCTGGTGTTGCCCATCTTAAATTTGTTCTTTTCATACTAAAGAAAGCAATCTCTTATATTCTGTAAAAAATGCATGTGCTTGGCCAGGCACTGACCAGCTTTCCCTGCCTCAAGATTCTGTAAAACTAAACTAATCCAAATAAGCAAAACTTTTTTATTGGTTAGCAGCAAATAAATTCTGTAAACTTCACGCAATGAATAAATTTCTGCTTAATTTAAATCTATTTCCAAAAGAGTGACATGACTAAATGATTTGTACCAGACAGAGACACACGAATCAAACTCCATCACCAAGACCCTAAGCTTAGTCAGAAGGGGACAGAGCAATGGAACAAAGGGAAAGGAATGTCTGCTCTAAAACGACTGAAGGATTTATGCTGTACTTTGCTTTTCTCTTAAAGGTCCCAAAGAAAAGTTTTCTAAAGCTACCTCAAGGTTACTTCTCACATAAGCAACTTGGTTCAAAACTCAGGTTTGAACAGCATCTCTTCCTGAAAAACTGAGACATCCCTGCTGTCCTACACTTAATGACATTCCTGACTCGTAACAGCGAGTATTTGTCACTGTCTTCTCCTCATCGCTTGCTTGATCGCTTTTCATGCTTATCCTTTGTGTGCTGGTTCCTGGTTTGGTGCCTTGGCGGAGAGTAGCTGACTCTCCTTCTGGACTGAAAGCTGGGTGTATATGGGTGAATTCTGCGTTTCTTTGGTTTTTCTTCTTTCCTGCTTTTGTTTGGCTCAGACTCCTTATTGTCTTCCTTTTGCTCACGTTCTTGGTCTTGTTCTTTTTGAGATGGTAATGTGTTTTTGATGGTATTAATAAGAAATCTTTTATTTGTACCAGCAAGAGGACATTTCAACCTGTAAAGACATTTAAAAGTGATCAAAAGACAAGATAAAAACATCCTGAAACAAGTCTGAGATTTAAACCTGTGATTTTTTTAAGATAACTTTGTGATTTTGGCTTTCCTTGCATGCCACCTAGTGTAAACTCTCAGTACAGAAAAACATGTACAACATTATCTCCATTCTCCTTCTGTCTTACTCTTTATGGGAAGAAAATTATTTTACTTCAACATAGTGAAAATCCACACGATTTTCACAAGGTAGTGTGTTCAGGGGGAGACAGAGGATGACAATATAATTTAAGGTTGATGGTGCTTAACTTAGCTATTCAGGAATCAAATATTTAGTAACATTTTCTAAGTCGAATCAGAATGGTTTCTAAAAATTACCACCTTCTAAAGTCAGCATTATCTACTGAACTCTGATATTCAGGAAGTGAGATACATATGCATGAAGAACCCAAATAGCTGTAGCAATATAACATATACATGAGGTATATTAATTTTAACATATCTGACAACTACCAAAGTGTACTACTTCTTTTTCTTAAACAGAAAGAATACTTATCCAACTATTTTCCATTTTTTCTAACTGTCTCCTCTCACAGCTTAACACTTTTGCACGCAATTTATCAGCTAGTTTCAGTAAACAAGTATTGTACGTTTCATTTATCTTGTTGGTATCAGCTGTACTCCTGCCCAGTTTATCACCTTTTAAAGAATGGAATGAGAAAAAACAAGTTTGAATATATTCCTACAGAAAGCAGAAATCACTCTGAAGACTTTGTTTATAGTTGGAGTCACTGCATTGTCTGCCTTTACAACATTTTTGAGAGAAGTTACAGGATTACTTTAAGAAAATCAGAGCTGTTGGAGATCACAGTGCAACTTACTGAATCAGCCACACAGGAATCCTAACACCACACTGTTAAGATCAGCTATTCTACTTGCATGTTCTGTGTAAATGTAGAAACCATACCCTATTTAAAAACCTTTGACACCTCTAAACAATCAGAGGTATCAGAACAATAAGCAAATTGCAACAAAGATCACATCTGATTATCTAGTATACTTCATGACTTTACTGGACATGGCATTTACCATGATGTTTCGCTTCAGGTCTGCCTACTGAGAATTCCTGAAAATTGTTCTTGTCCTAAATCCTCAAAGAACTTAGGAGACTAACTGTACAAGTATACACATTGAACAGCCATGCTGTTTTATTTCCACTAAGTATTTCCTGAGACATTCCTATAGCATAGCTAGTTTTAAAATTTTCTAAACTTTCTGCATAGAAATCTACACTGTTTTGCTCAAACCCTGGTTCAAAATAATAATAAAAAGTCTAGATCTTTATCTAGTATAGCTGTTTTGTAAATTAGGGAGACAATATTTATCCATTAATTGTATTACTGAGTAAAAACACAAGGCTAATAAATGTCAGTAAAACAGGGTTTCTACTTCAAGCTACATCACCTATGAACATGGTGCTGAACATGCCATGGCACAGGTTACACTGTAGACATAACACAAACCAGCCAACATTTAAGTTCTCCATGCATCTTATGCGAGCATTAAACTGTCGTAACTCAACATTTCCTACTCAGGAATGGAACTTTCTCTAGGCTGCATTCAGGCAAAAACTATTTCACATTTGTTCTCCTTCCCCTTGCTTTTTCTGAAGAGCTAATGCATTGATTTAAGTGCTAATATATATAGTGCCAGAAGGAGACAATCTGCCCTAAATAAACTCATCTGGCTGAAGTATTTATTTCTTTTTGACACTATGAGTGCTGCCTGAGCTATACTAAGAATGAAAACTGATGAGAAACGCAGGACTTGAGAGTCAGTTAAGAGATGCCATTAGTTCACCATCCTACAGTGATAAAAGTGAGCCACTGGGCTTTCACGGAGCAGCAGTAAGTCATGGCACTGAAGAAAAACATTAGCCCTTAGTTTTATTGACCTCAGACTTCAACAAAGCAAATTCTGCCTTCAAGTCTTAAGGGAAATGAGATGTATGGCACATGCTACACTACACACAAGCAGATGTTTACATACATCCATGGTATATATAGAACTCTAAAAGTGAACTGTATTAATCCACCAATATCTTTGAGAGCATTTCTAATCATGAGAAAACTGGTACCCCAAAGACAAGCCTTTGGCTCACTGTAGGGTCTGATCCTGCAATGCTCAATTCACTGACAGCTCTGCCCTCAATGTGAGTTCTGAAGGGCTGAGAGGCAAGCTCAGCCTATGCAAGGTGGAACAGAATACTGCTGACTAGTAAATAGTGCCACAGAACTGATTTGAGAAGCTTTTCTTTATAACAGATGACAAAAAAACCCCAAGACATGTTAAAGAACATTAAAGTTCTGAACCGGAGTATGCCCCAAGCAGGGCTGCAGGCATGACTGAAGCAAGCACACACCCTGCAATGCTAGAGCAGTCTTCTCTACAAAACAGACTCCAGTTCTGTCGCAGTGTGTTCACTCAGCAATAAGGTTCATTTTTTGCTTTGCATGCTCCAATAAGCTAAACCAACCTATTATTACCAAGAAAATCTTGCCTCCCTCCACAGGTAAGTCTCACACACCCCAAAATCTCTCCACTATGCAATGACCAAAACAGTGCAATGTATTGTCAAAATACAATGTTAATGTTGAAATGCAATGGCATTGTATTTTGAGAAAAGAAAAATTAAATCTGTTATTGTGAACGTAGGTCAAACCTTAACTCTACTTTTGACATTTTAAGTCAAGTTCTGTGCAATAACACAGAATTTCCAACCAACACCTGCCATCCAGTGAAGCAGTGACATTCAGCACAGAAGTATATATACTATACAAGTTCTTAACAGCAGAAACATGCCAACACTATTTAAGACACAAGAGTACAGTGCCATGCGCCACAGTCTTTTCTCTGCTGAGTAATCGGACATATCAAACAGGCTTGGCACAGCAAGGCTCATCAAATAGAGTAAAAGCATATCTTTCCAGGAAACAAAGTTTATTATGGATGAACTGACAAGAACATTTCTACCATTTCCAAAATGCCACGGAAAATACCAAACTTAATAGAAGAGCAACTGAAAGCAAAAAAAAAAAAAGGCAGCTAGAGGTTGTTTTGCCAAATCAACTAATCTATGCTATTACCCTTTCACAGGGGACCTCACAGAAAAGGATGCCTGGGAGGACACTGCAAGCTTTTAAATATGGTCTTGGCAACTAGGTACAGCTGGCAGGGCTTTGTAGAACCATAGAATGGCCTGGGTTGGCAGGGACCTTAACAGTCATCTACTTCCAACCCTGCTGTCATGGGTTCCTTTCACTAGACCAGGCTTTTTAGAGCTCCATTCAGCCTAGCCTTGAACACTTCCAGAGAGGAGACACCCACATCTTCTCTGGGCAACCTGTTCCAGTGACAACTTGACTTGGGATTAGAACATGTGCTCTGATGACAAGATTTTAACATAGTTACTTAGCAATCTCTAACTGTGCCCTATTTCTCCTCCTCCTTCTCCTCACATTCAAATGAAAGACACAGGGGAATCACATTGCAGTGTTTCTGCACAGTCACACAACACCCATTCAAAGACAAGATGCAATACAGCATTTCACAGTTCCGATGCCCTCATCATCATTTTGTATTTTGCTATACTTCTAAAAGATTTGGTATTGAACAGAAAAAGCTATCTATAGGAATGAAAGCAATTTTAGGATTGCTTTACAAGAAATAGAGTTAAAAATAATTTAATGCTTCCAAAATTTATCTTTTTGCAATTTCATCTGCTCTTATAATGCAGAGCTGAACAAATCATCCAAAAATATCCTGTTTTCTACTTCTTATTTTACATAAGCTTCTCAAGTAAGCCAAGAAGGCTACATTCAGTTTAGCTACCAGCATCTTTGAAGATCAGACCTACACAACAGAGGAAAAAAAAGCCTCTAGAACTTTTTTCACACATTAGCTTTTGTTACATTTTAACTGCCTTTCTTAATTAAATGACAACAACTGCTTAAAATGGGACCCAACTACATTGCTGTGGAAAAGCTTATGAATTATGTACATAGCACCAAGAGAAATATTTAAGGAAAGCTGAACTTTTAGCTTTATTTTAATTAGACATACAGTGGAAAACCCCAAATATTCTACACCTTTATTCCATCTATATCCAATAGCTTCTGCTGAAACAAGGATAAATTTATCTAACTATTTCAAGCGTTCTCACACTGTTTAGTCACAACTTCTCACTCTGGATCCAGCTGGTCCTTCAAATGTTAGCTTCCAAACAGCTGCTTGGATGTATTTTCTTATCTCAGAAGTTCCAGCATCACAGCATCATCACTGAGATTCAGCCACAGTTTCTGCTCTCTTCTGCTCAAGATTTCCAGGATTAAGACAGCTTCAGAAGAGGATTCTCCCTTCCCGTTCTCTGAGACATTTCCTTATTTGCGATTAGCTGTACTAATGCTTGAGCCAGATACATCAGCAGCAGGATCTACATGTGTTATCATAAGGATGTAGGAAACCCCCCAAAAAGTCACCATGGCCATAGAGTACATACAAAAGGAACATTCTAGGAACTAGAAAGACTGCATTGCTGAGTGAAATCTACAACTACGAATATCCAGTATTTCTCAGATTCATTTACCATGGATGTAGATACTGCCTATCTGAGCAGTCCTGAGAGTATGGAGACCAGGGAGCTGAGACTCTTAACCAATTAATTCATGCAGTCCACTGCCAATACTGACAGTTGCTCCATGACCAGAGAGTCTTCGATAATTTCCCTTCCTGCACAAGCTCTTGCCCAATATCACTGCCAACTTCCCTGTTGGTTGCTTGTTCCGAACAGGGACAAGCTTTTCTTCTACTAGACTCTAACCTGTACAAGTTGCATCTCCTGCCCGTGTCATCCACACTAAACTTGTAAGACAATGTAGCAGCAGCAAAACATTCCCCAACTGGAAAAAATACTTGCAACGCTGTCCCATATTTGAAGGCTGAATCTTTGTATGAAAGACTGAGCTAAAGGTCGACTGCTCTGTACACTTTTAATGTACCTGTCAGCTAAGCCGGCTTGAATGCCTGTAATTTAGGCTTCAGCAGTAGCTGACTATCCATCTCAAATGATGAGACAGCAAGAAGTTAGGCAGGGGTGCTTGGGGGACTTTTTCAAACAGTGCACTTGAGCTATGGAGAATTAATCACTCCAGATGGTAAAAGAGTATCAACTTGAACCTGAAAGCAGTCCCAAAACAGCATTCAGAGGCTTGCTGGCTAAGACTTTGCTGCCACCAACATCCACTAGGAGACATTACTTTGTAATGGTATGCACAATATAATTCCCTCCCCAGGAATGCCACTTCTCCATACACCTCCCTTGAACCAACTCCTGTCAAATGCCACTGACTCCAGAAATGTATTTCCCAGTATTCAACGGCTGCTGGAGAGCAACATATGCTGGAATCAGTGAAGTATGAGCAGTAGTAGCCTCTGCTTCTCCTTACCCAAAAACAGATGGTAGAACATATCTTTTCTTCACAGTCCGAGTTGCTTCAACTTTCCAGTGCCAATGCAGGACTGATGGCCTTACACTAGGTGTCTCCAGGGTTTGTGCATCTCTTCTCCAGGACTCCTCTGACAAAGGGTTGAGGAAATCCCAGAAGTCCTCATGAAACACACCTGTAAGCATTTCGAGTTTGGCAAGGAAGGAAGTTTTTGCATTTCACCTGTTAACGCTGTGCTCTTAGACAAGTTGGTGATGACCTCACCTTTGCTTCTATCAGTTATGCTTTGCAGGATCTGGTCTATTAATACACATTTCCATGAACCAACTTTTCTGCTCATTTCATTTGCTATCCACAAAGCTCTGAGCAGCAATTACCTTCCTCTCAGTAGTTTACACCCTGGAAGGTTACATATCAGCCCTGGATGTAATCTCTGAAGCTCTTCAGGATTTACTTTGTTCCAGGATCAGTTAAATCTGATGGCATTTTGCTGGAGTGTGATACTCAACCGAGCATAGTTAAATTTCCTTCCAATATCTTACTAATTATATAATTTCTGACATCTATATGCAATATCTATTTGTTGGGCCAGTTCAGAAGCACCAGAGCAGCACAACAGGGCATGAACAATTAAAGGGACGAGAGCAGTGGCAGCTTGCAGCTGCTGTTCTGTCCATTGTTCTTGCAGAAACTAGACAGCAAAGGCTTTACAGGATTCTGCCTATGGGGGGTTTTATACCTTCCTTACAGTAACACATGCCAGCTGTACAGTACCCTATGCCAAACTCTACAGCAGCAGATTTGTGACAACTGGGATTACTACTAGTCTCTCTAAGGATAAATTCAGAAAGGGGAAAGTCCCCAAAGATGCATTACATACAAAGAAATCATCTCTGAGAGCATGATATCCTGAGCTGCAGACAGCCCGAAGCTGGGATAGTACCTTGAAGGTACTACAGAGAGTATTCAGAAAGAAAGATATTCAGCAAAGCACTTCCTAGGCACTGGGGATCAGGCACTGCAGAGATGGATCCTTTGTTTGATCCAGTATAGCTATTCTCATGTACCTCTGGAGTGAAAAGGATCCTAACTTAACAGTCTCAGTTTAGGATATCACCACAACGACCCCTATGTAAACAGTCTTCATCTGCCTGAAGCCTTCTTGACAATACTCTTCACCTTTAACACAATCCTGGCCTAGCCAGACACTATTTTGCTCTAGTGGAATCTGCAGCTGCTCTGAAGAACAGGTCACCCTTGGCTATCCCATCCCCTGGTAGGTCTTCGGCATCAGCCTTTAGCAAACTGCCCAGTGCCACGAGCTGATCATCACAGCCAGCTGAACAGGTCCACTACTGTTTTACAGACAAGGAATAAGTAGCCAGACCCGGGAGCAGAAGGCTCAGGCACACTCCCGGCAGCTATTCCAGGCTGCACAAGTTGCAGCGAAGTTGCACAAGGACAGTTGATTATCTCCCAGCAGAAATCTTTAGCCTCCATGCCTGGAATTAACTTGCAAATTCACAGTAAATGAATGCATATAACAGTTCATGGTCCTAATTATCTGCACTCCTTTACCTGGCCATTTTGGCAAGGCTGACAGAGTAAAAGCATGATGGATCAGTATTGTTATAGCCACTCTAGGGGATTCAACCAATTAAGCTATTTTAATATAAACGGTATGAACTGCATTCCTAGAGGAAATACTGAGTAAAACACACAGAAAAACCCAAACTTGCTTACAAAACATAAAGAAATAATTTTTTTCAACAAGACACTATTCAGAGCTACTAAAATTAGCCAAGAATTTCATTAACAGTGCAGACTCATCTTTGGTGGAGGAAGCCAAACCTTATCTACAAATAAGTTTAATGCAGTCAACTGGTGCACTACCTGTGTGAACATCTCTAGATCCAGCATCTTCTTACCAAATAGCTAATCATACGCATTATTTTAAGATGAATGACTCTTCTCAGCATGTTATTACTTTTTAAATTACAATTACATGCATTACATTCCATTATAATCTAGCTGTAAAATCTGGACTACGGCATTGTATTTCACTTAAGTTTTAAATACTGTGATTCTTTTCCCAGTTGCTATAAAGGTTAGCCTAGCCCCCGGGTTTTAGGGGTTTTTTTAGTATTAAAAAATAGCCATCTTCCAAAACTGGGTTATACTTGAGTTCACTGAGTTTGGTTTGGCTACAATTTACACACGAATTATCTACTAAAGGATAGTTTATTACTTTCAATATAAGGTTTTAGGTTTCTTTGTTAGGCTATGGATTCTTTTCACTTAAGACAGAATCTAACCCGGTAATATGTGGATAGTATGTAAGTACATGCACACTTCAGATAGCTGATGTTTTAAAGATTCACAAGCTTCCAACCCAAGCTTTGCAATTCCATCTATTATAAGGACATATTATTACAAAAGATAGTCTCAATTTTCCAATTGCTTTGACTTCAACACATTCAGACAAGCAATTTCATGCAGACAGAACTTACTTGAACTTCCTACCTAGACTCAATTTTTTGCCCAAATTAATATGTGGATGAAGACAAATTATTTAAACACAAAGCACATAAAAAGGTAGAGACTTCTGTCACGCATTAAATACAAAATTTATTTTGGCATCAGTCAAAGCATTCATTTCCTCTTGGCACAACTTACCAACCCATAGCTCCCATTGTTTCAGCCCTGGTTCTCCCACGTTTTGCCTCTTTAAGTAACTCCTCCACAGCCTTCCTAAATATGAGAAAAAGAAACAAGTCACCACTGGTGGAACACAAGAACTTGCCACTTTATGCACATATGTAGGGAAAGTGGATAACTTCTTCACTGCAGTGAGTTAAGCATTAAAGAAGCTATCAAAATCACCCTGACTTTAAGATAATTTGGATTCCTATGCACCAAGACTGAAAGAAACATTTTGAAATATTAAAAACAATTAAAGTTGTTGCAAATACAACAACAGCCATACTAAATGAAGAACAGAAATAAAGTATGCAAAACTGGTGTATTACGCAGAAACGCACAGTTCCTGTCACTTCACTTGGGGAAGGCTCTTCCCTGCTATCACTTCGCTTAAGTTCTTCCTGAAGTCTTTCAACCACAGCAAACCTATTTTGAGCACAGCTGAACACTACCAGTAAAATAGCAAGCAGTTAGATGACAGTAAAATCACTGCAACTACAAGTTGTCAAACTGTACTAACTTTGTGTAACAGAGGAAGAAAAGAGCTCATCTTTGTGACGGTGATCTACACACACACACATACATATATATATATATACATAAACTGAGATCTGTAGATCTGTGCCAGGCAGGTTTCAAATATTCACAGGTCATAACTTTTTCCTTAAGAGTTCACATTTGAAGGGCTTTGCAGAGGAAAGTGTCCAAGACTTCCACAGAAAAAACAGTACAGAAATGCATCAAAAATTGCAGTATTGCTTCTCTGTGCAGTAGTCTATTAATGGCACACTGGTTTAAAGTTCCTCACAGAAGTCTTTCTTATCTAAGGTTATTAGTATGGTCTCAGTAGCAACTGGGCTTGGGGTACTTCAAATCCTTTGTAAGCAGACATCTGACTGCGAGAACATGTTGCATATCCTGTCATACCACAGGCATTCATGAAAACCAAGTGACTACCCAGGTAAATTACCATCTGTTAGAGCTGCTGCCCCAAGATGCCAAGTACAGTGTCAGCAACCTCACCAGCTACTGATGCCTTCCCAGGTAGTGGAAGTAGTGTGTGTGGGATGGCTACTTGCAAGAACACCAAAAAAAAGGGTGCAAAACCAGGCTCTACCACGGGAACGTGAGAGATTTTGCATACACAGGTTTTCATGAAATTATAGCAAAATTTATTTTTTCCCCAGACCCTGAATCTGCTATCTGAGCAGCCTAAGCTAGTTTACACTGATGGCAGCAAGAACATATGGCATTACAAAAGCTTGCCCTGAGCCTTCAAACAGCAATGTCAGACAAAGGTGAGGAAAGAAGAAAAAAGTGTCTGATTTTACTTAGCAATTACCAAACTTGGTGATTCTGTTTTCAGAAACCTGACTAGGAAGCAGATTAAAAGCCTGTCAAAATCCTACAAAAAGCCTACAAAATCTGTCACAATTTATAACTAAAATAATCGAGAAAAGTATCTGAGCTACAAAGCACTAATAAAACACATTTATTTTAAACAGCTACAATTCAATTTTAGGGAAAACACCACGGTAAATTAATATGGTGACAGCGATTCTATTAACTTAGGTAGGAATTACAGGCCATTAAGTATTTGAGACTTTTTTTTTTTGTTGTATCAAAGACCAGACTGACTTGGCATTCATCTTAGAAGCCTTCTAAGTCCACACCTGCCTTCATTATCAAACATTGTTCCCTAATAATGGTCTTTCAACATCACTCTTATTCACTGCACCTTTACAAAGCCCTTTCAACTTGCACAGGCAAATTAAACACAATGTTCAGATCCTCTTCAAAATAACGTGTTTCCACTCACTGAACTTATATCCTCTACACAAGTAAGCCAAAAGCTATGCAAACAAGATTTTAAAATTTGCTTTTAGAGGCCTCGTGGGACTCCACTTTCCTTGCTATCTTCATTTTTACAGCTTGGTTACAATACAGTCCCGTGGCTGCCAGCTTCAATTCAAAGAGCAGCAGCATGAGCAAAGGGAATGCAGCATGCAACTTTCACATGAGAACCACCCAAACACTAGGGGATTGATAGGAGGAAAAATTAGGGACAGGGGCACATTTAAGAACCCTGTCATCATTCTGGTATCTTTTATAGCAAGCACCACTTAAAACTTTCTGTGGCAATTCCTCCTGAGCAATCAAGCTGCAGAATTACAGTAACATGAAGGTACAAGCAGTGATATTTTTATCTTCAAGACTATGGTCCAAGACCTATTTACATTTCTGAGGTATTAGACTTTTTCCTCTCTCTATATTACAAGGTTACAGACGAAGCTCCCGTTGCATAAATCCTAATAACCTGTATGACAAATGCATGTGCCAAAAGAGTAGGAGAATATTAAAGGCTCTCAAGTCAGGCAAAATGAGAGTTATTTTCTATTCCCCACTCGGGAGAAGAGCTTCATCTTTTTTTTTTAAGAGATCAAATTGATAGACTGAAAAAATGAATAATTGGTAATAGAGGTATGTCTGATACAGTTACAGGCAATGAAAACACCCTGTCATTACAGAGTCCACCCAATGTTTGTAACTACAAACGACTGCTAAGAGCAGATGTATCGTGCAGGATCTGACAGCCAAGGGGCCAGGCAGTCACAATTCCACGCCCAGGTTCAACCAGCAGCAAGGCTGAAAATCTGCTCCCAGAAGGTAGATGCACACACCATGCACCTACACCGCTGGCCACAGCAATCACAGACAGACACACAGAGTACTCACACCAACAGCTTCATCCTGCTCTTGTCTCCAGCCAGGTGTGGGAGCCCCCAAGTCTTCCGCCCAACTCCACTGCTGGTAGAGGCCATCCCACAGAGCTGGCTGGGACTCCCTGATCCCCCAATACCCAATCCAACCCACTGCAGTCTTGCCTGCAGAGACACACAGGCACACATATGTGTCTCCACCTTGACCTTACAGTCTCTCCAGCAGGTGGTCAGGACTCCCTGGTGCTCCCAACAGCTCCTCCTGTGGTCTTGCTCTTGGAGATACAAGCTCACCCTTCAGCTCCCTCCTTATTCACCCACTCACCAGCTACTCCAGTTTCATCTTCACCAGTAGCCACATGCTCCCTCATACACCCATACTTGCTCCAGTACTGCAACACAAATAAATAGGTCCCCAATCCCATTCCAGTGGCCGACATCTGGATTTACTCCCTCCATGAAGTGTCCTTGGTAGCTGGCACCCAGTCTTCCAGCCCAGAGTCCCAGCCTAACTGCTGGCATCCAGGCCTTCACTTGTTCCAGTTGCTAGCACCATGAACACATGGTCCTTCCTCCCCACAGTTTGACTCCAGTTGCTAGCACTGAGATGTATATCCTCTCCCCTCAGAGTCCCTTACCCAAGAGAGAGTTAGAAAGGAATTTAACAGGAAGACAGGACAGCCTGTGATGATCAGGCACAGGGCACAGCTAGACAAGAGTACCCCCAGCAGCCTATTCGCACACGACCAGACTCTTTTACACCCTTATTCCTCTATTTTCCCATTCTTGCTTCTCCCCAAATAACTTGAACTCATCGCTTTCCTTGCCTTTGGTTCCTCCCCTACGCATCCCATAGTAAGCCATATGCAATCTCGAAATGCTCTTCTTCTGCATTCCTTAACCCATCGCACAAGCCTACAGAGCAACACCCTTAAGTCCCAAAGATGTTCCAGCATTGACTTGTCTTGATGGGTGCCATCCCTGGAGACCTAGGCTGACTCCTGGCATCAGCCCCGGGGGATGGGTCCAAAGATGACAACCATTCCTCTCTGACCTTATGATGGGTTACCACCGGCCACTGTGTCCCCATACTCCTCTGGGCTCATGGTGACAGAGCTCTGATGGACTGCTAACTCCTGGGATGGCCCTGGGAGAGGCCAGGACTGGGTGCTATTTGGGCTCCCCTCATCCACCGTGGTCTCTCTCTTTAGTCCTCTCTGGGCTCTCTGGAAGCTTTTGGCACATAACCTGACAAACTCTGCCGTCTCCACCCGTGCCATCATCTCATTACAGATCCTGATGAGAACTCTAATGAAAGTATAACTACTGGAATGGCTTCACAGCACACAATCAGCTATGGAAGCACACAGACCTGCAGTAGGAGGGCAGCATTCCTATTCAACACATCCCACAGTTGGAGAAGGGACATCATCAAACCCATCTTCATTAAAGCATGAATAACTGTTTGCAGTCTATATCCCTGCTATCCAAGCTCAAAGGCCAGGCTTCTCAGCTACTGCAATCCACAAAAATCATGCTTAAACCTACTTCCTGAGGCACTCTAGGTCATGACAGCAAGCTGCAAGCCCAGGAAAAAAAATTAGCAATTTTTGAATTCAATTTTCTCCACGGACTTTTATGCTAACTATACAACTTATTTTTAACTGTGCATGGGACTGGAAATAGAAGTGGATGTTGGTATTCCGATTACATCTGAATAATTAATATCAAGACCTTCAGTCAAGTGAAGGACTGAAGACACTGCCAGTGTTATTTATAATTAATTCCTGTGAGCTGGTCTTATCTGCTCACCCTTATTAAGAAAACTGATGAAAAGCAATGTCAAGAATAAAGCCTAAACCACAACGTTAAGAGCAAGAATGAAAAGGGCACAAATATGCCACAAACTTCCTAATGTTTGTTCAAAGGCAAATACATTCTACATTGGGTATGTGAATGCTCTCATTCTTGATCGATCAGGTTTCATACTTATTTAAATATTCTATTTGTCAGTCCTGTGAGTGCTATTTGCAGTACATTTCTGTGCTGATATTCTCACCAGCTTCAGTAGTACTGAACATAATACTCCATTTCAAACACTGATTTTAGCTCGCAGACCACTTTTTTTTTTTTTTACCAGGAATATGGAATATTGAATTCCGACAGTTTGATTTTAATTGTTAAAAACCACAGTAAGAGCTATCAGTTTTCTCCAAAACACAAAGATTGCTCTTTAAAAGTGTAATTGGGATGCCTGTGCAGCAAAATATTAGACTACCGATTCTCAACTCAACTACAGGGCTCTTGTTAGAGCCCTTGAGATTCAGAGCAGCATCTCCTTAGGAAACAGTTAATTCCAACCAAATGATGCTCCAAACAAGCTTGGCAAGCACTTCTAAAGATGTATGGTATCCAAGGTTGTGAAATATTTATAGCTATTGAAAGAGAGAACGGATTATGGAAGGATTTGGACACACAGTATAACAAAGCCACTTCCTCTGTATTTGCAGAGAAATGACATTTTTACGTGCTTCAAACACACAGAAACACCATGGAAACAATTCTGGAAGGAGAGGGTGAAGAAATATTTTTTTTAGATAGGAGTAAATTAGTGACCTCTGTAATATCCCGATGGATATTTAGTTGAAATAAAGTAGGAAAAGCACTGCTTCCAGAGGAAACAAACTAAACAGCTCCTACTAAGCTGATTTGTAACTTTTTCCATCTTATTCTTGGGTCATAACTTCACAATACCATTAATTATATGTTAACAGAATTTATAATTTTCTTAGAAGAATCATATGGAACCTCAAGACTCTGGGTCTTCACTGATGCGCCAGCAAATTCACAGGAAAAAAAATCTCAGTTCATACTTCCATCAAAGGTTACTAGGTGAGATGGAGAAGAGGACACAATTTTTACTTGCATACCTGTGGTATTTACAGCTTTTAGAGTTTTAAAATCCAGAGCATGCAACAGCCGCACAGTAACTTGCAAGTTAGTATTCAGCTTTCTAGGAACACATCAAATTCGCTTCATATTAAAGTGAGGAAAACATCAAATGCAAGATCAAGCGAGAGTCAGACACAGTAAAGCTGAAAAATAACATCAGGAAATGTGGCAATAAGGACGAAATAAAAGAAGGAAGATGAAGAGACCTCTCCTTAGATGATAACAAAAAAAATAGGATGACTGACTTAACGGATCACTTTTTGGAATACTGGGAAACAAAATTCGCTTCTGGCCAGAAAAAACATGCACAAAAATAGTTACACTTCTTTTTTCTCTCATGGTAAATTAAATAAAACCCACATGTACAAAAATATTAAGTTTTTATTTAAGACTTATTCATTGCAAGCAAGCCTGGATAGACTGACTACTAAAGCCTGAAGAGACAGACTACTAAAAATATTCCAGATAAACCCATTTTTAAACATTAAAAATCCACCTAAAATAGTTAACACTGTGGCCACAGAACAGAAATGCCATTATTTGTATGCCAAAGCCATATTATAAAAAGCCTAAAAACCTAACCTACCATCGCTGTACTACTCACAGGAGAATACAATCAACAGGTTATTGAATATGAACCTAAGGAATAATGCTTGTAACCCAAAGGATAAAGGTCTGTGTTAGACTAGTAAGGGATTCGTATTGAAGATCATACAGGGAAGCATATTTAGGGCAAGTAATACCCAAGAATGACACCTAAATGCACACAGTACAAACTGAATTTAGGGTGCTACTAACAAAGTGAGCTGTTACGAAAACTGGGTATGAAAAAGTAACTAGGGATCCAGGGTAGAAAGTGTTAACTGCCAAAGGCACTATACTACTATACTGTAGTTATAATGTGCTTGGAGCCAATTAAACACATACAGAGGTGAACAGCAGCATGGATTGAAGATACCAGACAGCTAAATCCTATCTTGTACCACTCAGTAAGTGACACTGAGCTTCATCCTCATTATCTACCATGCTGCCACAGAAAAGGAATAGCAAATCCCAACTCAGACTGAACCTATAAGGAAGGATAAAATTTCAACTATGGTTCCTGTGAAGGAGAGCACCAGGAGGTGAGCACGGAACAGTCAGCTACAGCCAGAGAACAAGGAGCTGTGCCCCAAACTGCCCAGAGGACCCCAAGTCCCCAGCACAGCGATAGCAACCAGGAGACAGCATGGAAGAACAGTGACACAGATTCACCTTGCTATGGATAAAAAAGGTTTAAGTTTAGAATGGCACTAGTAAAAATAACATTCACGCGTACATAGAAAGAAGCTTTAATTATTAAACTGATGATCTGAGAGCAGAAGTAGCTTACCAAGAATTAAAAGCCTCTTAGAAAGCATTATGCTCTCTAGCCTTCCACCGCCCCAGTACTATTGCTTTTGGCCCATGTGAAATATGTGCCAGACATAAGCAGAAAACAGTTATCTTCTGTAAGCACTCAGACATCATTTCTTAAAAGTTAAGGGAGAGATCCAGGAGGAGAACAGTTCAGAAAGCTTCTGGTCATCACTTAACTGTAACAGTTGATTTAAACAGCCACCACGAAAACGAACAACTCAGAAACAAACTTGCTAAAAAAGTAATGAAACAATTCCAATCACACAAATACGACTACTTTGACACCAACTAGTGGTATAAACATGTAAAGTGTATTCCTAAAGCAAGAGAGGCCTACTTTGAGTATCTAAATATAGAAATCTCTATTTTAATCTTCAGTGTTTGCTTGGAAAGACTGAAACTCACTCTGCGTGGCAAGACGAATCCACTGGTCCCAACAAAACGCAAAGCAGAAAACAATTTTATTTTCTTGACAAAATAACTGCCAAGCTTTTTGTATTATTCCGTACAACAGGGCAATTTTAACAATTAGTCAACTGGAACATCTCCAGGGCTGAAAACTGTAATTCGTAATAACACAAGATGGGGTTTTTTTAATTTATTTTACTAAGTATACCAACTCACCAAATTGTAGCTGATGAAGGATGAGCAACCTAAGACGTTCCAATCTTGTTTCTAAACGGCACCAACACGCAGTACAAGAACAAGCTTGTGGCTTTTTTCTGAATATTTTATTTATTTTTATTTGCCTGTTTGTGACTTGTTAAGTAATGAATTTTCCTCATTCTGTAGGGAGATTTATTTTCTACTGGAACTCCAAAGTTGTGTCCCGAAGACACCACGGAAGCGGCTCCAGGCCGCGTTCCCTTCGGGGCACCCCCCCACCGCACAGCCGGGGGCTGTCAGGGGAGAGCGGGCAGAACCCGGCGGGGCTCGGGTCCCCTCCACTGCACCGCGGGCCACCCGCCCCCGAGCGCCCGGCCCGGGACGAGCCGCCCCAGGGCCACCGCCAGCCCCGAGCGGCCCCAGGCCGGCGCTGCCCGGGCCTCGCGGGGCGGGAGGCGCCGCCGGGCCCCGCAGAGGCCGCTCGCTCCCGGGACCGCTCCGCCGCTGCCCCCGCCGCTGCTCGCCCCTCACCTCTCCAGCTCCGGGTCCTCTTCCATGGCTCCCCTGCCGCCCCCCGCCGCGGACCCTCAGGCGCAGGCCGCCGCCATCACCCGCTGGCGGCCGGGCGGGGCGGGGCGGGAGCAGGGGCCGGCGAGGACCCCGGCGGGAGGAGCCGGGGCGGTGCGAGTCGAGCCCCGCCACACCCCCCGGGCACCGGTGGCACTGGCGGCCGCGCCCCCCGTAAAAGGGAGTGCGGGGCAGTGGGCTCCGCTTGCGGGCGGGACCCCCGCGGACCTCTGCCGCCGCGGGGGAAGGGGTGGCGGGGCCGTGATTGAGAGTAGGGAAGGCGGGAACGCCAGGAGGCGGGAGCAGGG
>NW_020884872.1:71654734-71987641 GCF_003945725.1 Corapipo altera
ACAGCTAATTTCTGATTAAAAAAGTAAACAAGAAACCAGGAGTTGCCATTCTTTTTTGGTCTTTTTTCTGGAGCACTTTCTTTGACTTTGATCTGGCAGCTCAAACCCAAAGTGAACTTCACTTTATTTTTGTCTACTACCTAAGAATATATGTGAACTGATATTCTGTTATCCAGGCAATTCCTACTGGGGCAAAGACACTGACTGCAACAGAAAATAATTTGTGGAGAGGAGAAAGAGTAAGCTGATGGAGAAAATTATGTTCATGACAATAACCAGCTCCATGTCATAGACCTAAAATGAGAAAGGCATGCAGGAACGCCAGCATTCAGCATTGTCCTTACCGGACGATTTCATTCACACAAGCTCTTGCACCAGCCTTCTCCTAGAGTGATTAAATCCACAAGTAATAGTTTCTCACAGGCAAGAAATGTCTGTCTGCAGCAGTCCAGTCCCAAAGCAAACATCTTCAGGTGGGCTATGATGCACTCAGAGCCGTTAGTGTAAAATGCCAAATTTCTAGACTACTTTGTATTTATGAAGCACAAAGTGATTTGACAACCAAAATTCTATTTGCAACATTTTGTGAAGTTGTAGCTGGAAAGTATCAGTTTCCGTATTATATGTGAGAACATCAAAGTACAGCGAGATTCAGCAGTTTAGCATTATTTATGACCTTTGAAATACCACCCACGTTCCCTATTGTGTATGGTAGCCAACTCTGTATGGTAGAGTGGTTTAGACACAGATTCGGGGCCATTTTTCACAGACCTTCAAGGTACCGAGGACCATTTCTTATGCAGTAGGTCTCCCCAAAATTCAGTATATCCTCATCTCATGGGAGCTTCTGCCTCATTTAAACTATGCTACCTTGAAGCTCACTTGGTAGAGAAGGTAACCCATTAAGACGTGGCAATCACTGCTAGCTATGCCTGGTTAAGACCGACGAATGTAAAGATTGAGAGGCAACTTTTTAGTTATTTTTTTCCCTATTCACTTACATTTCCTCTTTGCCTGTCCTTGGCAGGTAAATTCTCATGGTTGCAAATGTTTTGCACAGAAAGCTGATGCGCTGTAAGAGTTAAGTGCTGTATTGATTAATATTTCCTCTATTTCTTTTTTTATCTTTGATTTACCAGACATTTTGAGTAGGAACGATATCTTTTGTAATGAGGCTGGCAGCATGCCACAGTGATGAAAGATGCCCTTGTAACTGGAACAAAGAATCCCGGCTAAGGATCCTGATCCCAGCGGGGGCTTCGCTGGGATTCTTTATGCTCCTAAAATGTCTAGTAAAATCCTAGTTCCAGACACACACCTCAAAAGAACCCACAAAACCCAGGTCCTGACTTTATCGTGCCGTCCGCAATGGCTCACACTAGGCGCACGGAGGCTCCCCGGGAGGGCACCCCCAGCCCGGCGGGGAGCGGGGCCCGGCCCGGGCTCAGCGCCTCTCCCGCCCCCGCAGCCCGGGCGCGGCGGTGCCGGCGGCCGCAGCGCGGCGTCTGCGTGCGGGGGGGCCCATGGCCAGCCCGCCCCGGCCGGCCACACCATGCCGAACAGGGCCGGCCTGGACACCGCGCTGAAGATGTCCCTGCGGCGGAAGTCCTCCAAGATCCACTCCTCGGCCGGTGAGGAAAGAGCGAGGCGAGGCGGGCGGGAGCGGCGCGGGGAGGAGGCGCCGCGGCGGAGGAAGGAAGGCGCGCCGAGGGAAGGAAGGCAGCCGGCGCCTCCATGGCGCGGCCGCCCGGCCCCGCCGCCGCCCCCTCGCCGGGGCCTTTGGGAATCCCGCAGTGCCGCCTCCGCCCTCGGGGTCTCCGGTCGGGACGGAGGTGCTCGCAGGCCGGCGCTGCCCGCCCGCCGCCCCCGCCACAAGGGCACCGCGCACCCCGCCCCCGCCTCCAGGCTCCGGCCCGGCACTGCACCCCGCGGGGCCACCCTAGACACTGCACCACCTTCCGTCGGCCCGTCCGTCCATCCCTCCATCCATCCGTCCATCCATCCATCCATCCATCCATCCATCCATCCATCCCATCGGGACCCCCTAGGGCCCTCCCGGCATCCACACTCCACGCGGAAACAGTCTGGAGGGGGCAACATGCCCCCCTTCTTTCTCTTGGTTCTGATGGGTTTTGGCAGGGAAATTTTCTGGGTGGGCATCTGCTCAGAGGGCAGTATGGCTGATGGAGGGGAGGCAGGGGTGCCCCACACCCCACCAGGCTGGTCAGGGACCTCTGTCCTGTGTTCTGGAGTGGGAAGAGCATCAGGCACTGCAGTGAGCCTGCAGAGAGGTAAATGATAAGATTTCTTAAGAGGTTCATGTAGGAAAATGTTTTTCAACTAGCTTATAAGAAAATACACATAAATGGAATACTTTGAAGGTAGAATTATGGTCCCAAAGGACTTTGACTCACTTCTGTAGGACTAAGGTGCATTCAGAATTTAGTTGTGGTATGTTGTACTTAGGGATAGATGAAGCATTGGTGACATTGTCAGTGACTTACAGACACCACTTCCTGTGCAAAATATTTAGGTGCTTAGTACAATCTCTGCGGCGAGTAAGGGTGCAGTATAATGCTGCTTTAGCACTTTTTGTTTCAATAAGGAATGTGCTTTTGAAGCACATTTCCTGATTAGCTCTGCTTTGGGTGAAATCTCAGAGCACCTTGGAGAGCATTTGCTGGATGGCTTTTGGATGGCGCTGTACTTGAAGATGTCCTCCAGCCACTTGTGGCTGTTCAGCTCATGGAACCAGGCTAGTGCTAACTTGAAGGAGAAACCACCTTTGTTTTGGCTCCTCTGCACAGCCTGGTCACTCCAGTAATATTTCCCTGTTTGGCCTCACTCCTTGGTAATAAGGACAGAACTTCAAGGACTTCTGCATAGCTGCTGAAGTAAGTGGGATGCTAAGCAAAGAGGTGTGTAATGACAGCTCATAGGAAATGGTAAGGTTTCAGAGTAGGATTTAGCACATTACCAGCTTTACTTATCTTCAGCCTAAGCCATTCAGATGAAACAGTTGCAGTTAAGCAGATTCCATTTCCCAGTGTTTGGGGTTGTGTCCACTTCTGCAGTCCAATCTGAAACCCTATCCTCTTACAGGGAGGCTCCTTTTCCAGAGCTGGAGTTTGGCAGATCTGTTTGTGACCTAAAATTTGGAATCCAAACTGAGGTTCCCTTCAGATATTGGATGCTTGGCACTTGGAGAGTGTTCAGCTTGAATGTGGGATACATAAGGAATTTAAGGTTTAACTTCTGTAAATCACAGACTCACAGAATGGATCAGGTTGGAAGGGACCATAGTTGGTCATCTGGTCCAACCTCCCTGCTCAAGCAGGGCCATCCTAGAGCACATGGCACAGGATTGTGTCCAGATGGTTCCTAAATATCTTCAGTGAGGGAGACTCCACAATCTCTCTGGGCAATTTGTTCCAGAGCTTGGTCACCTGCAATCCACCATTGTACTTGTGGGTCTAGGTGGTTAAATTGTGCCTCAGTTATGCTCTGGGTGCTTGAGGCACCCAGATCTTCTAGCTGGGACTTATCTGTACACAGCTTTCGACTTTTACATGTTCTCTTCATTTCACATAAGTACAATCCAAATTAGATCATACTTTGAAGAAAGATGGGGTTGCTGTTTAGCATTATGATCACTGCTTCCTAGCTATTGAACAATATATTTCCTATCTAGAGTATTTTTAAGGATGACAAGAGTAATATTTAGTGTAGGTATATATAACGTCTAAAAACTTACTACATAGAATTATTAAAGGATATGATTGTAGTTGGTTTAGGACACTGAGCAAACTGATGGCTTAGAACAACAGAGCCAGTCTCTCTGCCACCCAGAGAGAAAGTCCTGCCTTCCCCATTCCTGTGTATTCCCATTGCCTTGCTTGTGTCAACATTAGACATCAGATGGTTACATGGTCACCTGGATCAGTGCTGATGTGGCTCACTATCAGCCTGTATAGTCTGAATGCCAGCAGGGAACAGAAAGGCAGGAAGTCTGTTTGCTACAGCATGCTGTGGCTTGGTGTGCAGACCTGCTGTATGTGTGGGCTAAACAGGTTCAAGTGAGGGGCTTTGGGCTGTGTGAACCCAACTGTGAAAGCATACATTTGGAGACTGAGCCACTGAAAAGCAGTACAGATGTGGTTGTGTGGTGGCATTGCAAAGACCCTTCTGAGCTGAATGGTGTGGAGGGGGAACTGGTAACCCTATCTCTATCCACCAGGATTTTCTTAGCACCTATGTATCAGAATGTTCTACCTTCTTTCCTTTTTAGAACAGAAGATCTTCCCTGCTTTAAAGACTAGTAGTTTGTTTGCTAGTGCTGTTTACTTTTGAGGGAGTTTTGGTAATCTTAAAGTATTAGGTTTTAGTTTGGGTCACTGAGATTTATTTTCATACTATGTAAAGTATTTTAGTAGCTTATAGACATTCTTCTTTAGTCAAGAAGAACACTGCCTCTGTGTCTAATGATATCTTTTCGTCTCAGATTTTCTACACTCATACGGTATAAAATGTAATTGGTATATCTGGTAAAGTTTTAAACTTAACACTGGTATGAAGCACTTTCAGAAAAGGATGTGAAAAGGAGAATTTAGAGATGGAAAG
The DNA here is from genome assembly GCF_003945725.1 of Corapipo altera. Taxonomy (NCBI): domain Eukaryota; kingdom Metazoa; phylum Chordata; class Aves; order Passeriformes; family Pipridae; genus Corapipo; species Corapipo altera. The sequence goes on from NW_020884872.1 coordinate 71,659,355, forward strand.
TCACCTCCTGCCACTCAAAAGATCAGTCCTGTTCATTTTTATGCATTTGCTCATTAATCGATTTTTTTTTCTTTGTACAGGTAAACCTTTTTATTGCTGTAATGTTGTACCAGCTGAGCTAAATTGATTAGATTTAAATTATTCTCAAAGAAGTCTCCAACTCCTTACTGTTTGAACCACAGACATCAAAGACTAACTTTTTCTTCTCCTTCCTGCCTCCTTAAAATCACTAAAAATAAGCAACTGTCAATAAGACATTGGATGAATATACAATGGCATTTTTATTTTAGGGAAAAAAATCGAATTCCAAGTTTATAATGGATTAAAGGTACAAATGATCTTGATGTTATTTACTGTGGTCTTTTTCAACTGCTCAGTGATACACATCAGCAAGAAGAAATATTTTCAGTGTAGAGGCAACAACAGAATCTTCTCTCAGTTTATGAGGATCTGAAATATAAACATCATTACATGATATGAGACAATGCTCCTTTTGTACATTCGCCATCTACATTTCCTGTGAAATACTTGCTTATGGTTTATGCTGTCATTTTGGTCTTAAGAACAGTGACTATCTCTTAGAATCACTTCTTTCTAAAGAATCCATCTCTTTCTTTTGTTGGAAGAATGTCTATAAAAGAACTTCTTTGGGCTATTTTTGTGCTGTGATATCATTACCATGGTTGCTACTGTTGGGAAGTGTCATACAGAGCAGTTATAACATCACACAGGCCATGTATTTTGCTCAAAGCTTCTATCTTTGAGAAAAAATGGTTAAGCATTGGAACAGGCTCCTCAGAGAAGTGGTTGGGTCACCATCCGTGGAAGTGTTCAAAAACCAACTAGATATGGCACTTTGTGATATGGTTTAGTGGGCATGGTGGTATTCGGTCAAAGGTTGGACTTGATGATCTTAGAGGTGTTTTCCAACCTTAATGATTCTATGATTATTTGATTCTATCTGTAGCCATTTACAGCCACTACAGGTTAGACATAATTCGTATAGATATATGTAAAATGCACAGGAGCTATAGGTGAAATGGTTAATCAGCTTTGCATTAATTACGTACGGCTGTTGATGCTTCAAATAAGGTGCAATTTGGTATTGTGGAGGACAGGTTCAGATGGTGTAAGAAACACAGTGAATGCTAGAAGTTTTCACCTTGAAGCTCATTCAAGTCATGTCTACTCATGGGTTATCTACATCCTATTTTGCAGGAGGATCAGCAGTTGTTCTGACTGCATTTTTAAACAAGCATACACTATGGAGGGGGTCAGCAAAGTGCTGAGCTAAAAAATTCCTAAAATACTAACATTTAAATTTTTTAACTAAGAACAAAAGCCCTATTCTGTGTGAGAAATGTACCTGGCAGGAGTAGTGACAGTAGACCTGTAAACAGAGGGGTGTACTTCCTCGGCAAATGCTTTAACTGCCCATGAACATTATCAAGAGTTATTGAAACATTTAGCAAGACAATTGCAACCATAGCATTGGCACACAGAAATTCTACCCTGAGAATGTGATGAGAAACTTTTCCAGCTGAAGACTAAACTTCTACTTGCTTCATGTCAGAAATTACTACTAAATAGACTACTTTAGTACATGTTTGTTTATGCACACTTGAACTGCGTGGTGGTAATTTTTTGTAAGTGTGACGGAGCTCCTGTTTCTTTTCATCCATGTTTAACTGGCATGTAACATAGTATAATGTGCAGTTCACTCAATCACATCAAAGGCCCAGTCCTATTTACATAAACACCAGTGACAATTATGCCTTTTGACAAAGAGCTCACAATAAACCCCATGTTTTACGTTACTACGTTTCTATAGTAGCACAAAGGGGAGTCTTCTCAATCAGTGTGAGATCTTGCTCAGCTGTAAAGCGAGGTGGTGACAGTGACAGGGCTAACTGGAGGCCAGCTTGAAGTTCTGCTGTCTTGGGTAATTCACTTAAAGCTTGTTGGCTGTGATGAGAGTCAGTTTGCATTAGGATAGGAGGGAATTTAAAATACTTCTGCTTACGACACTGAATTAGAAAAAGATGATGTGTGCACAGTTACTGTGGAGCAACTTCATAAATAAACAAGGTCCTAAGTAGTGTGGCAAAAGAAACATTTTTTTTGCCTTATTGTGATGGGGGAGGTGAAATCATGAATAAATCCATTAAAGATCAAACCACTCAGATGATGAGGAATACAGTTATTCAGGAGTTGGTTGGGAAGATAAGAGATTTAACTAAGATTAAATTAAATGAATGTATTTAATAAAAATAAAAAATTCCACACCACCATATAGTCAATATATGAACTCTCTTATGTTATGCTATTTGACTATTCATAAATCCATTGCAGACAGACATATGTACTCTCTATATGTACTGTCTATATATAGGAACTATTTTATTGCTTCTCTGCTCCACTCTCTCTCCACAGGACTTTTGTTTGAGATTTTAGTTCCCTAGCAGTATCTGCTTTTCGTGTACCTCCCTGTGCCGAGTAAGTCACTGTTTTCATTTTCTGGGTAGACCTAAAAGCACTGCCCTGCTAGTGTGATTTGGCAGGAATGCTGTTGTAATTCCATGTAGGATGAAAATATCTAACAGTAAAATGATTGCAAGGAAAACTGCTTGTCTGTTCAGGGTCGTAGAATATCGTCAAGATGATAAAATTGCTGGGTATGCTTCCTGAATGAAACTTACTGGGTATAGAAAGAATTGTCGTTTGGTATATTGCGTTTTCATTGCCACAAGGTTTGGATACAATCTTGATCTCTGCCAACTCTGTTGGTGTATTTTTACGTGGAAATCTATGGCTTCAGAAATGATGTTACTCTCAAGCATTCCTTTTTTTTTTTTTTTTTTAAATAATTAACCCTTCTTCCGTCCTCAAGAAGTTCCAAGCTGATAGCTCCCACTGACTCTACATGGCATTTTGGATGATCATCTGAAAATTGATGTCAGCATCTCGAACTGATCACTCCTTAATTAGTTAGTAATGCACAAGGCATTTTTATTGTAGTGAAGCCCTGCTATAAACAACCATGTCATCCATTTCTGCTCTTCTGGAAGGTTATCAAGTGATACTCTGTAGACTTGCTACAGGGTGGTACTCTGAGCTGGTTCATTTCCCTTTGACCATTCTTCTTTGAGCTGTCAAGTATACCCTTTAAATAATCCTTGAGTCTCAGAGAGCCGATTTGCTACTTGTGAAGCAATATTCTAAGCACCCATGTTAGCTTTAGTACTATGACGGATAAGTGTTTCCTATTTATTTTCTTGTACCATGTTGCATTGTGGCACATTTTAATTAGTCTGTAATAGCACAAATATCAGAATATCTGTTACAGACAGTGTCTGTAGAGCCTAATTGCCAACATGTTCTTTTAAGGGATAGTTAATCACAAAGTCAGTCTTGTACATATAGCTGGAAGAGAACATTCAATGCAATGCTTATACAAAGGATATATGAAACAAATACCCCAGACTTTTCTGTGCCTTTAAGTACTCTAAGCAAATGTCACCTTAACTTAATAGATGCAGTTTATTTGTAAATGGGAGACAAAAGATACTAAAAGAATATGTGCAAAGTCAACCTCAGCCATCATAACTCTGAAACAGATACAGAGGCTACATCTGCACTTGTCATATCAGTTACACATCTGGGAATCAGGATTTAACTTGGAAACTTTAATCTGAAATCCAGTTGACATTTACTCAACATTTCTGCATCACTGGAAAGGCTCACCATAGTTACTACTTCAGTGGTCCCATGGCTGCTGAACTGAAATACACTGACATCCATCCTGGTGCCTTGTTTTCAAGAGGGACAGAAAGACAGGGGAATTAAAGTATGCAGGGATCCCTAGACTGGTGAGGGGACTACTCCTACTTTACAGATTAACAGTCAGATCTTTTTCCTAGAGTTTCACTAATACAAGTGTACATCTGGAAGCCAACTTTGTGCCATTTATCTGCTTGGTCATAGGAGGTAAAAGGAGCTTTCATGAGAGCTTAGCAGACAGAAGGGAGGAGAGAGTGCTAGCCTTTTCCCTCCAAACCCTTCCCTCAGCCAAACTAATCCTAATCCTGGACTACCTGGAGATTGAGGACTATTCACTCTTCACTCCTTAACTAAAATCTTGACCTTTGCTGAAGTTTTCTCACAATCTTCAGTAAGCAAAAAGGTTTATACCCTCTGGTTTTGATCGAAGTGATCTTATCTACAAATATGAAATTTTCTTATCTGGTCTTTAAAAAGTTTTTAAACCCTACAGGTCTTCATTAGGGTAAAAAAAGGGAGTGATCAGTCTTCAAAAAGAGAGAGGAGTGGCTGAAAAGATCCAAAATATTTGCCTATAGAAACAGGCCTTGCTAAATATTGGTCCCCATCTTTCTTGTAGGCACCCTTCAAATACTGAAAGGCTGGAATAACATGTCCCCAGGCTGAACCTTCTCCAGGCTGAACAATCCCAATTCTCTCAGCCTTTCCTCATAGGAGAGGTGTGCTCCATCTCTCTGATCATCTTGGTGGCCCTCCTCTGGACTTGCTATAGCAAGTCAATGTCCTTCCTGTACTGGGGACCCCACAGCTGGATGCAGCACTCAAGCTGGGGTCTCACCAGAGCAGAGCAGAAGGGCAGAATCACCTCCCTCAATCTGCTGTCCACACTGCTTTTGATGCAGCCCAGGACACAATTGTCTTTCTGGGCTGTGAGTGCACCTTGCTGGGTCCAGCTTCTCATCCTCCAGCACTCCCAAGTCCTTCTCCTTAGGGCTGTTCTCAGTTTGTTCATCCCCCAGCCTGTATTGGTACCAGGCATTGCCCTGACCCAGCTGCAGCACCTTGGGCTTGGCTTTGTTGAACGTCATGAGGTTCCCATGGGCCCACTTCTCAAGCTTTTCCATGTCCCTCTGGATGACATCCCGTCCTTCAGGCATGTCAACCACACTACAAAGCTTGAGAGAGATATAAATTCTGAGGGTGTTCTGCTTCCTGGACTATATTTTCTGACATCCTGAATTCCAGGTTTCTTCTTTTCGATTCTGGAACATGGACAGCCTTTGGATACAGCTGGCAACCAAACCACAAGGGAGTTCTATGCATTACCTCCTCAAGAGGTAGGATGGCACATGTCTTCTAGCATTGCTAATACCAGTTTATCAAGAGCTTCCTACTGTGAGATGTATGCTGTCACTAAAATTGCCCAACAATATAGATGTAGCTTTCCCTAGTGCATTCCAGGTAGCCCTTCTATCATGGGTTTCTGTTAGTTGGGACTGTGAACACAGCATTTTCCATACACCCTATTGCCCCATTACCATTCCCTCTTTTCTGACAGAGTGTCTCATAGGAGGTGTGCAAAATCCAAGATCCTAGAGTAGACCAAAGAAGGTCTCTTTAGTTGTAGGATCTCCACTGAAAACAGCTGATGAGGAAGTCTTACTTTGTCTCACAGACACACCTGCCATTTAAATTGTTGTCCATTTCCATCACTGACTCCATACTCTATGCTATCTCCCTTAAATGTGCTTAGCCATGTTGGCTATGGTAGGAGTTCAAGTCAGATGGAAAGGACTGTGTCTGGCATGGCATGGGAGAGAGAGCAGTAAGTGTTCCCAACCTGGACTGCAGAGAGACCTTAACAGTCCTAAACTTTTACCATCAAGAAAGACTGGGCTCTGAATAAGAAGATTCTGCAGTCCTCAACAGTGGATGGTTTTGTTGAAGTTTTGGCCAGCTAGCTGATTACCTAAACCATTTTATTTGAGGGCTTTCTGCCAAAGCCCAAAAGAGAGAAAAATGGGAATAAAATAGCTGCAATAATAAATCTCATACGATTTTGTTGAGACAGTGCAATTTTGTGTCATTGCTAAATAGCATAGGATTTAAATAATTTAGTACTCCTTTTGGTCCTTTTTGCTTCATTAGGCAGCCAAAGTCCCAGAGTGTGTGTACTTGCCATTCCTGCTAGGATTGCTGTTGTTTACAGAGACATTAAACTCTTTTATCAGTGTCATCTTCTATGTAGACAAATCCCAACAACCAAAGGCAAGAGTTAATCTTATACCTTCTTCCTGCCAAAAATTCTCCCCCCTTTTTTTTTAATTAAAGTCCCTTGTAAGATACCCAGCACTTCACACACAAACATCTTGCTGAATTTCTGCATCACTGTTACAGGCTGCAAATCAAATCAGAACAGTTTTGCCCACTGATGAGATGGTAGGATTTATATTTCTATGTCCCAGTTCACGTCTAGTCAGGGCAGATGGTACTATTGGAGCATATACTGTCATTAATTTGGGACTCAGCAACTGTAAACAACCATATATTTTATTTCCATCAGAATTAGTACACAAACTAGCATTCAGTAATAAAATAGCAGTATCCTAAGGAGAAGCCACAAAATTTACTGAGGTAGAGAAGGACAACAGTGATGTGGTCGCTTCTGTCTTTGTGGGGAGCTAAAGCTGTCTCACTTCAGGTCCAAGTATTTTGTAGTCAGTGTCTCCAGAGAAAGGGAATAACTTTAGTTATCTACTTCATAGGGCATATGAAGATTACAGGCAGCTACGCAGTATTTATATGGTGCCAGAAAGCAGAAGGAGGTATACAAATATATTTCTTTAGTCAAGTAAGTTTACAGCCATTAAGAGTTACATTTTTTTCATAGTTGCCATCTGGCTTTGGTGGTGTCAGACCTCATGAAACTAAGTCCACATGGATATTCTGGGAAAAACCAAACAGAACATGACCTCTTATTTAATCCTGTATTTCTTATAAAGGTTTATTGTTACAAGGGAATTTTATAAGACATATTTCTGTAGGTTTTTGGCATCATTTTTTATTGTTTAAATGGTTTATCAACAGTGATTCTACACTAATATAAATAATTCTAATAAGGAAATTGATATATTATTTTTATAGACTAAAATTTAAGAAGAGTGATTAACAACCTGAAGAAGGGGGAAGGGAAGTCCTACATTAAGAAGATTGGCAGTGCTTCAACTGGAAGACTATGCTGTGACTGAGGCTATAGCCAAAAATAGAATTGGATTAACAGAAGAAAAGCAAGTAGCTAAAACTAAGGTCAAAGCAGAAATAGATGCTTTAGAATTATCTCATACACCGAAAGATAGGAAGAAATATTTGAGGAGTTTTCCTATTATATGCACCTGTAAAAAGGAAAATCAGTTTACAATAAGAGGAACTGTGAAAGATCACTCAAATAGTAAGTCAATTAAGAAGAACTAAGCTTTAAAATGTGAGGAAAAATTACAATAACTTTTTCTGGTTGTTTATACAGGATTTAAGATTCATACTATCAAAAATAAATTTAAAAATAAGCTGTAAAAGATAGTTGTAGTAATACCAGCACTGAAAAAAGAAAACAGTAAAAACAAGTTGTCTAAAAACTCTCATTCAGGTGGGGTAACGTAGTGACCAGTCAAACTGAATAGGTTGTGCTGAACTTCTCACCAGGAAGCAGTCTTAACTAGACAATAACGAGTTCTACCTGATGGTAATTATTACAGCTCTGTTTACACTAATGAGCCCCAGATCCATAATTTGTGGGTGAGACAAGATAATGCACTGATAAGAAGACTTTAAAAGAGGAGAAAGGTAGTAGAAGGTCATGTCTATAGAGATTTTGGTAGGATAAGTTATAACCTATAAGAGACTTGTCCTTTCCTTGTAGCTTTGAATTCCAGTCAGGTGAGTTTTTTTGAAAGGAGGGAAGGTTGGACTTATTAAAAAAATTTATTTTTAATGCCTTCAACTCTAATGCTTTGAGGTCGATAGTGACTATCCTTATGTCTTCTTCAATTTTCTATGTGGAAAAGCTGAAAGTCTGTTTTCCTGAGAGGTAGGTTTATATATCAGTAATGTAAGGGTCTAACAGCAAGCAAAGCCCATGTCTGCTTTTTATTATAATGGTTTTGTTCTTTTATCTGTGATTAGATATTGCTTGGTAAAAGTGTACCTAAAACTTAAATTTGGATAGCAGACAATTATACATCTATATCAGAATAATTCCTTCCTCTAATCATGTGTTCCTGTTATCATATGCACTTAAACTGTGTGCTGTGAGCACCTACAGTGGTGGCTCTCAACAGCTGCATGGTAGGAGTTATATCCTTAATGTGTGATACTTCAAATTTATTAGGGTGTGAGGCTTATCAGTGATGAGGAACTGTTGTTTTAACAATGAGCTCAGTATTAAGATAGTGACTGAGTGGAAGGGATTTCTCTCCATTGATAAGTTCTACTATTCACAGCAAAATAGAACAGCTGTGGGGGAATACTGTGGTAGTAATATTTCTAACAACCTCTAAACATGGTATAACAAACTAATGCTTACCAGTTGGGGGCTTCTGCTCATATATGACTAAATATCTTCTGTAATAGTCTGTGAAGAGAAATGAGGCTTTTAGGTTTTCATAAAAAATAGCTGTATGAAACTTGTCCCCAGCAGTTATTTCAGAGAACTGAGTGTTTGCTTTGATGTTTTATTTAAAAAAAAAAAAAGGTGAAACATACTGGGGATGGGAATGACTACTTCCCTTTCACAAGGTGTCTCCACTTTCATGAAGACACTTGACCAACCTGTATATAATCCAGGAATGGCTATAGGTTAGGATTATCTGAAACTCTCCTGAAGAGTTTAGCACCAGTTTTGTGTCTTCAGCCATTCCTTCCCCTGAATATAAGAGAGAGAAGAGCAACTGACATCTAGCTGATAAGACTTTCTTAGGAATGAGACACCAGTGCTTGCTGTACCTGGATGGATGCACTGTCATTGGAAATTGAGTCAGCCAGTTGTTGATATTCAGCTTTCAGCAGTGGTTGGTTGGTTTCGTTTTTTTTTTTTCTTCCTTTCCTCCCTAGAGCTACTTTTTAATGAAAAACTCCTCCAGTACTAGCATATGAGTCATAAGTATAATTTCCTCTAAATTCACAGCAGCCTATGCAATACTAGATAATTAAATATTGAAAAGGTCTGTGATTCTTGTCTTTGCTCATTCTAGAAGCAATTGCAGTAAAACTCTGCCTATTACAGGCAGGTACTGGAGTGTCTCAAAAGTGACAGATGGATACAGTACAAATGTACTTAAACCTCAGAAATGATGCAATAGGTCAAGATGAATACTAATCTGATGGAAAACAATCATTTAATGTTTCAGCAATGACAAGCCCTGCATGAACCCTAGCAGGAGACCTATATGGTCACAGCCCCAGCTGGTCCAGTCAGCATAACTCTGCCTAAATCAAATTCATTGTCATCAGTCTGCAGCAGTTCAGGGGCTGATGTATAGGCTTCCCAGAAAAATCTGTAGAAACACCATAATATATCTCTTAGAGGTCAAGCCACTAAGACTGTTACCTCTCTTTTGGTGAGGGGGGTGGAGGGAAGAGGAAAGAATATTTTTAAAACTCATACAGTACAGATGCTCCTGACAAGATAGCTGTTCCAGGAAGAACAACCAGCATAAGAAGGCTTATTATGTTGGGATTTCTTAAATAAAAATGCTTTATTGGGGAAAATGTCTCCAGCTATGCTATAGTTCAGGACTTCAGCATAACAGTAGCAGGTGGCTGCAGCATTGGAATAACTGGCAATTATATTTTTGATATAATATGCTTCAAAGGGAAAATGAAGAATTCACAGGAATTTCTAGCTCAATAAGCTTTACTCTCATCCTTGATCTGGTCTTCTGACTGAGGCTGCAGAGCAGAGATAAGACTGGCTGATACTGCAAACCTGTAAGCTTCTCTTATCTGTGACTAGTGCTCTCTTCCTTCAGGGAACAGGCAGAGGAGTGTGATGGCAGCTTTTCTCTTGTCCTTGGTTAAACATAGAACTGCTGTTGAGTTTTCTCTTTTGGAAGTCTGTTTATGCATCCATTAAACTGAAAATAAACTGGTCCTACACCAAAGATATTCATTAGGTTCACAAGTCTGTTTTGAGCTTTGTGCAGATGAATGTCTTTGTTAAGCTGTCCTAATCATAACTGTTCTGTGTTCTGGTTTTGGTAGTCCTTGGTGGTACAGATCAGTTGTAATCACTATGAGAGGTTCTGCACTAAATTCTACACCTGGTGCTCAAGGCTCAGAGTACAGGAGCTATTCTTTTGGGTCCAAATGTAAGAAACCTGAAGAAACCCATTCCTCCACTCCCTTGCTGTAACTCTTCTCTTGGGGAGGTGGTGGTTTCAGTCTAGCATTCCAAGTCCTCTGGAAACTGCCATGTGGTGAGGAGGGCTGCTAATTCTTGCAACAGCATATTTACTCTTGTTTGAAGGTGCCTTAAAAGGAAGAAAATGTCTGTTAGAGACAGAAAATGCATCTTAGGAATGTGCTACCTCTCTGCATATGTCCTGTGTTGTGATCATGATATAGGACTGTGGAATCCCTCTGCCATGTATCTGTTATTCCTAGAGCTCTGAAAATAGTTAGCATGAGGTTTATTGTCTTCCTGCTGACAACAGAGTCAACTCTGTTGTCCACTCTGCACTGGAGATGGTATTTCTTGTTTCTCTCGCTGAAGGAGTGTGATGGGTCTGCGTGGGTTTTGCTCATAGCTCTGGGTGTCAGTGCAGTCTTCTACATGGATGTGAAGTGTGCCCTTCACCATGTGGGATTGCTGAACAGTTCTTGTTCTGAAGGTGGAGGACTAAAATAGTCTGTCTGATTAACAAGACAGTATTAACTTTCTTCTTGCATTATGTCAGACTTCAGTGTAATTAGTAGGTATTACATTAGAAAAAACACCAAGAGTTAAATAAGAACATGATAGACTAATTTTATTAGTTACTGCACTAGGCAGTTACAAAAGATACTGTTTTGTGCAAGGCACTTGGATGCTGCTTGACACAGCTGAAAGTATACTGCAATTAGAGAGAATGAATTGGTTGCCAATTTCCTCTCTTGAATGCTTCCATTAACAGTCCCACTAACAGTTGTAGTGAACCTTTAATGAATACAATAAGCCACATAATCCACATAAGCCTGCGTGGCTTGGTACATGGTATGTTCTGTAATGGTACCATACAGTCACGTTTTCTATCTGATTTGCTAAGTACTTTATCAACAGTGTGGTATGACTTCTATTAAAAAAAAAAGTTGCCTCAGTGAGAATAAATTATAACTTCATTTTCTCTTCATCATTTTTTTCATATGTACTTGGTTCTTTGCTAAGCATATTTGGAGAAAACCAGAAGTAACAGAGTAGTAAGGATATAGTTGATTATGTGCTGTTCTTAGTTTAACATTCAATCCTTAGAACTTGTAGTATGATGCTGGATTACCCTTTTGGGTAGGCTCAGTTTGGTGGCTTGTGCAAGCAGTGGAAGTGCTCGGTGATGCAGACAGTATCTGCTTCGTGCCAATTCAAAGGCATGTCTGAGTATCTAAGGCAGTAGTTGGATGCTTATGCCTGTACCAAATAGTAGGACCTTCATCTAACAGAGCCAGGATGAGGTAAATTTAGGCCTTGCTTGTGCAGTAGCCTAGTCATTCCTTCCTCCAAGTGATCCTTCCCCGTTGTCTTCTGCATTACATGTAACATTGCGATAAAGTAGAGAGAAGTGGTTTGAAGAAATGCTGGGAGGAAAGACTGGCTATATCCATCAGTCAGTCCTTGATGATCAGACTTAGTAGTCTTTCTTCCCTCTTGCAGAGGAAGGGATATATGGATTTGAAACCCTGGGATTCAAGGGAGTTTGTTTTAACCTTAATTTCCTACTCTGTAGTCAGATGTCTCCTTGTAAAGACAATATCAGCTGTCTTGTGTGGCATATAGGTGTGCTTAGGGTATGCCCATGTGGTCATATACTTAAATATATTCCTGAAGGCTGGTGTTCTGCTAACATCCTCTAGAATATGGACTCATGGGTTCGGGGATGTTATGTTTCTGGTTTGGACAAATGTGGATGTAAAAGGTGAGAGAGACATCTGGGGAATTTGGTAAAGCTGAGTTGAGAGTTGCCCTCAAAGGTTCTGATGGGGAGCCCCACTGTTTCAAAGTTGGCTCCACATGCAGGACCATTCTCTTACAATGCCATAGGACAGGTCAGCAGCACTAGTGAGGAAGTGGGGTTCGGTAAGACATGGCTGGCTTGCTACTGGTTGAACCCTTTCCAGTGGCAGAAGTTGGCAGTGGTGAGATGAAGACATGGTGTTGGATTTGCTGTGCTTTTGCAGTGGGATCCATCACAAAATGTAGAGGGACTATCACTGGATTGGTTGGCAATAGAGCTGTCTTCTGCCATGTTTTGTCCTTAATTGTTAAAATTTGCCCCAATATTGTTATCAACTCATATCTGATCAGGGAAAAAATTTCATCCTGGTGTCTGTATAACAGATGAGATGCACTGAAGAAACAGTGCTTTACTAATGTGTGCTTTCTTTCTACTGAACTCTTCCACAATACCTGTACATATGCGTACAGACATGAGAACAAACATGACCTCCTGAATAAATTGTTTTCCCAGTGCTCTTACAATTTAATAAAGCAGTGGGCTTTTTTTACTGCTAATCTGACCCCTGTAGGCTGAAGGCAGGTTAGCAACTCTACTGATTGTGCCTGTTGCTTTTAGCTACAAGACCCTCACCTACACCATTAAGGGTAGGAGCAATTGTGTCCATATATCTCATAGCTGCTGCACAGTGCTGCCTAGTGAACAAATGTCTGGTCTAAACTGGCTTTGACAAATCCAATGAATTATCTGCAGCCTAGATCATTAACCAAGTCTGAACAGTGACTACTGTGCTATTAGTGTAGTGGTGTATTTTGCATGCTGCCTTTTCTCTTCCTCTCCTGCCACCTCTTGATCAGCACTGAAGTTATGAGGGTACCTGCTAATGCCCTGGATGTCTGGAGCAGGGGTACTGTGTAAATAAGGTACTAGTTAGAGTGGGTGGTGGAAACTGAAGTTGAATGATAATAGGAGATGCACAGTACGGGTTCTTCATCTGATGCAACTTTGGATTTTGTTAGAGCAATTCTAGATCTCCCTGTGGTAACTGAAGCCAGCTTTCCCCAAGACTCACCAGACTGCTTATCTTAGATGCCAGAACAGAGCTACCTCTACTGTATAGCCTGTCTGCCTGCTATGGATTCCTTTGTGGTTTTTTGGTTTTGTTTTGTTTCCTTGTTTTGATTTTTGCCTGGGTTTGGTTGGGTTTTTTTTTTGTGGGGGGTGGGGTGTTGTTTTGTTTTGTTTTTTGTTTGTTTGTTTGTTTTAAACTCAGTGTGTTTTGGTATGTAATGAGGATTGCTCAGAAGGGAGTTGCTATGGATCCATTAATCATTAGAACAACTCTCATGAGAAGAGTGTTGGGGCTGCATTAAATCTGTCTTGAGAACCTGTAGGGAAGAGGCTATGCTTGGTCTCTGTGCTTGTAACTGGTGTATCATCTTTGAATCTTTAACTTCTCAGTTAGACTTTGGCCAAAGGCCAGAAATTAGGCCATAGGGCTTTGTTAGGCAAGAATTGGTAAGTGATGCAGTTTGCTTTTGGATTAGTGGATGTGTGGCCTTTTCTTTTATGAGGCATTTTTTGTATGTGTTTCAACTGGTAAATGAGTTCTTGTCTGGCCTGTTAGAAGGCAGCAGTCTCAGGCATAGGTCAAGTGCTACTGCCACAGGGTATGAGGAATGCATTTCTTTGCTTTATCCTGTGACCCAAGATCTTGTTAAATGTTTCTATTTTCCCTATTACAGAGATCTAGCATTCTTGCCTCTAGAAAGAAAAAAATAGCTAAATCAACTCTATAGCACTTTTAATGCAGACTTAATGCAAGTGCAAATAAATGCAAGAAGCTGTAGTGGCTTCAGGCTACTTACAGCAAATAGAATTATCTTAACATAATGAATATTTGTCTTTTGTTGCTGTTTACCCAAAATGATATTAAGAGTAAAAGGATGAAACAAAAATGCCTGTTCTCTTTATTGATAGTATTACATTGTTTGCAAGTATTTAATCTTCTTTATTGACATCAATATTTTGGTTTTTTAAGTAGAAAGCCATTTAATGTGGAAGCAAGTGCATTGATAAGTGAGACAAAAGCATTGCTAACTAGATTGCAAGGATTATCTATTAATAGTCGTGCTACTTTAGTTTGTTTTGGTGGTCCAAGTTAGTAGAACACAAGCTACGTGGAAGGGTATTAATGCACAAAATTGAAAATAGTTTACTATGATTATTTACTATTATCTTTAGATAACAGATGTATAAGAGACATTACTCCTATTTATTTAAAGGCTGGGTTTCTGTGCATTGGTTTTCATGTTAATTGGAAAGGAGATCCAGTGACAGTGAGTGAGAAGTTGGTTGTCCTGCTAGTAAAATCTAAGAACTAATCTGTTCCTGCTGCAAGGTTTTTTCTCCTAGTGGTGTTTGTAAATCAGCGTTTGAAGAACTGTTCTCTGGTAGTCTTGAATGTCTTCATGAAAGTCATAGATTACTTTGACTGACAAAACTGTATTCCTAATAGACATGGCGGGGGTGGTCTTGCTGTACAAGTACAGAAGTGGCTTCAGAGGTGCAATTAGCTCCTATGTTTTGTCATATCATATGTTGGCAATGTTGCACAAAGCATGTTTACATTAGGATCCTGTGTCTCCTATGTTTGAATACTGGAAGACGCCTCTTTTTCTAGCCACTAGCATGGGAATATGAGTGACTGTTATCCTCTTTCATGTTTTCTATAACGATAAAATTTATGGTTTGTGCTTTAATTTTGACTGTGATTGCTTGATAAGTAATAGTTTCCGGAAAGAAAAGCACTTTGTAAACATCAAGGGCATTGGCTAAAGGTAGTACCAAGCTAATCTAGGAAGAAATGTAGCTTTATTGAAAACTTGTTCTCTCTTTGCATGCTAAGTGTCTTAGAAAATGCGTTTTTTAAAGATGATAGCTGCACTTGAGTGTGTGTAGATGGGACAGCGTTTAGAGCTGTCCCATAAGAAGCCTCTAAACATGCATGCTTATGTAGTGAGTAGTAAGCAGGCAGCACAAATTTGGTGGTAGGTGTACATCATTCTTATCCTTAGACCTTGCCTAGTTTTATGGTGCACATGTATAAATAGTAATGAAAAATCATACTTCAGCAAGATGCTTTTCTTTCAGACAAGTTGTGGGGGCTTCAGGCCACAATACTCTCTCTGTTGTGGGATTTGGTGTACTTCTTTGCTATTAGCCTTGAGATTAAGGCTTGAAGTCATTCTTGAAATGAATGAATGTTTTAGTACCTTGCTGGATTTCTTACAAGAGAAGTCAACAACTTGGAAGACTAAGTTATTCAAACTACAAAACTTCTCCAAGCTGCAGTAAATTATTTTTTCTTTAAATTTGAAAGTTATTGGTTGCTGTAAGACTGATCTGAAACAAAAGACTGCTAGTGGATGGGACAAATACCTTTACTACTAGTCAAAGGATGCCTCACAAAACAGAAGGTACCATAACCTGGCTGTTTTTTCAGGCTCTCATTTTACTCTGGAAAAAACACTTGGAATTTCCTTTATTCCCTTCGCCTTTTGAAAAGGAAGTATTTGAAGTAATTTTTTTCAGAGAGGGGAATATAGGAAGGTATCCTTTAGAGGATTAATAGATTGTGATGAAGCTCAGATTTACTGATTTTAATATATATTTAAATAAACAGAATAGGTATGTAAAAAGCTGAGTCCTCTGTAGATCTTATGGCAGGATGGACTTTGGTGCACAATAATGAAATCAAAATTGTTATACTTTTTGCCATTAAAATTCCATCAATGTGAATTAGCTGACTCATCACTAATCTCATCAAGATTAAGAGACCTTAATCTTACTCAAACAACATTACAGCCCAGAGTAAGAGGCTGGAAATTGCTTTTTTTTTTTCTTGTTTGTACTGCATGTGTTTGTATACATGTGTTTACTATTTCCTGATATACGGTATGCTATCAACAGCTTGGAGATGATCTGATAAAAACTGAAAATTCTCTTACTAAATTATTTGAGGTTACATTCTCAAATATTAAATTATTCGAGGTCTCCCTAGCTGCTGAGCTGCTCTGAGAATTAATTCCCTTCCCAGTCTGTGGTAGGGAACCTGAATCTTTGATTATACAAGCTGGGGAAATATATTTAAAAGAGAACCTACAGCTACTGTTTCATTATTAACAAATACCTGTTAGAAGAACAGTTTTCATGACCCTGCAGGCAGTTCTATGCACATCTGTCAATGTTTGCCATCATGAAAGAATAAAACTGGTGCTCAATTCAAGTTTTACTTCAGGACTCTGAACAGATGCTTTATATAAATCTTAAAAGCATGAATACTGGAGGAGGGCAAAGAGCAGGTTTCTGAACTTAAACAACATCCAGCTATGAACAATAAACGGAAATTGGTTATGCCTTAACTCTTGGCTGGAAAATACTCTTAAATGCAAGTGATAGTAGCAGTTACTACCCTGCTTGCTACTTGCATTTGTAAAGTTGATTTCCTTACTAGGAAAACAGAGCTTGAACTAGTGGGGTTTGATACAACAGTACAATTATCTTAAATCATTTGAATACACTGTGTGAGAAACTGATGCTATTTTTTAATATTCAGCCATTCTGTTCTCAAAACAGCAGCCTCAGACAGAAGGGAGTAGATCTGTTTGGAGTTGACATGCTAAAGCTTTTTAACATCTTAGAATGAAATACCAGTTAAACTAATACTGGGTGGGATGATGAGGTGTAATGAGTGGAGAACTTGTCAGTTTATCCCAACAAAAATCCCATGAATTTTGGTGATACCAAATCCATTTTGAAATTATTCAAATGTGGGCTTTCTAACTTAATGTTTAAACAAAATGTCCTATTTCTGCTGTAAGGTACTAAGAATCCAAATAGTTATATAACAAATATAATTTATGTCTAAATATAACTGTTAAGAAGTACATTCCAGACTTGAGAAATCATTAGCTGCTACAAAACTTGAGTAGTTGCTAATTAGTGTGGTTTGTGGCCAGTACTCATGGAGTCACTAGAGTAGGAACAAATGCACTTAAGCCAGTTGTGGTGTTAGGTTTCTGGCTTTTAGTCCTTCTTATTGGCTTGCCAGAAACCTGTCCAACGTATTGACTGGCTTTCCATACTGAAGTACAAAGAATGAAGAGATATTTGCTTTATTGCAAGTTATTAATTGGGTGAAATTTGTTTTTTTAACAACTTGCAGGATTCTGAGCTCTGCTTGTGGCTGTGGGCATTGTGCTGGTTTCCAGTGCTGTGCTGCATTTCTCTTTGCCTGTCCCACTGACTGTGCTTAGGGAAGGTGCCTTGCTGGCCACCACCTGGTAGATACACAGTCAAGTAGTCACTTTGTGCGGAATGAAGGTGCTACAGCTGTTCAATACATAGTGAAGTGATCATGTATTTGATAGTGGGCAGAGGAGCGGCTGGAAATCTGAATTCTAAGTGTTGAGCAGCTTAAACTTCTCTACAGAGTAGTCTTCTTTGAGGAGCACAAATCTCTTACTCCCTGGAGAAGGAAAAGCTCTCTACCATTTTTTAGTAAGGAAGTTAAAGTAGAACTGTATGCAGAGGAAAAGCAGATACAATACTATCTACTCATGGATTCATCTGTGTAGGGAATAGATAATGTTCTCAAACATTGTTCTCAGATGTTTTCCTCATGCATTATGCAACATGCTTCCCTAATGAAAGCAGGATAAGAGCACCTAAAATTTTGAGCTACCTTCCTCTCCTGAGGAAAAAGCACTTACTTGTAGCTAGCAGTGTCTTCCATGGTTTCCTGTCATTATGTTGCTCATAATTATTTGATATCCCCTATGTGATTATCTCTTGCCAGCCTTACTGGTGCCAGTTGTCAGGTCATGTCTGATTTTCTGCTCCATGCAGCTTCATGTTCATGAAAGAGATGGGCTTGATATACCTCTCATATGTGGAGTCTGGCTTTGCACAGGCATGAACAGAACTAAACCCCCAAGCTGATGGTGTAATGCTAGTGTGCTGGTAGCTTCAGAAAGACTGAACTGGCCAAGGTGCAGTTGGTACTTGACAGCCAGTGGTGGTTCCTGTCTTCTTTCCTTGCTAATGTGGTCTGGCTTTCTCAGAGTACACACCTGTCCTAGCATAACTCTACTCCCTTGCTAAAAATAGCAGATACACCACTCAAGTAGCCCTGTGGCCACAGGGAACTATTCTACAGATCTAATACTTTGCTGGCATGGTTGCTTCTGATACAGTCCAAAAAGCCAAATCCTTACCTCCTCCTATGACTGTCTTCTGAGGTTTTAAGTTTTCTATTCCCTATCCAAAAAGCAAGCAAATACTTTGGAGTGGGGCAGTGGGAAGAAAGGGAGACAGACTGCCAGGGAGGAAGGACCCTGGAAAACGGTTCTTAGTGCTTGATAGTGATATATGTGGCCCACAAATAAGATTACTAGTCATGGTTATCCAAGGTGCATCTGACATAAGTACATGTGACTCTAATGAGAGACACATACTCATGGGGTTACTACAGGTGAAAAGCAAATGAAAACTACTATTTCCTTTCTTAAAGGAGAGGGTTTTTTATTAGCTGAAGTGATAGCTGAAATAGTTTTTAACCTTTTCATTTGACAGCCAAAACACTTTGCTATTAATGTTGCTCACAGGCAAGGGAAAGTAAATTAAAAATAATCCTTAGAGACCCATTCATCTCTGCAGGTATAATGACCTGTAACCTCACAGATACCATCTCTGGTAGGAAGAGAACTTGAGTTCTACCGTATCTTTGTATTAGGATTTCACTTGAGAAATTGTACTTTGAAACCTAGTGGGGAGGGTATGTGTGTCAAAAGTTGAGGAACTGGGCAGGTCATTGTTTCAAGTGCTGAAATACAATGCTGAATTTCCCTTTTTTTTTTTTTAAATTTTTTTAAAATTTTTTTTTATTATTGAAACATATTAAAATGTTTCAGTGAAAGCCACAGCTGTCTCTTTGTTCATGGGTATACACAGACACCTACTGCACACTTGCCTTCTGTGAATCCAATGCAGAGCAATTTGAAAGTGCAAACATATATTTCACAGATTACCATGGGGATCACTTTAATCAGCTTTGAGACCTGCTAATGCTGTAGAGATCTTTGAAGGACTACTGCTGTTTTCATCTCCATGCAGCCAGTGCAAGAAGGAATGAACATCATGTCTCTGTGCCATCGCTGGAAGAGATGCGTCTCTCTAGGTAACTGTACAATGGGCAGCTGCTTTTGTTGTTCATTACGCTGAACTGGGGGTGGACAGAATTAAGAACAACAGCGTTGGGAACACTTTAGAGCAGAAGGTCACTATGTATTCAGCAAATCTTTCTAATCTAGTGTTGGCTACAAGCCAGTGTTACAGGCCTCTGGGCTTTCAGCAGAAGACAACAGATAGCTTTAAATAATAAGCATATAAATGGAAAAACATTTATTTTTCTTGTTTAAATTGGTCTCTTAGAAATCAAGTTCAGCTGTGCTTGCAGCTGATATGCTTAAAGCTATTGGTAAATTGTTGCAGAGCAGATGCATTACAGAAAGGAAAAAAGCACTTGGGTGTCAGAATGCTAATAGAATTATGATGTGCCAAGGATATTTTTAGCTTCAACCAATATTAATACAGGGAAACAGGCCTCAAAGGTGGGAGGAGAGAAGGCTGTAACTGCTTTCTTCTGAGGATTAGCTGTGACTGTCAGTTGTGCTAAGGAGATTTCTGATGGCTGTTTTTGAAATATTTCACTAATCACATAACAGATACATGTACCTGATAGTTATGTATATGGCCCAAAATGGGATTACTAGTCATGGTTATCCAAGGTGTGTCTGCCAAAAGGACTAAAATTTCAGGATCTTCCTTGAGCAGTGGGATTACTGACAGGAGAGATGCTTATTTTCGTTTGAAGTGTAAGAGTCCAATTTAGCTGTAGCTTCTGCCACCTTATGTTCACTTTTTAAAAACTATTTTAACAATCAAATCTAATGCATTGAAGGAACTGCAATTAATGAGAAGGGAGTAGAATTGCTGTTTTACATTGTTAAATGCAATGGTTTCAGTGTTCTTAATTTTTTTCCTTTGTATAGAAAGATTTTTTTTTTTGAGCTGAAAATTCAAAATAAACTTAAAGACACAGTTGCTTTTATTTCAGAGGCTGAAAGTGTGTGCAGAATGAACACGATGTGTTTTTACGTGTTTGCCAATTCATCTGCATTTGCCCTGTTGCCTTGTCCATAAAAATGCTTCTAAGTTTTGTTAAATGAGTAGTGCTAAATCCAGTACCCTCCACACTGTTTCAAATGCTGAAGACTTGTTCAGTGTTTTCTAATGTGTGCATGTGTTTTGAACTCAATTAACAGCTGGTAGGCCATGCTAATCCAGGAATTAAAAAAAAAAAAAAAACTAACTAAAAAAAAATAATTTGTGAAAAAAGCAGTGACATGACATTACCTACAGGTGAGCAGAAACGTTGTTCTCCAGAGCTTAAAACCATGTAACCCCAAACATAGAACACAGAAGCAGTGCCTGGTATATTGACTTTTTGCTGAACCAATGCTTCCATTGCCTCCTTCAAAGCTGCCTTAGTGCTGCTGTTTGTGGGGCTTGTTCAAGACATATGCTGTTTGTCGGAAAAAAAATTGATGACGCATTTCTTTTAGCATGCTTTGGTGTTGTTATAGTATTTGCTAAGTTGTTGGAAACCTGGAGCATATGGAACTCATAGGTAGCTTTCAATCTGAGTTTGAGAACTCTGAACAGCTTTGAGAAAACCTATTGCACATGAAGTGTTGGGATTTAAACTTGGGGTTTTCAGTGGCAGCTTGGGAGGTTCCTTGAGCTTACTGGAGCTGCAGTACTTCTTGCCTATTTAAAATTCTGTTGAATTTTGATGTTGAACAGTAGCTGCTGAAGCTGAGTATTCAACTTTGTGTCAGGCTATTAGATCTAACTCATATGCTGCCTGAAATTTTTTTTTTCAGGCCTCAGATATATCATTGGTTCTTATAAATCAGACACATGTTGTGGATACCAAAAAAAACCTGCTTGAAGTCCAAGTTATGGTGACAAACTCCTAGCAAATAAACAAGTGAGTTTGGAGAACAGAAGGAAAGAGCAGAATAGGAGTGAACCTTCTAGCAACACCATTTTTGTTCAATGCAGTATGGGAACTTAAAACTAACAACAAGCCACTTGTTTTAACTGGTGTCAATTATTAGTGCCCCTAATGTTTTTGTAAACTTAGTCTGGAAGCTGGAGCACGGGAAGAAGGAATTATCTTTATCACTTACTAGTGATACAGGTTCAACCTCAGAATTTAGCTGACAGTTGTGGCTATGAAGCTTGAGGCAGAATAAGAATAGATCATGTGCAGTGTTATTAGCTCAGCATTATCAGCAGAAGCTGCTTGTTTTTGACATTAAGTGAGAAGGTACAGAATTACTTGGGAGATGGAGAAGAGCTATTTTAGGCCAAGTGCTGTTCCTCTTGTGGTCTCACCAAGGCTGCATGTGAGGATCGTTAGAGGGAATAGAAACATCAGACCTTTATTTTGTCATTCCAAGATGCAAAAGAAATGGACGAAGGAGACCTTAACACATACCACAGGCAGCCCTAGGCACCTTTGTTTTCCCCTACCTGAGTATTCTGCCAACTCATTTTTGCTTTGAACAGTGTGACTGTCTGCTGTTCATACAGAGGGAAGTGAATTTTATTGGATGGACCTGCTTCTTATCCCTTGCCTCACTAAGAGTTCTGTTCTGTCTCTTGAAATACGCAATATTTTGTATGACAGTGCCTCTGAATCTTCTCTATATACAGTTTCTGCTAAACTGTAAACCCCTGAGGCTGCTGCTGCTTAGTTCTCTGAAGTGTCTCTAGCATTCTGCTAGAAATCTTCGTTTGTGACAACATTTAGCTGCTTCATTCAGATGAACTTGGGCGTATGGATCAACATCCAGGCTCCAGCTGTCTCTGGCATGCAATTCCATTTTCAATTGGAGGCTGCTCCTCAAAACAAGCAGTGTTTTGTGCCTTGAATTTCTTAGAGTTAAGAACATTCTAGTTAGTAATTTAAGATTATTCAGAAAGACCATTTTCAGTGTTGTCAAACTTAGTTTAAATCTGAGATCAACAGAGCATGCACAAAGCATGTACTATTCCTTTTTAGGCTTAACATTAACAGGGCCAAGCAAATGTTCTCCTGATTTCTTTAGTCTCAACAGTTGCTTTTGTATCAGCTAAGGCTACAAGAAGTTTGTCATAAATGTGTGCAGTTCTAGTTAAGCGAGAGCTACTGATGCTGTGGGTCTGTTAACACAATTGATCAATCAGCTATGACCTACTGATCCACCTATACTGTGAGTATCTCTGTATCTATTATAACACTGCAGTTCTTCTGTAGTTACATGATACCTGTGAATTGGTCTTCCTTGGACTGACAAGTACATCCAAGCTTTTCTTTTGGCTTAGCTGAGTTCTGTGATCCCTGAAGTGCACTGTTAGGTGTTTGCACTGTAGGATATTTAACTCTTGTATGTTCCTGAAGACTGGATTAATGCTTCTCTTAAGGACTGACACTTGTAAGCTGCAATGTAACAATCCAGGTTTCAAAGTAAGCAAGCCCAAATTAGAAGCCACTCACTTGTCTTGTGTTGTTGACTGACTAAATGAAATTGTCCCCCAAATTGGTCTCAGAGTAGGCTGACAAGTGATCTCTTTCTAACGTGACAGCTTCTTTTACAGAGAGAAGTTTGATAGAAACTCTTTTGGCATGGCAGCTTCTCTTAGTAGTTACTTACTCTTACAGGTAACTACTCTTGAGTTTTAAGAAACTTGTGAAATCCATGAGCATTATCACATTTTCTAACTTTTCTGCCCATCGATACCCTTCTTAGTCTTGTTAATTTTGATAATATACACACATTGCATAGCTATAAAGAGAAAAAGAGCTAAGTTACAGACCTGTGTCTATTTAATTTTCTCTGCAATTTCTGTGTTAACTTGATGGATGACAACTTCCTCCTTGCATCTTGGAATCCAGAAAATAAGGTTTGTTTGCCCAGTTGTCTCCTGTTGTGCTTCTGAAGATTCATTTACTCTAATATCCTTATGGGGCTACTGTCTTCAACTGAGACATCTTCATCCGACTCTTGCTTTGTTTATTGGTCTATATCTTGCACAGAAAATAATTCTGTAAAAATAAACTTACAAAACTGATTTCCTTCTGTGCATTTGTAAAAGATCTGCTATAAAGGCATGGATGACTTTCCATGTTCTGATTTTACAGAGAAATGAGAGATGTCTTGCAACTGTGGTATTAACTTCCAGGCTGTTGCTATTATGAACCCTGATTATTTGCATGTTGGTGATCTAAAGACATCTTACTTTGCAGGACTTATCTATGATGAAGGAAGCATGTTTAAAAGTACTTTTGATAATAGAAGAGCTAGAAAATAAAAGCTCCACTGCGAATTCTTCCAGAACTTCCTTTCTTCAGACATGAGTATGTTAGAATGTTTGCCTACAATTTTACACTATGGAACACTGTAGAAGTTTTCTAAATTCTTAGAAATTAAAGCCATAGCATTGTCAGGTTTTTTCACATGAACTGGTTGTAACTTAAGGTTTAGATATTCCAGTCCTAGTGGGAACAAAGCTTTCCCAGAGGACGTGGTGGCCAAGTTCATGCTCTGCATCTTCTGTTGAGAGTATGCTATGCTCTATCTCTTTGAACTCCTACCTTATCCACTTTTAGATTAACTTTGAAGTGCATTTCTGTTGAACAGTGAAGGCAGATAATGAAATAGTGTAAGAAAGAATGGTTTCAGGTAAAACCAGCTCACTCAGCCAAGCTTCAAAGTCACTCTTCATATATTAACCTGTTGACAATTCTCAACTGCAGAACTCATTTGGTGTCCTCTTCGATATTCAGTTTGTGACAGGAATCCTGTGAAAAAAGTGTTATCCCAAGAAAGTAATGGTGTTACCAAAGCTAGGTGGCTTGTTAAGAACTAACTTTGTTTTCAGTGCAGAGAAAACTTGTCTGCCACTTCCCTAAATATGGCTCTTACCTTCTCAGGTGTTCACTTTGCAAACTCTTTCTTTGAGGCTTAACCTGTAACAAAAATGCCATATGCTCGGTAAATGACAGAGTTTGGAGGCTTGTGGTGAGGCTCTCTCACTCTGAGGAAAGCAGTCTTTTTGTCTCTTTATTCAAAACTTACTACAGTTGGAGGCATACAGAGGACTCTACTTTGCAATTCTGAGCTTATACAATCACAAGTCTGAGTTCTCACAGTGAGAAAGGACTGGTGGAGACTGACACCAACTCTGCTCTAGTGGGGGCAGCTTCTTTAGCTCAGTGTCCTTTCTTGTACTAGATCCTACTCCTGCAAGAGTGTGTGGAATCAGTATGATGATTCCTGGGTATAAACGCTCTTAATCTTGCTTTAGGTTCTAAATGACACAAAGAAACCTGTTTGGTGAACTTCTCATGTACAAACCTGCTGTCTGTCATAGCTTGTGGTTCTGCTGTCGTGGTGAGGGGCTTAATTGCTCTATTATCGCTCTTTCTTAAAAATGGAACCTGTGTTAGAGCAATTAAGCACATCACCAAGCTAGAAGTAGTAACTAGCTGGCTAATCTTCTTAAGAGAAAAGTGATAATTTCAGCATGAGTTCTCTTGTGACTTCTGACAGTTGGCAAGCATCCCAAGGAACTCATCTTTAAAAACACTACAGAATTCACAACACTTTACTTATTAATCGTACAGAAGGTATGATTATTACTGAGCAGACATTGAGGAGACAGATACACATGGAAACTGTCATCTTTGCAGGCCTGGTAAGAGTATTAAGCCATAATTCATTGCTTTTCAAGTGATAATAAATGCCATGTGAATTTGTCAGGGCATCAAGTCTGATTTCTCTTATGATGAGAGAAAGCTATAAAATCTCCTTATTTTTGTCAAGCTTTAATCCTATCTTTTTTTAGAAAATAAATTTGTTAAGTAGTGTGAACTAAGAGCCTTGAAGAAATGAATGGGCTTTATAAAAGGGAGTTTATAACTCAGGTCTCACTCACTGAACTTTTAAAGCGCAGTGTGACACAGTATTACCTGCACTAAGTGTCTTATGCCTCAGAATTGAAGCAAGGTATATTGGACAATGCCGAAACTTTGCAAGCATCTAAGTAGTTGAGTTATCATCCCTGAAGATGTTTAAAAAACATGTAAAAGTGGTGCTTCAGGATATGGTTTAGTGGTGGACTTGTCAGTGCTGGGTTTATGGTTGGACTTGATCCTAAAGGTCTTTTCCAACCTAAACAATTCTATGATACAGACTTAAGATTGATGTAGTTAAGCATCCAAAATTTGATGTAGCTAAGCATGTGAAATGAAGAGGCTGTAAGGGACAATGGTCTACTATTAATATTACTACTAATTAAAGCATGAATAGTTTTATACAAGATAAGTTGCATAGCAGAGTTGCAAATCCATGAGTAAATAACAGAAAATATGCAAGTCTTGTGGGAGAGACACCTTTCCAGAGTGGAAAGTTGGTGTGCCCTAAAATGAAGTCAATGAGTCTAATTCGTGTGGATTAGGGAAGTAAAACTACTATGAATAAAAACTGCTGAGACTTCAGTTTTAAGTTCTACCACTGTAGAAGGTGGTCAAGTCTGCTTTATTTATCCATAGCTTTTCTGAAACAAGGAACAGAGGTGAAGTTGCTTTTGCATGGCTGAAGTGATTGTCTGCATGTGGTCAGGTGTCCTTGAAGGGGATGCTTTCTGAAGATGGTGTAACCCCTGGGACTGCTGCCCACCAGAACCCCCCAGAAGCTCAGAGCTCCTTAACTTTTTTAAGTGAAGGGAAAGGAAAGCATCTACAGCCAGTAGTAAAGGTCGCTGTCTGCAGGCTTTTTGGTGTGATCTGCTTAGTAACAGGGAAGGGAGGTGAAAGGCATTCCTGATGGGCAGGATTACTGGATAATCTTCCAAAATGAGCATTATTCCACTTAGAGTTGAAGCAGCTGACTTGAGCCACTTTGAGAAACAAAAACCTTTTTGCAGCTGTTTCTATGCACTCACACGTCTGCTTTGAAAATATTTCAGTGCATTCAAAGAGTAAGGCAAATTTTCCTTGCAGTACCTGTCTTGGAGAACGTAGCCAACAGCATAGTGTGTTAAGTAAACCTAAATAACTCTGAACTTTATCAGCTGTATTGACTCAGTTAATCCTTAAAGTTGTGGGACAGCTTCATAATACTTTGTGGAGAGGAGAACTAGTCATCAGGATAACTTCAAGCATCAGAGGGATATATGAAAAACAAAACAAATAAGGTCTTTGGAAAAAACCAGCAATTTTTACAGCATGTTTTTCTAGAATAATTGTGCTTCTGTTTTGGAGCCTGACTAGGAAAACAGATGAAAGCTTCCTTGCACTTAATGCTCTTAAGAGTGTTGTTTGATCTCCTTTGCAGTTACGCAACATGGAATCAATGGGAAAGGACAACAAGTATCCAGTAGTGCTCTTAGTTCTGGTTTTTTTGAAGGGGAGAATACTCAGCAAGGTTGAACTGTTGTGGCAAGCTTCTTTAGGCTGAATAACCTAATATAGTATCATAATGGCATTGCCTTGCATAGTGTATAGTCTTCATATTTCGCTTTCTGAATTTGTCCTTTTTCACAATATAAAAATGATCTGGTTGGCATATTTTTACTCTCTGAATTAGTTTCAACTGAAATGAGTTATCAATTAATTAGCCTCGTACTTACAAGTCAGCTTAATGTCTCCAAAGTATGAATTCACAGTGTGCAACGCTTGCCTTTGGCAAGTTGAAAGCACATCAGTGTGTTAATTACATTACCTTTATTGGCCGGCTACTAGCATCACAAAGTTTGTGTGCTTGACTGTATCCTACTATGAATGGGTAACGTTGCCCTCCAGTGGCTGACAGCTAGAGGAGATATAGAGCATGTTTGCACTAGCAATAAAGAATCAATCACTGAGAAAGTCTGGGATGAGTAAGGTGTTAGCTTAGAACTATATTGTGTTTAAATGGGACAAGTTTTCACACAGTGCTAGTACTTAAGTGCTCAATATATTAAGGCTGCGTAGGATGGAGGGTTTTCTCTCAAGCTTTAGTTAAGGAGGACGTAATTTCAGGGGGCTCTCCTTTTCATTGCAAGAGTCCTTTTTAGCCACTATCTGATCAGATCAGCTTCTTTTGCAGTATGATTTTGAATTTATACAGAAATCAGAAACAGATTTGGCTTTACAGCAGTTGCTTCTAAATGTTAACCTTTGAATGAACTTTTCAAATAACCCTAACATAACACCTTTAATAGATTATTACAAAACAAGTAGTCTTACTCTTCTCTAGAGCCACCTCTGCTAACTTGTAAATCTGTGGCTTATTGAATAAACTGATATTCTTATCTAATATATTTACAGCTCAAGTAAGTCAAACTATCTCCGTGGCTTAGAATGGAAGGGGAAAGCAATAAACCTGTCTCCACAACGTTGCTAATGTTTTGAGGCTTGACAGAGGAAATAGCTGGCTCCTTTCCCTCATGTTTTCCCATTCCTTTAATGCAAAGCTAAACAATGCTTATAGAACTCAATTCACTCCAGAGCAGCTGGAGGTGAAAATAAGCTGAAGAAGCCTCAAGTCGAAGCTTTGGAACTGTAAGTGTAAAGCAAGACAGTCTTTTTCTCATTTCAGTCTAAAACTGAGTCTTGTCTTTGAGTACGGACTCCCAAGCCAGCCCCGGCCGTGGCCACCCCGTACGGTGCGGGCGGAAGGCCGCTCGGTCCCGCCGCGGGGGCCTGGGCGAGGTCTGGCGGGGATGATGCGCCGCTCTCTGAGCGCGGTTCCGGGCTCGGCCGCCCGGGATGCGCTGCCCGCGGGCAGGCAGCGCCAAGGAGCGGAACGGACCGTGAGCCCCGCGGCGGTGCGGTGGGTGCTGTCTGGCCCCCACCCCCGCTTCCCTTCGCCGGAGCCTACAAGGTTGGAAGGCGGGGGATACCAGCCGCGGGAGTGCCGCCCGCCGACTCCCGGCGGGAGAGGGGCTGGCACTGGCCCAGGCGGGCGCGGGGGCGGTGCTGCCGGGGCGGGGCGCGGCCCATCCCCGCGGGGCGGGGGGCGCGGGCCCCGGGCTGTCCCCGCCGCCAGCTCCCTGCGATAGCCGCGCTGCCCCCTCCCTGCCCGGCCATTATTTACCAGCCGCCGCCGTGGTAAACACCGGGCAGGGCGCGCTCGCCGCCGCTCACCGCCCACCCGCGGCCCTTCCCCGCGGCGCCGTGCGGCCCCACCGGCCGCGGCCCCCGCCTCGAGAGCTGCCGGCCCGGCCCCGGTAGGTGCGGCTCCTCGCTGACCGCCTCCTCTCCGCGCTCTCCCTGCAGGACCGGTCTGTTCAACATCGGGCTATAAGAAGGCGGATGATGAGATGTCCGGAGCCACGTCCGCGGCGGATCTGGACGAGGCACCAGCCCGCACCATTTACTTGAACCAGCCCCAGCAGAGCAAGTTCCGCGACAACTGGGTCAGGTACGAAGCGGTCCTCGCTTCTCCCTTTCCAGGCGGCAACCCGCACACCCCGCAGCCGTGGGCAGGGAGGGCTCTGGTCCCTCTCCCTCTCCTCCCGACCCTGCCCACACCAGGTTTCAGCACAGTAAAATGTGTCTCCGCCGAAGCAGGCGGGTTTGTTTGGTACGGGGGGCACCAGGGTCTTGCCACCGCACGAGGGAATCCAGCGGCAGCAAGAGAGTGAGGTGCTGGAGTTAACGGTAGTGAGAGCAGAGGGCTGATGGAGCTGCATGGGTAAGATGCATGAAAAGATCTGCACTTAAGGAAAGCCACTGAATTTCGGAATAACAGGAACTGCTCAAGTATTCCTGTATGCAAGGGCTAACCCGTGGAAATTTGGTGGGAGTTTTGGATAGAATCCACTGTCTAAACTCCATAAAGTATTCTCTTAAAAAGTTGCATTCAAGCTTAAAAAAAATAGTATAGAATAGCAAGAAAGAAAAGAAATATGTCTAACAGGATGAGAATGTAGTTTCTGTAGTCAATCTGGCCTCCCCATGCATAAGAGGCTGTGGTCCACTTGTGTTCTTTAATTGAAGACCAGAGGTAATTTTCTTTGGTGTTTGGAGTCTTTCATTGTAGGGGTGTGTGTTTAAGACTTATAGTGGCATGGTTAATGCCACGTTACTGCAGTTTGGAAACACAAATAACATGCACTGAAACATGGAGTATGAAGATGTGTAGCATCAGCAAGTTGTGGTGGCTGTGCTCGCCACACTTGCCTGGGGTTAGCTGGGTTAGCTAGATGAACAGATGGCTCCTGCCATGAATAAGAAGGAGTGTTATTTATCATCTGTTTGTTAGTGCAGATGTTTGGGTTATTGTTCATAGGACAGTTTACACAATGAGTGCCTTTATGAAAAGAGAAATTTTATATCCTGCTGAAGTGATGATTTCCATTAACTATTCTATTGTGTGCATTATCAGGGATAATTCTAAGAATATTCTCTGGATGCTTGTGTTCTGGCCAGCACAGCAACTTATTTATACTTAGTTTTCTCATCAACTTTGACTTGCTGTATAGTCTTCTGGGAAAGCCTATGGTTTAGGAGCAGTTAAAATGACAGATTTTCTCACTGTCTTCCTTATCCTACATAGGTAGCAATACTGGATGTTGAACGTTTTCTTTCACTGCTTTATTTTCACTTCACTAATTCAGAAATTACTTTGACCATTTCTTGTGGATAGACTACTTGTGCTTTTCCTGACTTAGAGAGGGGAAAAGCAGGGAATAGAGGGTTGACAGAATCTGTAGTTTAGGTTTTCCAGAACGGATTCTGTTCTGATCTGGCTAAATCTTGTGGAAAAGTAGCACGTGACTCTGCTACCAAGAACTTCTTCCTGACAGTGCTATTACCAGAGATCAGTTGTGCCTTACTTGCTCTCTGGAAGCCATCCCCTGATAGATGTGCAAGGTTCTCAATACCTTTTTGCGTCTTTGCTTCATGACAGGCATTTTGAGTCATGAGGACTATTTGTGTGTGAGGGACAGGGCAAAATACAGGTACTGTAATGGCAAAGTAGACATGTCTTCATTACCTGATTAGGAATCTTAGCTCCTTAGAGTCACTTGGAAATCAAGTTAATTTTATAATAATTTGCTGCTGCTTAGTAGGAAAGCTTTGATCTCTGACTTCTGAAAGGGTGACAGGCATTGCCTGTGCTCCTTCCATCCTCTGGATTAGCTTTCTTCCCTCAGCCCGGTGGGACTGAAGGCAAAGGTGACTTGAGCTGGTAATATCTGAGTAAGGGGGCCTTGTGTGGAATATGAATGGTTGTTTATTTACTCACCTAAGTATACTGGAGTTGCTCTTGAGGAGCTGCAGTTCTGTATTGCCTTCAGACTTTCTTACTTACTGTGTTCAGCTTCAGAAACTCGTTCAGCACTGGATTTCTCTGGACTGTTGGATTTGCAGATGTATCGTCTCCATAGAAAGCATTAGTGTACCACAGAGCAAGGTGCTGTGTAAGCAGGTAAACACCTCTGTGTGAAGGCTTGTGGTAAATTAAAGTGAAGAAGAGGATAAAACAGCTTGTTCTAAATCATGTGAGTTGTGACTGTCATATTTTTGGTAGTCATCTTGTATTCTCTGAATAACAGTGGGAATTTGTGAGCTTTCACAGAAAGTTTTCCAAATTAAGGGTAGTGTGAAATAGCTTGCTCAAAACAAAGCAAAATACAGCAAGCAATGGAGGTGCAGATTGTGAAGTAAGGTAGGTTAGTGATATGGCTTTTTGTGTAAGATGTTTAGAATATCTTGAGCTTCTGAACTTTTGGGTAGAGACGCACTGCTAAAAGTGAATTCCAGTGTTTGTGGGAGTAAAAAGACAAAGTGATAAATACCAATATTTTTTAATTTTGGACAAGAAATATGGATAATTCCCTAATACCACTTCTAAATAGTATATGGTGATATTGCAGAAGTTAAGTGGATGGCAAGATGGCATTAACACTTCCAGAAGTCTTGAAGTATGAGGATGTAGAAGGAAGAAGCCTTTTCTCTTACCCAGGTTTTCTGGCATAAATGAGATTATGAGGAGTTGTAGAGAAATGACTAATTCTTTTTGTGTTCTTGGAACTTTGTCACGATCTACTTCAAAACGTAGTGCTGTGTGTTGTAGGCTGGATTTAGCTTGGCCGCTGACATGCACATGTATATGGCTGTCAATGTTCTTTATTATACTGCAGCAGCACTTCTCCCTTCTGTAGGAACACCTTTTCTGCCTGCATCAGAAGCTTTCAACCCTGCTGTGTTTCGTTTGAAAAACTCTGTATATGTGTTACTCTTTGGACCTTTTAATAAAAAGTAACTTATGTTCTGTTTACAGCTGAAGCATTTTAGAAGCTTTGAAATATGTAAAAAATTGAACAAATGTAATGGCTCTGTCCAGTGCAGCTGTGCTTGTGGTATTAAGTATGTTTGTTTTTATGGAAGCTAACTAGTACTTACTTTAACATGTTCAATTTACATAACTTACTTGTGTCTGTTTAATCACAGCATTTCTGTACTTTAAGTTCAGTAAGAAATGAAACATTTATGTTGGGAAAATTCCCAGACATTCTGTACACAGCTCTGTGCCACTTACTGTGACACTTGTGTTCTGGAGCAATCCCTATGCTTACTGAAGCCCTACATCCTGGGAAGTGGCTGGACGTTGCCTGCTGATGGAAAGTAGGGAGTAAGTTTTTCGTTGTGCTTTGTTTCTTGCAATGACCTCTGCCTTTGCTTTATTAAACTGCCTTTATCTTGACACGAGTTTTTTCCATCTTTTTTCTCCACTTGGCCTGCGGAGGAGAGGAGTGATAGAATAGATCAGGGAGCACCAAGTGTCAAGCCAAGGTCAACCCACCACAAGTTCAGAAACAAGCTTTCCTATTGCTTTGTAAAACCAGAGGAGTACAGGTGGGGTGTGATGATAGGGGCTTGAATGCTGTGTCAATACTTCTGAGATCCCCGAAGTAATGGCATGAATACTTTTCCAAATGTATATTTGGTGAAGATTGGATATTTTACTTAAAGCGAGAATGTTCTATAAATTTTGCTTTCATGTAAATACAGTTCCTGGATGTTGTGTAGTAATACAAGAATCTACTCTGACATCAGTGGCTTGTGCTGAGTGTATAACAGTACTGAAACGTTCTTCTAGTGCATGCAGTAAAAGTCTGGTTAAGTGATTTGAGCCCCTCACTTGTTGCGTATGTTAATACTGATGCAAAAGAAGTTGGACTTCTGGTTTATTGATCCAGGAAGAACAAGTGTGCTGAGATAACTTTAAGAACACTGGAAATTTTGTCTGCATTTTCTAAGTACTTGGAGTTGCTCTTGTAAATGTTGCTCTAGGTGATATTCTTCTGCTCCAGGCCTGGTAGTGCATCCTGGTGCAAATCTGATTTGCATCTGAATCAGGACTCCAGCCTCAGTTTGTGACTTGAGTGAGAGGTTGGGGCCGGGCAACAGTCAGGAAGGGCAAAAATTGACTTGTTTTTAGTGGATCTTGAATCTAAAAGTCTTGTTTGAAAGCTTCTTATCTAAACAAAATTTGGTGGCTTGATCTGTTTGGGAGGTCTCAAAAATTGCATTCTGAAAATTCTCAGTTCAGAAATTTTCTTCCATACAGGCAAAAGTTAAATTTTGTTAAAACAGGTAATAATCAAAAAGCCTTTGGTGTTTACTTTTAAATTTTATGGGATCTTAAGACTCAAGTGAACAGGTGAGAAAAAATTTTTTGTCTCATAAGGCAGAAGCACTTCCACTGGGGAATTTAGCACTGAAGACTGTAGTAAGACTTCTAGTAGCATCACAAGTCCTGTATAAAAGTCTTCTGTTTATGTGTAATCCCAGACTGTCCCATGCATGTCTGCAGGAAGCTTGCTTGTGACAAAACTGTAGACACAATCTATATTCTTCCTTTATTTCGTGTGTTGCATTAAATGAAGAAAAGTACATTGCTTTATTGACTTCTGAATAGGTACTTTAGAAGCCACTTGTGATTCAGAGGCATTAATGCTTTTTGAATATGTGGGGAGGTTCTCACTGTGCTTAATGAGTCCCTGCTGCTGAAATACGAGTTGCTGGTATCACTAGCCAATTAGTATTGACCCTTGTAACCCGAGTAGCATTCACTATGATCCGTGGCTGAAAATGTGGATGCTAGTCCACATTTGTCTGCACTACCTGAATTTATTTGCACTTAGTGTGCACTTAGTATTTGTGTAGTGTGTTCATCTTGCACTAAAATGTACCTGTACTCTTTAGGTAAAACTGCCCCCACTTCTATTTATTCTTGGTAGAGTTCAGGTCCTGGCTGTTTTTGTTACTGTGTTTGTATTACATTTGGAAATCTCTTCTGTTGTCATGTGAACAGACTGCTTACCTGACTGCAGAACAGCATTTTGAAATTCTTCAAAGAAGGGATGTATTATTGTATTCTGAATGGTACAAGTCTAGTCATGTGTTAAAATAATCCTCTAACTCTTTTCAATTCTAGGTAGATACTGTTCTTAACTGAAAAAAAAAAATTATGTTACGTACTCTTGTAAATAAGCAAAAACTTGTTTCCAGCAGTGCAGCTGTTGCTGATACTGCAATGTGTCCCAATGAAAAAGTCTGGACTACAGCTACAGAATGATTCTTTTAACCATTAAAACTCATTAAAAGTAATTGGTATTGTATGCCTGTTGTGTTTCTGAATTGTATCGATATATTTGAAGTTGCTGCATTTTTGGTCTTAGTGGGCTACGTCTACGGCCTGAACCCCTTGACAGTTAAATTGTTGAATTTTGAAATGTCTGAATGAAAAAAACCTCAGATGTGGGAGTTCTAGTGCCCTTCCACCTGCTGCATGCTGAGCTCTCTGGTCTCTTGAAATTGTTTTGGATTTTTTTGGCATGATAAAGTTCATAAATCAGCAGTAGCAACACAGCAGGGGATTTAAACTGGCTACCCTTCTTCCTCTTCTTAGATAAAGTAACCATTTAAGTGACTTTCAGACTCTGGAGCCAAAACTTAAATGGAGTCTGACTTCATACAAACAAAACTGTTTTCCCACG
Source organism: Corapipo altera (assembly GCF_003945725.1). Classification (NCBI taxonomy): domain Eukaryota; kingdom Metazoa; phylum Chordata; class Aves; order Passeriformes; family Pipridae; genus Corapipo; species Corapipo altera. The sequence continues at coordinate 71,693,503 of NW_020884872.1, forward strand.
TATTTGTTGACTAAATACTGGCCCGTATTCAGTAGTGAGTTTTTTCTCCTGTGACTCTGCTTTTTTTACATATTCCTCCACTGTTGGTGATCTCCATCCAGTGAAACAGGTGAACAAGAAGAAACTAAATGTTTTTGGTGATTGTCTGTGAGGTTTGAATAAGGGTGGAGTCAAAGCAGGTGTGTTTCAGGACTTAGAGGTGGCAAGTATAATAAATCACACTTAGTGGAGTCTGTGCTACGGACTTCACTGACTGCTAGTGGTCTGCAGAGAAAGGTAGGAAAGCAAGACATTCTCTTAAGTGGACCTAAATAGAGCTTAAGGACTATAATAACTGCATTCCACTTAGTTTCTCTGGATTGTGAAGATAATCAGATTTCTCTCAGGACTGACTAAATAATATTAATCTCTTCTACCAGCCCTCTGCTTGTCACTAAAATAAAAACTGCTTAAGTTGTGGTGTTAAAAAATGGCTTTAAAACCTGAAGTTAGCACTAGCTTTTAGTCAGCTAGCTACCTTATGTGACTTGTTTGATATTTTTTTCAGTCACCTTCACACATCGATGCTGTGTGTTTCAGTGAAGGCTATCTTCTGTTTGCATAGTAACTAAATGTGATACTGAACTGACTTTATTAGACAGCAGTATTTTGAGGTTAACTGTTCTGGTCAGCTCCATTTTTGTTGAGTTCTATTTGCTAGCAGGGCTACTGAAAAGCAAGGTTGTATTTCTGTAGTGATGACCTGACAAGTATGATAAAATAGTATCATGCCTTCAGAGCTTTTGGTACTGTTTCTAAACAGTCTTCCTTTAATATATTTGTTACTGAAAAATAGCCAGGAATCTGGTCCCATTCTTGTAGGGATTTCATGACTATAGAATAAATGGAAAGGCCTTTTCTATTTGCATGCCTTAGGAAAAGCCTCCAGGGTACAGGATTTGGAAGCAAAAGTGCTACTGCTTCTATTAAATGTGACCACGCAGTCATGGTTTCTGGGTTAAACTGAGTGGAAGCAGTTATGGTAGTGCCTGCTCTATATTAAAACTGCCATGAGCATTACTGTAGGAGGCTTTTCGAGTGCAAGTAGTACTTACTTGGGTTACATCAATTACATTGGTTATTGCAGTCACAGTGCTGTGCTTTGCGTTGTTACCTAGAAAGGTGTTGATAACACACCAGTATTTTGGCTACTGCTGAGCAGTACTGGCATAGCCACCAGCATCATCTCTCAACATTCCTTCCTTCCCCTATCGAGGGCAAGATCCTGGGAGGGGACACAAGTAGGCCAGCTGACCCAAACTAATCAAAGGGATATTCCATACCGTATGATGTCAGCTCAGGTATAAAAGCTAAGGAAAGGAGGAGGAAGGGGGGGCATTCATTGCTTACAGTGTCTGCCTCCCGAGAAGCTGCTGTCCGTGCTGAAGCCCTGCTTCTCAGGAAGTGGTCAGACATTGCTGCTGATGGGAAAAATAGAATAAACCTTGTGATTTTCCTCTTTGCTTGTGCACATGCAAACTTTCACTTTTGCTTTAGTAAACTGCCTTACCTTAACCCATGAGTGTTTTCCATCTTATTCTCTCTTCTCTGTCCGGCTGAAAAGGGGAGTGATAGAGCGGCTTAGTGGGCATCTGGTGTCCAGCCAACATCAACCCATCACAACAATACATGAACTTATATAGAAAAGATGTCTTAGCAATTATGGAGAAACTGTAGGGAAGTGCAGGGAAAGATGGAAACAAAACAGACACTTGGTCTATGGACAGTGGTCATTCCAGAGCTGGATGACAGATACTCTAACGTTTACTCTAAAGAACTCTTGGTTCTTTGTCTTGCTCTGTCAAGCTTTAAGCAATATGTCATGTAGTATTCAAGGAGTTGCACTTTCTACTGTGCTAGAGCAAGTTTTACTCCTTTCAATTACTCTATTCTGACCCGAGCTCAGAGTCTGTCTGAAATTTTCTGGAGTACTGAAGCACTGCATACCCTTTTCTTAGCTGATAGAAGTGTACAGGCTATAAACAGAGCAGTGAAACCTCTACTGGCTGGCGTCTTCCTCTGTAAGAACTGTAGGCTTGAGGATTCATCTGACAAAACCCTTCAATTGAATTGGGGGCTGCATTGGTTCAGGCAGAAATTGCTGCCTGTTAAAAAAACTGACACTGTTTTTTTAGGACCTTATTTCCAGTCAACCAATAATCATTTCATAGGCATATCATAATTGCTTCTTATAAGCCTTCATGATATTTTCTTTGGGAAATTTGTCAACAGTTGATTTTTATGTCTCTTTAGCAAATTTCATTATGAAAATACACCACCTTCTGGTTGGGCAAGGAGGTAGATGACCTTTCATTGTCAGGCACATGTAAAGAGCTTTGATCGTAGCACTTGGATTTAGAGCAACCTCCTCAGTATTCTGCATGGCACCATTGTTTGTTGTTGAGATGTTCCTATGAATGGGCTTTCTCTGTACTCAGTGTAGTAACTGAATGTTGTTTTTTCTGTTAATATCACTTGAAATGTGTAAAGCTCGCTGCTATGCCTCCTGCAGCAATGGTGACTGCCTGGAGGTAGCTTGTGTCATACTGCTTCTGAGACCTGTAGCAGAACCTCAGATGCTGATGTCAGACTTTCTATTAAGTGTCATGTGCCTGGCAGGACCTTAGCATGCACACACCATTGCACTGAAGAAAGTATTTGAGCTCTTAAGTCAAGCAGATCATCTTGGGTTTTCTGGGTGTTGGGTTGTTTTTTTTCTTCCTCCTCTGTTACAGGGCATCCGATCTTTTGTAGGTGTTAATGGAAACAAAGCCTGTTTGGTGAGAGAAGAGTTCAAGTCTGTAACATGTACTTTAGTTACCCAGCCCCTTTGCTGTGGTTCAGATGTCTGTGCCAGGCTTTCTTAGTAAGTGTTTCTGCAAATTGTATTAAAATCACCAACACCAAGCAGTAATCATTCTTAAGCTCTGGAGAGTATTTCAGGTGTGTGAACTGTGGGATGAGTAGCTATGGGTGAATACTACCTAGGAAAAGTTTGCTGTACTTATCACCCCTGGAAATGGGACCACATGTGTCTCAAGGAGGTTCTGTTTTCTTAATCATGATTATCCTGAAGGTGAAGTTCATCTCAAGAGTTGTCATTCTAGAGGAAGGGTTGGAAGTGCTTTAGATGGCTGACTGTAAAAATGCAGAGCTGTATTCAGCTGCCCATTGCCAGCACACATATGTGTCTCAAGGACATAACTGCTCTGCTTCGATTACTGACAAGCTTTTCCTCTTCAGGGATGATTCAGTAAAGTAAAACTTGACTTTAGAAAATGTTTTTGAGACACAGGGAAAATGGCAACAGCAGAAGTGATTGTGCAAAAATTGCATATGAAAAAATGGAGGAAGTATGTTGGAAAACTACTACTGAGTTCTCAGTGCACTTTTTACTGCTTTTCATTTGAGTGTTATTAAAATAACTAAGTAATACTTAAGTAATGTGGTAGTAGGTTTAAGTATGTGAATGACACCAACTTTTTCAAAATTATATAGTGATTACTTTGAGAAAAATCTCTGTGCTGGCCTAAAAAGAGTGGGGCCAGACTCTGTCAGCTGTACTCACGTGTATCCAAACTCATTTGTTTAACAGGATTTGGCACTGTTTCTCCCGACTTTCCCAGTGGTATAGCTTGAAGCTTGACTTACACAAATTAGGTTGCAGGTATAGAGGAGATGTCTCTTCTAATGTTTGCACACCTGTTTAAATGTTAAATTTGTTTGGTTAAGCAAGGTTTGCATAGTTAACAGCTGTTGCTTCAGGAAACACCAGTTTGTTGTTTGGTTTCCTCCATTGCTCCCTCACCCCTCCCTGCCACAACTGTTCTGTGAACTGCAGATCTCGTATTCTTGGATTTGGGTACCAGCCACTTTGAAGACAAGATGGCTCTGATTGGGGCTAGCCTGTGCAGATATTTATCTTTAGTGACCAAAACTCTGATATGAGTGAGCTGATTGATTTTTTTTTTATTATTATTATTTTTTTTTTTTTAGCTGTTCACCTGTAGATTTTAATTTTCCTGAGCTTTGATTATTCTGAAGTCATCTACAGTGCATCTGTCTGTTGGGAGGGAGCACAAAGCTTTTTTATATTATTTTTAAGAATTGTATTTTTCCTTTAAATACTGTTCTTCAGAGCCAAATCAATTGAATGCTCCTGCCCAGCTTAGACTATTAGGTAGCTTTTGGTAGGAAGTTTTCTTTTTGAATAACATGTACCTGCTTTTTATACATACACATGGTTACTGTATGGTAACAGTGGAATGTACCCATCTGTAATTACAGTTGTATATATTTTCTGTAGTCATCTGTTGTGTTACTTAAGCAACAGAAAACATAGAGTGACTTAGGATGTACAAAACTTTAAAAAGAGCCTTATTGTGTTGGCATTAACACAACTGTTAGAGGAAGAATTGTGTTTGGACAAGCTAACTGTGAGGCTGGTAAGTGGTAGAATGTTCTTAATAAATGTTGCAGCTTGGTTGCAGTCAGAAAAATTTTTCCTTTAGTTTAGTCACAGCAATCTGATATCCAGAGGAATACTCTTCTGATATAATATCTGCCAATGCTTGATTTTTTTTCATTAGTACTGCTTGGGCCGTTCACTTTTAGGTCTAAACTGTTAACTTGATTAACTCATATTTTTAAGTCAAAAGGTAATTCTGAGATGTGTTTAATTATGTCCTGTATTAAAGGAAGGTTATTACACATGAGACAAAAAATACTTACAGTTGGAAGAAATTAACAAGTACTTTAAGGAAGTAATGTCATTTATATAACTGGACTATGTTACATGCTTTAAGCCTGGATGCATGATTTCACTCAGTTGGCTTAGTTAATAGGATCTATGTTGAAGTCCAGCCACCTGAAATTTCTGTAAAATATCACACTGGGTATTTGATTATACGTATAATACATGATTCTGCTGAGTGGTTGTAGCAATACGAGGTCTGTAGGCTGTAGTGATAGAAATGCTGTCATGTTTCCTTTTATGAGACATCCAGTTAAAGTAATATCTGATTTCCATGAAGTATAATAGGGATTTGTAGGTGCTTGAAGAAAAAACTAAGTGATAGATGCATCTTAACTGTTTGCTTTTTAGTTGATCTTGATTTTTTTTTTTCACTTGCCCCACCAATTCTGCTTGTATCTCATTACTGCTTGATTTTGGAAGATGCAACAGTGTCTCATTAGGAGCTGGGGATGGGAAAGATAAGAGGAGAAGGAAAATGGTTAAAAAAAATAAGTTGTCTCGGAGAATGTAGTTCTCTAACCTCGTACATACAAAGGTGAGAGAACCCCACTGACCTTAGCTGCTTGTGGGTTGTAGTAAGAGTTTTATGCATAGCAATCCATTGTGAAAGGCAGGTCCTGTAGCTAAAGCATTTGATTATACTAGTCCTTCATGATTTCTGAATAGTAATGCTGTGGGTGTTGGTTGACCTGGAAGGTTTATTGGTGGTAGAGAAAGGACCAGACATAATGGAAAAGTGCTCTTGGCACTTCTAGGAAGCTTCAGTAAAACAGCAACTGGGAAACAATTTCTCTTTTTTTCTTGGAGAGAGTAACTTAATGATCCTTGTTCCTTGGAAACACAAGACTTCTTTAAAAACCAAAACCAAACACAAACAAAAAACCCAAAAAACCCCAAACCTGAAACCAAGACAACTAAACAAAATAATACCTCAAAACTCCTGTCACTGATTGTCTGGCCTTTGCAAGGCATATGGAGCTGCAAGTGCTCAGTTGTTAAAACTCCAACTCATGCTGATGCCCAGTAGTTATAGTGGGGGAATGTTCAGTGCTAATTGGATGGGGAAAAGTAGGGTAGAGTTGTACTTTCTACTCCAAAAATATTTTTTCCTTGTATAATGGAACGCTATGTGCTACTGGATAGACTTGGTCACTTGCACAGCTCAGACAGGTTCTGCAGTATGGTGTTTCCTTGCACTGCCTCGAAAAGGTATGTAGATAAATGGGTTGTAAGTAATGTGTTCAGAGAGTGAGGACTTTGCAAGATCAAGAATTTTAATCTCTTTTAGGTTTGTTTTGGTAACTTGACAGCATGGGTGGCTTACTGTAATTTGAAAATGGAATGGTTAAATCATTATCATGTTGTCTTGGAGACTTTTTTTCTCAAGTTGTATTCATGCCCATTGTGGATTTGATGTGAAGAGTACAAGAAATTACATAGATGACATAGATGATTAAGTCTAGTATAGTATGTTTTTGTTTTAAGGTAGAAGAAATAGTAGTTATGTTTTAGTGTTACATATATATGTTTGTTACAATATTTATATATGTAAAATATAGGGGAAAAAAGCCAGAAAAAATTAATCTGAAAAAGTGAGTATTGTTCTGAAGGATTATTTGTAGCTGAGTGTAGAGTGGTTCTGAACTAGGAAGTGAGGCATTTTAAAAATGGCACTGTAGAATTTCTCTCGTATTTGACTTTGTCTCCTCCAACACTTAAATTCCATGTTTTGATGAAGGGTAAGTACCTGATCAAGTGCTCGTAACTGAGATGAATGATTGCCTGTTCGTGGTGCTGAAGTTTGTATAGATTGTAAATTCTCTGTTAGTTCATCTGATAATAAAGGTACTAGTGATGAAAGCGGAACTGTCAGCCTTTTGGGTCTGTGATAGCTCTTTTGTTTGGTACAGCTCTTTATCATAACAGAAACAACTTATTTCCTCCATGTTCTAAATATGCCTTTACTTTGTTATCTTTGAATTACTTTCTAACGCTGGCTTTTAGAAGACTACTTCCAGCTTTTTAGTCATGATCTGTGATATTCTGATGAAGTACTAAGATGAAAATTTTCTAACCTGCAGCACAGCCAAGTACAGTGTGGTGACATTTCTACCTCGATTCCTGTATGAGCAGATAAGAAAAGCTGCAAATGCATTCTTCCTCTTCATTGCCTTATTGCAGGTATTGTTTTATTGCTTTGTCTTGTTTAGAAATTAAAATAGTAAGGCAATATAAGTTATTTCAGTTATTATTCTTAACTGCAAATAAATTCTTAAACATATTTTAATAGTCTTATTAATTAGATATGTGTTAGATAATTGAAATTGGAAGACAATTTAGATACTCTTTTTGGAGTAGTTTGTGAAGTCAAGCTCCTTTTTTTCTTATGAAGGAAAAATAAGTATTGTCATAAAACATGGAACTATTGACCATAGTGAGAACAGAATGTGTGAATTCTTGTGAAACTACTTTTTAGATAGTTCGGGTTATCCCTGCTTCCATGTGCATTGCATCATTTGAATGCTTTTCTTGTGAAGAGAAGAGAAATAGAATAAAAGGCAGGCTACAGCAACTGTATCTTGTAGCGTTATGGTATCATTTCTTCAAACCTACTGAGACCTTAGGCTAGTTTACCCACTGAAATTGGGTGGTAGTCAGGAACAAATCAGAAAGCTCTGTGTTCTCTCTTCTGAGAGCTTTACAGAAAATTCTAATTTACTGGAAATTAATTTTAAATACAAATATAAAATGGGTATCTCTTTTCCCTCTGTTCACAGCAAATTCCAGATGTCTCTCCAACAGGAAGGTATACCACCTTGGTGCCATTGCTATTTATTTTAACAGTTGCTGGCATCAAAGAAATCATAGAAGACTACGTGAGTATGGTTATGGGGAAGACTGTGCTAATGTTTCAAAAAAAAAAAAAGGCTATAAAATGCCATAAAGCCATGCATCTCTGTAGTCTTGAGTCACTGCTTAACAGCAGCAAAAAATCCTTTTGACTTCCAAAGCTCTGAACTTGACTAGAATTTCTGTAGCCCACTGAGATAAATATTTTCATTACACATGATGAAAAAGAAAACAGTAGAAATCAGGATGCTTGTTTTTACCTCTTCAAACTTGCTTATTCATGCTTTTATTAGAAAGACACTGAGTGTGTGATGCTGGAGTCCTGACAAATATGTAGCCTTTTTAGATGGTCTGGAAAATGCGGGCAGGGAGGAAGCAAGCAACCTGAGCACAGAGCATCCTGTTTTGGGGAAAATCTGCACTAACATGCTTGGATACCATTTATCAGAAAAAGGTCTTTCTGCTTGCAAAGTACTGATGAATAAAATTATTTAGGTATCAGTCTAAACAACAGCACATAGAATGTGTAGTACAACTGCCATCTAAATATAGTGCTCCTTATTGTTCCTTTTTTCTTCCAAAAAACTGGTTTGAGACATACTTTTTTACCACTGATACAGGTTTGAGCCTGACTTCCAACGTGGGTACTCTCAGTTTGAAGTTACATTATACTGTTTTATAAGCCACGTAGACTCGGATGATCTGTGTGGCTTAAAAAAACCTCCGACAGCAAAAAAACAAAACCAAAAGCAAACCAATAACACAAATATAAAGGCAGAAATGACCCAATGTATCATCTTGCAGTTTGTCTTGTTTTACATCTAATGGTTTTGGAATTTGTAATGAAGTGTAATAAATGTTTTGTTTCCTTGCAGAAAAGGCATAAGGCAGACAGTGCAGTGAATAAAAAGAAAACAATAGGTAAGACTAAACACTCTTTAAATACTTAAAGTGCAAATACTTACTTTTGAACAATTCTGTTGTTTTAACAGTCCTGATAGTGGGAAATGCATGTCTTGTGGATTTGGTAGTTACCTGTATTTTAGGATATGTTAGGATTTTACTTTGCAGAATGTTTTATGCTGATCATTGTCTGACACTTAAGGGTGAGGCATTGGGGGGATTATTAGAATTTATAGATTCATGTAATGTCAAGGTTGTCCAAAGGTATATAATTCTCAGGTCCTCTGAGAAAATCAAGCAATTTTCTTCTCTGCCAGACTCCATCCTTCCCTTCCCCCCCCAAAAAAGCCAACAACCCCCTGAAACACTACAAGTTGATATCAAAAGAATTTTAAGTCATTTTTGTAAGTGCTGCTGTCCATAAAACATAAGAAGTCTGGGAATTTTGTAGCTTTGCTTTCCTGAAGTGTCACTGAAATAAATTTTAACACTGATATCTACTGAATGCCTGTGAGTATCCCTAATGTATTAACACTCATTGGTACTCTGTACCTGAAGACATCACTTTGATTTTCTTCATCTCCCTTAACCGAAAACCTGTACAGAAAATAGGTAGAACTTATCAATGGCCACCCTGTGATTGGCCCATGCCATAAGGCAGGTCCATGTTCCCACACTGGACAGCTTCTCTTCTGTTCCTTTGTGCAGATCTGCAGGTGAAACAGGAACACAGGGATTTGAACTCTGAGTAGAGCCCCTTCCTCCCAAACACATATACCTGAAGTATCAAAAAGATAGAGGAACACATGGGGAAGTGAACAACCTGCTAGCTCTATGCTTCAGATAGTCCTGCAAACATTATGCCTGTTACTCTAAGTGAATTTGGTGCTTGAAAATTTGGGTTGATCAAGTTTGTATCTTCATCAAAAAGCATTGCTTTACCAATTCTCCGAGGTAATTTCTCTAAGAGAGTCTCTACCAGATGTTTCAAGTGCTGTATACACTTGAAACTTGTTTCAAACACTGTATTTATTAGTCATTGCAAATGGGCAATTAAGTTCGTGTAGCGTAACAGACCTTGTTATAGGTAATAAGAAAGATGGTCCTTTCTAAGGTTACAGAGCCAGTTGTAATTCATTTGTAGCTAGAGAACACCTGATAACAAACACTTCAAGGGAAGTTTATCACAGTTACTGTGGAGAGACAACATTAAAGAAAACAAAGTATTCTATTGGACCTAAGTTGAACTAAGCACTTGAAAAATTACTTTAGTTCAGGTTTCATTTTTTACATTTGAATACTCAAATTTTCCATCTGATACTTAAAACCATATCCTTGTGCTTCTTAAGAGGAAGGCTAAACAGCTCATCCTTGAAACGTGTATTATCAGAATGAAAAGCTAATTTAGGTTCAGAGTGGGATTAAGATGAATTAAATTTAGGTTCTCTGTGTGCCTTTAGGTTCCTCTTATAACCGAGTGATATCTAATTGATGCATTCGGTATAGAGAGCAGTTGAGCTCACTGAGAAGTAGACACCTGCTCTCTACTTGGCTGTGTCCTGAGCTCCACTGCCTGTAAAGGCCAGTTGCTTATTTCAGCAGCATTTATGTAGGATTTTCATTTATCTTCATGTTTGCTTTTTTAGAGCAGTGGTGTATCTTCAAAAGGCCTTTGCTGTATTAAATTTACCATGGAAAACATTGGTTTGCTTTGCAGAGTGGCTTTGGTATGTAGGAATTAAATTTGCTTCGGAGCAAACTAAACTGAAAGTTCTGCTCTAGGTGAGCACTGTAAGTTTCCATTAGGAGATGGAGCCTGTTAGGCTCTGAGCCAGTGTTTCATATCTTTGGTGGCTTCACGTGTTTGTATATGGAGATGACGTTGAATTGAACCAGACTAGTTGTAATCCATATGAAGCCTCTGAGCAGCACATTGCATAGATGTAGAGGGCTCAGTAATAACTGTTCTGATGTATTGGTCCTCCCATTGTCAAATAACAGAACTAAGTAATGAGCATTTAATGCTGTATGGGGTGCACTTAAATAGTAGACACACACAGGGCTAACAAACTGTGGCACAAGTCTGATGGGAGATGCTTGCCCTTCAGGAGCCGCACTTGAAATGGCCCTACATGTCTAGGTGTGAGTGACAGCTTTAAGTCCTAGATTTGGAACACCAGTACACTGGGTTTTAGTCTTAGAACGTCTTAGATAGAAGGTTTATATTGAAACTCTTTTTGAGTTGGAACAGTCTTTTTAGGTACTTGTCCTTCATTATTTTAACCAGGTACCTTTTGACAATGAATAATTTATCAATTTTATCCTGTAAGTATTCTAGAGCAGACCTGTCCTTTTCTGTCCTTTGGAGTTAAGCACAATAGAAGGTGCAAAATTGCAACCCAAAAATTTCAATGTGAACTTCAACAGCTGGGATTTTCCTTCTGCTGAATTTGGTCATTTGTTTTCAGCAGGGCTTTAAGCCTGCTTGGCATTTAAGACTCAGCCTTACATGGGCAATTGGTAATGGTAGTGAAGGTGGATGTGTCAGAGTCAAAATACTATGAATAAAATGCCAGGAATAAGATGAGAAGCGAAAATTCTGTGGTAAGTCATTCACAGATGCTTCCTAATACTTGTTGACAGTGGGCAGTAATGCCCTTTGTTTGAAGGAAGGTGACTTCCCACAAGAAACAATGCTGCCCATCTGCAGGTTAGTGTGAAATAATGCCAAGAAGAAATCAGGCCGCCAATTGTTGTCTAGCAGGGGATAAAAATTATATAAATATGAAGGGTAGATTCTTCCTCGTTCTTGGATTCATGTGTTTACAACTGTAGACAAAAGTATTGTCTCAGCTTCTGAAAAGTACAGCTCTGATCTGTATGTTAGTTCCTGTTCTGGTCAGTGTTTGCTACTGCTGATATAGTTGTTTTGAAATTTGTCTGAATTGTGGCCATTTATTCTATAATGTAACTTTAAACTTTCTTTCCAGTTCTAAGAAATGGGATGTGGCAGAACATTATGTGGAAAGAGGTAAATAAAACCTGGGGATGGGAGGGAATAAAAGTAGCTATTGAAGAATTACTCTTGCCAAAATGAATTCGAAGGCTTAGAATTAATGCGCAGGATGTGAGAGTTCTCTGTCTCTTGGGATGGGGCTGGTGGGAGGGATCCCTTCTGTTGTAGTAGTCAAAATCACCCTGAGCAAGTCACCTGAGTACCCATCTTTAAAACCTAATACTATGTTACAGTCAAATGCTAATGAACCATTGTGGTTTTGCTTGTGTAGTTAATATGTAAACTGTAGAGAGTATTTTGTTTGTAGTCAACATCTAGAAGAGTAACTTTCACTGCAATACTGTACCTCTCCTGCGAGTCTAAAAGTCTTACTTTGCTGCCTGTGCTAAAAGGTTCCCAGGTTTTGAGACTAATTAGTAAGCTGCTTGTTCAAATAAGGAACACAAGCCCTGCTGCTACTGAGGCACTTGGGACTCATGTTCTGTGAAGCCCTCTGCAAGGATCTGGTGAGCTTTGTCTCTAGGACTTGGAAGTTGCTGAAATGCCTTAGGATATATCGATCTAATTGTGGCTCTTAATGCCTTTTAAAGGATAAAATTAGCCCTCTTAGCTAACAGTTGAGGAGAACATGCCCCCTGTTAAAACCTCTGGGAAATGACATCAGTCTCAAGACACCTAAAAGCATTCTTGCTGAAGTGTTAGGCTGTAGTAGAAACTAAAGATTGCCAGGGTTTGTGGTGGCTTGTGTTGGTTGCTATTCATGCTGTTCCATGTCCTATTTTTGTAGAAAAGATGGTAAATTGATCTTAAAGCTAAGCCTGGAATCTGTTTTTTTTTTTTTTAATAGCATTGTGCACTTCCTGAATTGACCTGTGACTGTATCTGCATATTGTCCAGGCCTGCATTTATTGTTAGGGAATAACAGTTCTGTGCTAACCACTTTGATCACTTTAAGGCAGACTTCTGATTTTTTTTTTTTTTTTTTGTGCTGAAATTGATAGGAAATTTATTTTCAGTGGGATCACAGTAAAACTAATGAATCTGCTTGTTCAAATGTGCCATCTGTTTCAATTTGTAAAAATTCATGTCTTAGAAGTATTTTAAGCCCATTTCAGACTTGCAGCAGTGCATTGGCACCAAGCAGCCTGATGCTCATCAGGCAAACCTGTTTTACTGTTTTGAGAGTGCTACTTGATTCTTTTTAGAATGAAAGTCCCATGCATGTGACTAATTAAAGGTGGTGTAAAGTCTTGGACCTTCAGTATTCTAGAGTTCTGAACTCTGCATATCTCATGTAACTATGTCAGGGAAGAACTGGGTTATGTTATATATCTGTAGAGATGATACTACTTGCTCGTGGCTAGTTCAAGCAGTGTATCTATGGAGAATTAAGGGAAAATGATAGTGAGGATTGGGTGGGAAAGCAATATAGAGTATGAGTAGAAGAAACTCTTGATACTTGAGGTGAAGTTTAAAGATGGCTTTTTTTTTTTCCCTAGTGACAAAGTTTTCAGTATGTTAAATAAGACTAAAGAAAAACCCTTAAATTTGGATAATGGCAGAATTAAAGAAAAAACTAAGTTTTATTAAATATAAGCCACAGAAGTTAACAATTGCAGTGAAAAGTACTCTGACTTTCAGAAGCACTGTCTCTAGCTGTTCTATGCATGATGCTGTTCTTCTGACTGGGTGAAAGAAAATAACAAACTAACATTCCAGACAAGCAAACTGTTTGTTTTTCTTTTCCATGCTACTGTACTCCTGACCACAGGTAGCAGTAGGCGATATTGTGAAGGTCACCAATGGGCAACATCTTCCAGCAGACATGATCATTATATCTACCAGGTATCCAGAATGGGTGTGGAAATGATGTGTCTGATGAACTGAGGTGCAGAGGACTTAAGTCTCTGTATTTGCTATTAATAAAACCAGACATCAGATGGCACTAATTCTACTCCACATCTAAAATGAAATTTCAACAATGTCAAAACACTGCTTTACTAGGCAATGATTCATGTATCATTGTAGATAGGCTCTTCAAAAAGAAGGCTTCTTCAAGACTTCGCTTTGTGCATTACAGGTACATAATACTATGTATTGATGAGTTTGTTGGAAGACTGAAGGTCCTTTACACAAGCTTCATGCAGTCAGTGGCTCTATGGCCTTCTGAGAATCCCTCCACTTAATTAAGGAAGCTTAAGTTTCCTTCCAGTTAATTCCAGAGTGTTCAGTATATTTTCCTTCCTCCCAGGAATGCTTTCTCTTTAAATTATAAGTCTAAAAGGCTAGTGTTGTTGGCATCAAATAACAAAATAGCTTTTTGACTTGTTTACCACTTGTCTTGGATACAATGCACATATGGCTAATCTCTGACATGGCAGCAAATAGTAGCCTGTTGAGTCCTGCTTGGTTTAGTTTGAAGTACGGGACCACTTTTCATTCAAATATGCTGACAAATGAAGCTTGGTCTTAGAATATCCTGAATTGGAAGGCACCCACAAGAATCATAGAAATCCAAGTCCTGGGTAGGGCACACCAAGAATCACACCATGTACCTGAGAGCATTGTTCAAATGCTTCTTGAACTCTGTCAGGGCTGGTGCTGTGGCCACTTCCCTGGGAAGCCTGTTCCAGTGTCCAGTCACCCTCTTCAGGGGGTGAAGAATGTTTCTGTAATAGCTAACCTAAATCTTCCCTGACACAGATTCATGCTTTTACCTTGGGTCCTGTCATTGGGCACCAGGAAGGAGAGATCAGTGCCTGCCCCTCTACTTCCTCTTGTGGGGAAGTTGTAGACCACGGTGAGGTCTCCCTTCAATCTTTTCCTCTCCAGGCTGAGCAAGCCAAGTGTCCTCAACTGCTCCTCATACAGCTTCCCCTCAAGGCCCTTCACCATCTTTGTTGCCCTCCTTTGAACACTCTCTAATATCTTTATATCTTTCTTATCTTGTGGCGTCCTAAACTGCATACAGGATTTGAGGTGTGGCTTCACCAGTGCAGAGCAGAACTGGACAATCACCTCCTTTTTACTGGCTGGTGATGCTTTACCTGGTTCCCCCTCCAAGGCGCAGTTGGCCCTCACAGCTGCCAGGGCACTGCTGACTCATGGTTAACTTGTTATTGATCAGGACTCCGGGGTCCCTTTCCATGGCACTGCTTGCCAGTGTCTCATTCCCCAGTCTGTACACATATCCAGGGTTACTCTGTCCCAGGTGTAGAGTCTGGCACTTACCTTAGTTAAACTTCATACGGTTGGTGGTTTCCTAGGCCCCTAATTTGTCTAGGTCTCTTAGTTCCTAAAAGCATTTGAGCGGTGCTTGGCTTCTGATCTGGATTCTGTATTGTGTAGAACAACTTCAAGCCAAATCAAGACCATAGTCTGCTTAGACAGATGAAGTTTAAGCATAAGACAATATCACACAATATTGTGACGGTAATAGCAGACAGTAGCACAGTGCCTGTTCTTAAACATGTTTCTAATAGATAAGTCTTATGACACCTTGCTATTCTCCATAATTTTCTCCTGTCTGTGTGCTTTTCAACAGTGACTGTAGGTTGCTCTAGTCTGTAGCTTACAGTTCTCTTACCTAACCCAACTTTTAGAGGAATTTGTTTTTCAAGCTTCTCTATTTTCTGCTCCATTCTTGTCTATACTGTTTCTGAGAGGTTTCATTTTTTTCAAAGCTATATGTAGAAGCTCAGTCTTAAATTGTCACATGATGAAGGATAGAGACATCTTCATTCCATGGTACACAGTATTGTATTTTTTTAAAACAGACACCAAACTTCAAATAAGCAGTTGTCAACCTTAATATGCAGTGAAGCTAAACTTTGACATCAGTAATTTTCTGTTTCAGCAATGAGGAATATTCTACTGAAGAACTTCTCTAATACGTTACACTAAAAAACTCCTCTGATATATTTCATGTGTGGGTCAGCTTTTTGTTCTACATTAGTCTGCTGTTCTGTTCCGCTAACCTGCTGTCATTAATAACCACATAATAATTAAAGAATTTAACCCAAGGCATGTTAATTTGGGAGAAGCTTTGCTTGATACAAATAGCAATTTCTATGGCAATGCTGCTTTACGATTGGTATTATTCTCATGATTCCTTTAAATGACAGTACTAAGTGTCCTCAGTTCACCAGAAAGCTCTGCATGCTCTGAAGGATTTGAATCTTGTGCTTGTGTGTTGATCTTCTGTGTCTGAGATGATTGTCAGAGGTGAAACAAACAACTATTTTTATCTTGACTCTTTTTCCACATAGGAAAAAAGGTGACATCAAATGAATTTTATGTAAAGAATAAATTTACATGAAGGAAAAAACCATTTTAATCCAGATGCAACTTTGTATGGAAACAATTCCACATTTCTGTAGAAGTGAGAGGAACTGTATTGCAAAAGATCTACCTCCTGACCTAAGCACGTCAGTTGTAGTAGATAAGGTGTTTGGCAGAGGTAAAATTGGAATCAAACTGGACTTCATCAGTGTCTTTCTTGGGTTCAGGTTCGGGTTGCTCGTATAGGAGGAGAAAAAGAACAGACTCTAACCGTACTTTTTTAAAAGAAAAATATGGAGAGAATAATCTAGTTTCTTACTGTGTTACAAATGTACCTATCCATTTCTTAATTATTTTTGTCTTAAGGAACCTTTATTACTGACTCTTCTGCTGATTGAGTAGTTTTGCTGTTAAAGCAGTTTGTTGCTTTGGAAGAAAACTAGTAATGTATCAAGAATATGGGAAGTGATATGCTGAAGAAGCACTTGTTTGAATCCAGATGGGAAACTGATATTCCCTAGCAGCCTGAGAAGACAACTGGCAGAAAAATAGTTTTGGTGGTTCCATAAAAAATTTTTAAATCTTGAGTGGTATGTCAGGAAAAGAACTGGTAGAAGTACTCTTCCTTATCAAAGGTGCTACTCATGCAGAGCCCCTTCATGTTAGATGTAGATAAGAGCTTATCTAATGGAAAATTCAGCTCTTCGAGGAATATTTGTGCTGCTATCGCTAAGGGCAGAAACATCTTTGGAAGATGGAGATCACAGCCCTCAATCTTAATCTCAATGAACCTTTTTCTGATGCTCAAAAAAAAGCTGTTTTAGCACTGACTTCAGATGAACCTCCATAAGTCCCTCAACTTTAAGGTGACCTTGCAGACATGGTCTTTTGTGTGTTCAACTCGCAGACAGAATTCAATAGCAGAGAGCATTACCCTCTTCATCCCAATATATCCCTTTTATAGTGTTCGATACTTGGTATTTTGTCCATGGTTCTTGCAATCTGAAACGATTTTATGGATTGCATTTCAAAATAATCCACTTCAGGCATCTAAGTTTATCATGACTTGTTAAATTCTTACTAACCCTCTGATTTAGACTTGTCTTTCTCTGTACTTTGGTGTATTACCCTGTTCCTATCCAAAGACATCTCTGTTAAATATGTACTTTCAACTGACTCTTTCATGGTTGGATACCACCAATATGGTTTTCTGTCTTCTGCAGTGTATTGGAAAAGTCTCTTGTGAACTATATTAGTACAAAAGCAATATACAAAAAGTACTGAGATTTAATATTGAAAATTTTATGCTCCTTCCAGTGAACCACAAGCCATGTGCTATATTGAAACAGCTAACCTCGATGGGGAGACGAATCTTAAAATACGACAGGTAAAACAAATTGAATTTTATATTTGATTTTTTTTCATTTAGGTATTTAATATTAGCTATGAAGCAGCATCTACCTTAGCTGACAACAATACAAGTACTTTTTTTTTTTTTTAAAAAGGGATCTCTTTTCAGGTGGCTGTAAGCTGCCTTTTCAACAGATACAAACCCAAGCAACAGTGCATCATATACAAGTGTACAGAAACTAATCTGGAGCAAGTATTTTAAGCCCTCAAAGACAAGCAGACCTCTGCTATGTTTTACCAAAGGTCCAGTAAGTGGGATTTAAGTCCTGTACATAAAAAAGAATATCAGCAGTGCTTGTGATGAGAGGTGCAGTTTCTTCTGTCACAAGTGGCGTTCTAGGAGCATTATGCAGAGGCAGAAGCTGAGAAGGATCTTTTATATGCATAAGTTAATTTATCTCTTTGCAGTAAGTAGTGGAATGTATTTGGATCTTTTTAATTTGATTATAATCAACACTGTTGATTATAGTGTTTAGAAATAGTTAAGAATCTTCCTTTTTTCATTAAAAAAATTAGATTCGGATTTTGAAACATAGATTATTTGTTTTTAAAAATCTGTATATTTGCTATCTCTTCCCTGCATTTGTAGAAATGTGATTTACTGTTGCGGTTCTACCTAAAAGGTCAGGTCTTGAGTTTCTGTAAGATCTTACTTGCTTCAGGACACATGGTTAAAATACAAAACTATGGCCTTGCTCTGGCTTGCAGTGCTGCAGTCAAATTCTGGCAAAAGAAACATGAAATGGGATCCCTCTGTTCATAGGTGAAAAGCATTGGAGCACTGTACATGTGCTCTGAGATGGAGTACCAATACATTAGATTACACTTACTTGGCAGGTGAATCATTAACCTTGAGTAGGATTGGAGCATAATGGCTGCAGTGACCCAAGAGACTACACTTAGCAATGACTATATTTAGCAGCAATAACACATTAGTGGAGCTATACTTCGAGAGAAAAGCCAGGCCTGTTTATACTGCTTCTCTTCTGCTTCCTCTTGCTTGTGTGCAGCTTTGTGCTTTGTGGATGGAACTTTTTTCTTGGTTAAAGAGATCATGTAGGTAAATATAAGTATCTTGTATAGAGAGTTTAAATCGATCTTGTTAGCAGGTTCGTATGTGTCCGTAATAAATCTTCCTTGCACCATTTTCCTAAGTTGCCTTCTAATAACAATTTTTGACAATCTCTTTTGATTTGGTCTTTGCAGGGCTTGTCTCAAACTGCTAGTCTCCAGTCCAGGGAAGAATTGATGAAAGTATCTGGGAGGATAGAATGTGAAGGACCCAACCGTCATCTTTATGACTTCACTGGAAACTTGCGCTTAGATGGCCAAAGGTATTAACTTGACAACAAGGCCAAAGTCACTTGGTTTGGAAAAACGTTTGCTGTGTTCTTTTAGTCTGTAACAGTGAGCACATGCATGTTTTTGCTCTGGAAGAGGAGAGTAATAATTAATAATAGTTAATCAGAGCATCTGCCAGTATAAGATAACATAATTCTGTATTTGTATGGAGCCTTCTGGTTGTTGTGGGAGTCTTGGTTTCTTTGTAATTATGGTGAATTTTTTTTTTAAAAAGGTACATGTAAAGAGAAGGAGTCGGGGAAATAGTAGGGTTTTTTAGGGCCGTCTTGTTACACAAGATATACAGAGGAAATAGAAACCTGTCCCTTCCAGATAGAGCCAAAGGCTGCACTGAGGTCAGGTCTATAGAGAAAAATGATCCTAGAATCTGGAGGCATTATCAGTGTGACTTTCATTTGTTGCAGCTGTTGAAAGAAAAGTACTTAGTACTTGAATTCACAGATTTTGAAAGGTTGGTAGGAACATACAGGTTTCATTTGGCTGTACCTCTTTTCCTTCACAAAACCTGTATTCTTTGGGCAACTCAGCTGTATAGTGACAGATGGAAGAATAGCAGATCATCATTTGCATCTCACTTGAAAATTGTGTGGGTAATACAGTTTTTCCCAAATGCTTGTGTATTGGTGTATGTGATACAGTGTGTTTCGAGTAGATAGTCTCTTTGCAAGTGGGATACTTCTGTCCTTGATGCGAGAAAGAAAGTAGTAGCTGAGGTCAAGTGCAAGACAGGCTTATGTCTGCCACGTAAGTTCTCAAGTTTTGGGTAATTAGAACAGCTCCCTTGTATCAGCTTTGCCCTACTGTGCTTTAGCAGGAAGTAGACTTAGAGAGGTTTCAGTGCTTTCTTCAGTTGTGTGGACAATCTAAGGTCATTGTATTACTTTCTCCTCTTTTTTCCCCTCCCCCCCTCCCGCTGGGGTGTAAGTCTAAAAGTAGAATTACTGTCCTTAGAGTGTTACCAAGAATTGAAAGATATACTTCTTGCTTTGCAGCCCAGTTCCTGTTGGGCCAGACCAAATCTTGCTGAGGGGTGCACAACTGAGAAACACTCAATGGGTCTTGGGTATTGTTGTGTATACAGGACATGATACAAAACTCATGCAGGTAAAGTTTTTAAGGAGATTTAAATGTAAACTGGTCATCTTTCCTGTATTCTCCTTGTTATTAATTCGATTTTATGAAATGCTTTGACTCATTATAGCTGTTAAAGACCTGGAGGCCTTGAGGAATACAAGGGTACTGTTGTATTTGAGTTTGCATGTGCACATATGTAAACACTTACTGAAGTATTTGAAAGCAGTTGGATATGTAAGAACTAACTTTCATCTTATCTGGTAGCTGGATGACATTTAAAACTGAGATTTAACAGCTGAGGACATAGTAAAGAATGTGAAGTTGATTAGGTTAATACTACTATTGCCCTAATGGCAGGGAGTGCCTGGAGAAACCAGCAGTATGTATGTGTTGCTCACTGCTGCTGACCAACAGTAGATGACAGGAAGTGCTTTAATGACTCTGAAAATAAAGACTGAGTTTGCCTCTGCAATTTTATCTTGTATAAGCCATTGCCAGGCTCTTTTTTCTTTTTCTGCTGCTGTTTAGAATTCAACCAAAGCACCTCTGAAGAGATCAAACGTGGAGAAAGTGACCAACATGCAGATCCTGGTTTTGTTCTGTATTCTCCTGGTAATGGCCCTTGTGAGTTCTGTAGGTGCCTTATTATGGAACAGAACACACGGCAAAGTCGTCTGGTACCTTGGCTCCAACAGTGAGTATGCAGGCATTGAGCCAGGGCTGTATCAGACTGTAGAGCCTGCCAGGCTCTTAGCTTCATTAAATGGATGCATAAAATAAGAAATAGAAAAAGAAGAAACAAAGCCTCTTTGCTAGCTTTTTGATGACCCTTTTTTTTTTTTTTTTTTATTTGAGAATGGGCTGGTGTAAGTGAACTTGCCAGTGAGGCTTCTGTTAATAAAACCTTCTAAAGGTTAGGTAAATATCACTGGGCTACCACCCAGGGAACAGGACAGAAACAGAAGAGGGGCAAGAATTATTACTGGATATCTGGTGTTCCCATTCTCTCATCTCTGTGGAGATACCATACACAAATCGACCATACCCATATTATCATATCCAAATTTATTCTCAGAGGAGGTCACATACTGCTGCCTTACATGTGTCTGACTGCATGATAGACAGTATCAGTCTGATGATGCTGACTTCAACTTGATGCTTCTATACAGATGCAAAGGATTTCTCTTTAACTTTTTTTTCAGTCAGAAATGCTGATCTGCTCTTTTATAGGAAACTTAAATGCTAAATGGTTAGGATTGTTATTTATTGGATAAAGTTTCTGTCTTTGACTCCTGTTATTTTGTTGTGAGAAAACTGATATTTTAGTTTGTTTATTTGAAGGGTTTTGTTTGATTTTGTTCATAGTCCTTGAACTTATTAGTTCAGTATCAAAGACAGACATGAAGAATGAAGTGCTCTCCAATAGACTTCCATTTTGAGGAGGTTACATTAGCTATTAAATGTTGTTACAAACATCTTTAGATGCAGATTTTAAAACAATTATCACAAACTGCAAATGGCTTGTCTGCTGATGATTGCAAAACAGATGGCAAGTGTATACTGTGCAGTTTAAGAATTGCAGTTGTGTTAGTAATGAAAAAAATCCTATAGGAAGAGCACGGAAATGCCTCATTTTTGACTCTGGGTTTTTGTAGTTGTAATGTCTTCTACTAGTGGTGTCAGCAACTTTCGGAGTTTCTTCCCTGCCCTCCCCGTTGTTTTTTAATGAGTAAGTTTAAATTTGTGCCTTCCGGTGGTGGGAGCAATACTGGAAAAGGTGAATTAAATGAACTCTTGAACTTGTAATATAAAACCTGTTCAACGTGAAATAAACTAGGATGACATAATAGTCTGTATAAACGCCTTTTTGTAAATTGAATGCATAATTTCTATTAGTTCTATAGCTGCCACACACAGGAAAGACACTTTTTGAGGTTATGCAGGTAGATATTAATTTTTTGTTAAATGTCTAATCTCTGTAAAAATTGTATTGGAAAATGTTTCAATACCAAACAAGTTTTGACTTACTGTAAACTTACCAGATATGGAATTAGGATATACTCACACTTGGAGGTGCCTGTGTCCAGACTGATCTTCACTAGGCTTCAACAATTTTCTCTGGGTTCTGTCTCCTCCTAGTTGTCTCCCTTGATCTTTAATTAACTTGTAATGCTGAAAACCCTGAGTTATGAGCTCTGACCCCATTGTGCTGGATGTTCTGTGTGCTGACTGTAGTGCCTCCCTAAGCTTCTAGGGAAGTGAAGAGC
This sequence comes from Corapipo altera, assembly GCF_003945725.1. Classification (NCBI taxonomy): domain Eukaryota; kingdom Metazoa; phylum Chordata; class Aves; order Passeriformes; family Pipridae; genus Corapipo; species Corapipo altera. Next base: position 71,715,461 of record NW_020884872.1, read on the forward strand.
ATACAAATGTGGAGACTTTGGTTGCAAAGAGAGGCTCTGGGCAGCACCATGAACTGGACCTTTCATCCTTTGTCTCTGCTGAGCCTTGTGCATTCCTGCTGGCTGTCTGTAAATGCTTTCCTTTCCCTTTTAGGACCAGTTGTGATGGCAAACTTACTCAGGCAAGCTGCCCAATGTTGTCACCATTAATAACAGCTTCTTTGCTTAAGCAGGATGCCTTAGTTCATTTACTAGGTGTCTGTTCAGCAATCGGTTGTTCTGTTAGATTTCTTTAGTGTGGGTAACTTCTCAATTCTGACAATGATGTCAGACTTTAGAATTAATTTCAGTGTTTATTTTTTGTTTCCTAACTCCACTGAGACAAGTAGGCACTTTCTGAAAGATAGTTATGTTACTAGTGATATTGGTGGCTCTTAATTGGGCAGTTGACACATCAGATAAATGTCTAAATTTGGGTTATGGTGGGAAATATTGTACTTCTCACCATCTGTTTAGCAAAAGTTTTTCAGAAAGCGTTCTGTTCTTTAATATATAGCCTCACAAATCTTGCCCTTCTTCACCTGGCATAATATGCTGTGTATTCAGGCATGTGTTCTGTGGGTGTTTTATATATATACTATTAAAATCAATATTAAAAAGGCCCTTATACTAGATGTCAACACACTTGCTAATTATTTTAGCACTGCTACATCTGACTAGGCCAACTGCATAACGATGATTGCCCCTATACTGTCCCTATACCACTCAGACTTGTCTGCTCATGTCCTTTGTCTTTCGGTCCACAGAAATGCTGTCTGTCAACTTTGGATACAATCTGCTGACATTTATAATCTTGTACAACAACCTTATTCCAATCAGCCTTCTGGTGACATTGGAAGTTGTCAAGTTTACTCAGGCTCTTTTTATAAATTGGGTAAGTAACAAGAATGAATATATCTCAGTTCTGGATGTTGACATTTAAAAAAACCCAACACTTAACATCTTTGAGACTTTTAATTAATTTTCTGATGCAACTTCTGGGAAAGGCAGTGGAAAGCTCAAAGGATTTATTCTGTATCAGTTCTGTGTTTCACAGGAATTAAAAGATTTAGTCATAGGAATATCCCCTGTGCAAATGATGATTTGTATTGTAGGCCTTTAGGACGAGAAATAAGTGTCAGGTCTTGGTGAAGGAGGTCTCTCTGCTGACTCATGTTCAGTGGTTATCTTTTGAAAACTCTTCGGTATCTTATATCTCCTCTCAGCCACAGCAGAGGGAAAGACTAGACTTTGTTTGAAGGTGTGGTATTGCTTTTTGGTTTTTTTGGTGGTTGTTGTGGTTTGTTTTTCTTAAATTCTCTGGTATGGATCATATTTTTGTAGGGAGAGAAGTTGGTGGTGCCTTATGCAACCAAACAGTGATCTCGCTCTGTTCAGGCAAACTTTGACTTCAGAAATGTCTTTCTCTAGTTGTGGACCAAAAATACTGTAGTGATGTCTCTTAAGCTGAACAAACCCAAGAGGAATACCTTGTGCTGGTATGCGTTAATCCTTGGACTTTCAGTAATATAGTAGGTTCCTAAAAATACAAGTAAATGAGATCTAATATGTCTGTTCCCTGAGCTGCTTATGATGTAGGAGAGACACTTTTCTGAGAAGTTGCTTTGGTTTGTGTAGCAGCTGGGTTTTTTTACTCACAATAAAATGTAGTAACAGAAGGAATTAATTTCATGAAGCCATTCAGATTGTCTTTTCAGGCATAAATGTGGCTAAAGCAATTGTTGTAATTGAAGACATGTGATTAGCATGGCTAATGCCTGTTAAAACTTCCTACTGTACTGTGATATTTTTTTTCCATTGCATCTCTAGTTTAACTATCTTTAGTTAAATCTGGCTTTTCTCATGTACATGTAGTACGGAGGTATGCTTTGGAAAGGAGGCACCCATATTCATCCTGGGATGATGTTTGTGTCAAGCCTTCAGAACCTCCACTAATGGCATTAAGACAGTCAAAACAAATTGGAACTGACTAAAAGAATAATGAGCATTTCAGTGTTTAATTTTAATAATATAGGTTTAATTTTGCTCTCATTTCAGGACATAGATATGTATTACCCTGAGACAGATACACCTGCAATGGCCAGAACCTCAAACCTTAATGAGGAACTTGGGCAGGTAAGACAACATTTTCTTCGGTGTCATGTTTGCGATTTATTCTGGCAAGGTGGAAGGTATGAGAGCAAGCTGTAAAAGTTTGCTTTACTCTGTTTCTCCGTGGCTCAGGTTAATGGGACATGTTTGTCATTAGTCTGAGTTTTACAAGTAAAATGATGAGATATGTAGGATTAAATTTAACATAGGCAGTTTTATGCTTGGGAACTGAAACTGTTTCGTATGTTCACTCTAAACTGACTTTTTTTTCCTCGAGGGTGTTGGGGAGATAATCTGCATTTGTGACTGTCTATACCACAACAGAATGTATAGAACTAAGTTTGGCTTAAGAGGAGGCCAACAGCCTCAGCTTGTGTTCTTAGTTCTTGATGTTTCTGATTGCTTCACAGAAGATGGAGGTTAAAACAATACAGTTCTATTCATAATTTATACTGTGCTCCTTCAAGAATCTAGTTTTTCAACAACTTGTAGTTGTTGTAGATTTGTTTATTCTGCAAATGACATTTCTTCAAAATAGAAGGGCTTCCCAGAACAAGCTTACTGGAAAACACAATGTTGCTATTGGAGTTTTGTAGTACCATTGAGAAATCCTAGCTTTTTTCCTTGACCATCAGTCACAGGTCTTTAACTGAACCTCATGAACTTTAGTAATTGTGTGATTTGGTATTGAAGACAATGTTTATATATTTAATGTACATAATTTTTTTGTGCTGCTCAGCAGAGTGGGAGTCAATGTTCTTCCTGTTTAAACTGATTGGTCTTTTTCTTTGGAATGCTAAAATTTGATTTGTATTCAGATTATTTTGATGTGACCTTAACCTCTAAATTATGGCACTATTTTTGTCTGAAGTGAAGATATGTGGCATAATGTATATTCTTGGCCCATATGTTATTTTCAGAAATTACTTACTAGTGATTCTGTGTAACTAGACTGAGTTTTTTGATTCATTAATTGAATTACCTGTTCACAGGTGCCTTTAAAATTTTTGTTTTGTGTAGAATTACTAGTGGCTTGAAGTTCCTCAGATGTTTGGGTACCCACTTTGACTTCTAACTCACATAAACTCCATTCCCAATGCTGTATTCAAGCAGCAGTGTGGAGCACAGCTAAAGGATCACCTAATTAGTAGTGTAGTGCACTGTCTTGAACTGAATTGCATTTATTGAGGAAAAGCTTGTTCCAGCTCCAGGCAAAATATTTTGGTCTTTAAATTGTTTAACTCCTATGCTAGCACCAGTGTTGCTGGTTGAAAATCATACGTGGTACAGAGATATGATGGTGGTATTTAACCTGCAATTATTTTTTGTCTGTTGTAGCCCACTGCAGGTGGGAACCTTGAATCTGCTCATGCTCCAAGATGTCATGTTGCTGTGTTGGGGTGGCCTCCAAGTTCTACCTGAAAGTCACTAGTTCTATTAAGGGGTTATTAGTTTGGGCAGTGCTGACTGTGGCTTTGTGTCTTGCACTTGAGGACTGTTTATGACTGGATACCAGAAAAAGCAGCTTTTGTTTGACTACAGGGTACCAGTTGAATATACCCTAGCATATTTCTTGCACTTTACTGCTTATGGGGGTAAAAGCATCCCAGACGCGTTCTCAGTGATCTTTGGAACGTGGAATTTCTTCTGTGTGTTAAATTGTATTGACCTTTCAACAGTCTTAATAGTCTTTGTTTTAATTTCCCGTCTTGCTCTTTGACTTCAGTACAACTGACAGATTTGTTGAATGTCCAGCTGGCACAACCAACTACATCTGTAGTGACCACTCTGGAGCCTTGGCAACTGATACCTACTATTTGAGCTTTTCTACATTTAGAAATCAAGAAGAATTAATGCCATTAAACAACTTGCCTGATAATTTTTCTGTAGATCTGGTAGACAAATGAACCTGTAATAAGCCTGCATTGGCCAATATTGTGACATTGAGTAATATGTTTCTTAATCTGTTTTCCACTTTAAGTTTTGTAACTTTACAAGTTGAAAACTGGACTTTTTTTTTTCCAGGTGAAATACCTGTTTTCTGATAAAACAGGCACTCTAACATGCAATATCATGAACTTTAAGAAATGTAGTATTGCTGGAGTGACATACGGGTAGGTATGACACTTTTAGAAACTCTCTAGCTTAATGTGTGCTTACTCCTGTACAGACTTTTATATTGGAAAAGGATTAGAACATTCTGTTCTTCAGTTTGTATTTTAGTGTATTTTGTGGTCTTAATTAATAGTTTTCATTTTCATGTCCTGCAGCACAAATTATGAAAGTCAAACCTATGGAGTAGTTTACATGAAGTAAAGGCAACTTACTTCCTGACTTACCTGATCATAATTTAAACAAAAGCAGAAGTGCTAAATAACCTCTGGCCTTTCAAGAGGGAAGAAGCTGCAGCCCAAGGGTAGCAATTATTAGTCATGTTTCTGTGACTTGTTTGGATGAATCAGGATTTTGTTAGAATCGTGTAGCTCTAACTGTAGAGTTTAATATTCCTTGTATAGGTATATCTACTTCACAGTTTTGTTCTGCTTCTGTCTAAAGGATCCCTTTGAGTCATGCCAGTACTCCTTAGCACTTGGCCTTTTGAGTCTTGAATACTAAATCTTTGTATTTGCTTAGTTTTAAATGGGTAGTCTTAAGTTTTTTGTGCAAGTTAACCTTTGAAATTCATGCTAACTAAATTAGATATCTCAAGAGGCAGAAACCTTGATTCAGATGTATGAACAGCTGAACCTATGGTACCAGCATATGTTTTTGTGTAATGACTCATTGATCTTCTCTCTTTTTTTTTTTTTTTTTTTTTTTGTTACCAAAGTGGAATAAATGTTCTTTTCTTTCTCTACCCCTCAGTCACTTTCCTGAGCTGGAAAGAGAACGCTCATCAGAAGACTTCAGGTAAATATATTCCAGGATGTTTGTGCTCTGTATAGCAAAGTGGGTACAATCTATATAAAGACTTTCCAATTTGGGGCTGGAAGAAACCCAAGGGAGCAATGTGTTTGAGTAAAATGGTCTTTCAGTGGGAGCCTAATGCAGAGCTGGTGGGTAGTGATGGATCTTCTCTGCATAAAGAGATGGTGTGCGAAGGGGGTGAGGAATAGGCAGTGGTTGGGGTGGCTTGGATGCTAATGCAGTGCTTATTTATAAATGTAGACAGTCAAGTTAAAAGTAAACTGCTAACCTTACCCCCTAGCTAGAGACTAGATGTTACTCTTTTTAATCACTAAGTTCAGACATGACAAGGGGAAGAAAAGGGACTTCTTTGTTAAAATGCTGTGTTTTAGTAATCAAACTGGGAGAGAACTTGATGTATATAGGTGTATCATGTCAAAAGAATCCTACTCCTTTTTATTCAGGACTTTAATGAATAGAGGTAATGGATCTGTCCCATTCCATAGGAACGAGTGAAAACCCGGGGGTGTAACAGAGGTGTCAGTGTAGCACATTTTGATTATCAGGAAAAGGGGGAAGAGCCAGGGAGGACTGACATGGAGTTGAATGGCAAATATAGGCAAGAAGTGAGTTCCCACCCAAGAAACAGGTAAACACTGAATGCTGTTAGAAGAGCACTTGCTTAATGAGCTAAGCTGGGCTTCTCCACTGACAAAAATTGTTTTTGTTATCATCTTTTAGGAAGGTGATACCATGATAGGTTGCTACTTCTGCTGAGATGTAATTTCTATTGGTACCTCTTTTCTTCCAATATATTGCTGTTTCTTTTCTTTCCCTGTACATTTTTTTCCTAGTCAGTTCTGTGGAAGTTTTTTTCAGGTACTTATGTGGACTACTCAGACTTAAAATCCTCCAGGGTCAACTTGTGAAGCAGAACTCTGACTAGGGAGGGAGCTTACGGATATTGAACTTTTGATCTGTTTTATAAGCAAATTGGTTTGAAATCCATTTATTTCAAGTGTGCTTAAAACTGTTTTTGCAACATCTGTCCCAGGAGGTGCATTGACACTTGAATCTTCTCAAATACACTGTCAACGATAACTGTTTCTTGCTGCTGCTCGTTTTTAGTACTTTCTGCATTATTTACATGATCTTTTCACAATACTTTCAAGGGCACTGGAGTCTTATTTTGTTTTTTAAACTTGCTTCCTGAGAAAATAGTTGAAGTATTAAGATTGGCAATGTTGCCACTTGTTTGAATATACTTGTTTTGCTCTGCAGCCAGCTACCTCCTTCCACAAGTGAATCATGTGAATTTGATGACCCAAGGCTGCTGCAAAACATTGAAAATGATCATGTAAGTCTACTCTTTGAATATCGTGCTTCTTAAATGCCCTATTCTAGGCCTGTCTGGAATTGAGTGCGGAACAAATCTATTTGTGTGATGAAGTCTGCTCCATGAGTGTGTCATGCAAGCACAGAGGGGATAAAAAGGAATCAAAATAGCTCCCTCCGACGCCTTTCTGCCCACTTGTCTTACTATTGAATTAAAGAAGCAGTGGCATTGATATGGATACCAGCTACCTATAGAACAGCTTCATATATGCTGTCGTATATGGAAGATAATGTTTTTGTAGCAAGTAATGATAGAAATTGTAATTGTTTAAAAGAAAAACTACTGACTGTTCAAACATCTGTCCTGTTAAAATATTGTTTTTAACAGTAACCTATAGCATTAGAAGGTGGTTCTGGTATGAGCCTTGCTTTAAGTATTGCAAACGGAATTTCAGTTATGTAAAGGATGTAAGGGATGAGCCTTAATTGCAAATCTAAGCTTAGGCCAAAATTACTAATCACTTAGCCTCATGCTAAGTGGTTGAGTCCTAAAGGGTTCTAGTCTTTAGGGTGTCAGTTCATTGTTTATTCAGAAGTCATCTGGCTATGAAGTGTCTAACTGGACACCAGACAATTCAAACACTTGCAAAAAGCATGACCCTTGTTCTCTGCAGGCTGTCTCTCAGTATGGGATCTGAGCGCTGGCAAGCACAAACTCCACCAGCTGATTGTTCTTTTTAGACAATATAACTTCTGTGACTGGGCTAGTTAACTTTAGTTACGAGCATTTCAAATGTAGTTGCAACATACTGTTCGTCTGCAGGAAAACTTGGTTTTCTACTGTACAGTACTTAAGAACTTGAAATGCAGCATGGTGTAAATACCTAAATGAATTCTTAATTACTTGATGTGGCACTACGTATTCCTCATGGTGATGGAGCCTAAAGATGGCTACTCTGCTCTAACGTACGTCAAGGTGACCCTCCCAGTACAGTGCACTGGTTTCCTATGAGGCTTTTGTAATCATGTTCACTGGAAAGGTTTTTCACTGGACATCGCTTGCAGCTAAGACTTGGATATCATCCTGTTCCTTTTTGTCCTGTTTGTTCATTTATGGCTACAGTTATGGCTTGTGGTAGTTGCTGACTCCGGGTATTCGTTCAGGTTTAGGAGTAGGCTGCAGATAAAGCTTGCTGGCTGCTGTATAGATAAGTGCTCTGGTATATTTTAATAGACTCAGCAGAAGGGACATAGATCAAATGAGTTGTGAGATCTAGCCTTGAGATGGCCCCTTATTTTTGGGCTATTTAATTATTTGATCTTCTCTGTATAGAGTTTGTACTTCGGGAGATGGAAGAAATATTTGCTGTTGTAGCAGGCAGGTAAAGAACTTTGGTAGCTTCCTTAGGTGTCACTTAATCTACACAGCCCAGAAGTCTTTGTTCTTTACATGCTGAGCCTTATGTATCAAGCTTCCTTTTAGGTGGGAACTTAAATGGATAAATACTGTTGTCATTGCACAGCTGACTGTTGGGCTCAGCACACAGACACTGGGGAAACTTCTGGCTAGTAAGACTGAAAATGTACCTTGTGTAGGCCAAAGATGTCCTTCAGAGCCTGACTGTACTGGAGGAATGGATGGTGATTTAGCACAAGATGTGGGAATGCAAGGGCTATATATGACAGTTTGCTTGGCACATTCAGGTGTATTTGTCAGACTGTGTCAGTGAGATTAGGGCTGAATTCCATGACAGTGGTAGAGGGAAGGATCTTTGTAGCTTTTTTGCATGTGGTCAGCTGCTAATGTGCATAAGCTACTTCTTTCTGTCAAACTGCATAGTGTCTTATTTTTCATAGCTAATAGATAGCTGCAGACGCCATTTGCAGATGTCTGACAATTTCTACTCATTTAGTGAACTGAGGCGATAAAACTGAAGTGTTCTAGCACAAGCTGCCTAGTGAGGCTAGGTGGTACTGTACTTAGTTGGGCAATTAATTCCCTTTAAACATTTGACCTTTCGCAGCTGAAGCTTTAGGTGTGATATCTACAAACTCCTAAGTGCTCATTGCTCTGGTCTTGAAGATTTTAGTTTTTTTTTTTTTTCAGTCCAGTCACAAGTGTTAGTTTAGAGCTGTCTCAGTGCCAAGTAATTTTCTTTCCAGGTTGAAAATAAAAAATTATGTACTTATACTCCTGAGACTGTCTTCCATCTGCTAGGAAGATTTTTAGCATCCTGTGTCACCTCTAAATTTCATAGCTCTTCTGGGCCACTGGTGTGTAAGGGCTGACTGATAGCCAAGTTTGCTCTTGAATAGCAGTTCAAGAATTATTGCCCCATAGGAAATGTTCCAAGGAAAAATAACTTGTCTTGAAAACATGTGGAAGTTTCTCTTGCCTGCTCTGGGATTTTAATGTGGAAGAAAGTACCTAGGTTTGTCTGCCTGTGCTTTTTCTTTGGAACTGGTTCTTTTGGATGAACTCTGAATGATGCTGTCTTCGCTGTATAGAGAAAATGGCATAAACTCTTAGTCTAGTAAGAAAAGATCAGTTGCTTTCTAAGATTAGAATGAATGTATGGTGAATACACTAGGTGGTCTTTATCTTGGTGCTTGCTAGTTGCATATGTGCTATGGAGATGCAAACCTGTTTGTGGGCTTATGTTTTACCTGATGATAGGAGAGCAGGGAAGGAGATCAAGAAGTGAAGGAACTATAGACTTGGATCTCATCTTGGACTCCTGCATCTCCCTGAATTCTCTCTGAACTTCATCTATGAATTCCAATTTGCACAAGAGCTTTGTTCGGTGGCCCCCAAATTCTCTCTTGGCCAAGAAGCAGGAAAGTATAGCTGCAAATGCATAAATTGATTCAGTGAGTATGTGGTATGAGTAGTTTAGCAGCTGGCTTGGCAGAACAGACAACTGTTGTGTTCATGTTGAGCCTTTACTACACTGAAAAGTGTTTGTTTAGACCTTGCCAACATGTCTACTTATTTTTGTGAAGTGTGTGGAAACTGAGGCTGTTATCTGATCAGGCTTCTCTGAAATGACAGCTATCATCAGCTGATTCTTAATTCCTTGGGAAAGCAGAACCAGAAAAGCATATCACTACTAACTGGGATGAAAAACCGGAATTTGGAATACAGTATTGCCAAAAGTATGTTTAGGTAGTGAGATCTGGGAGAGTTTAGTTTGGAAAGTGACTGTTGCTGGAAAACTGTGCAAACTTGTCATTTTATAGCTCACAACTAAATTATTAGAGCTTATTAGTGAGAAATATTTTTCATTTGTCTGCTTTTGTTCTTACTATGTGTGGGACTTTGCTACTGTTGTTCAAGTATAAGACAGTATCTTTAATTATAGGTCATATTTAATTGGTTTTGGGCAAGATGAACTTGCATTTAATTCTCCTGATATTCAAACACTGGATAATGTTCTCTTTGAGTCTGTGCCTGAAATATCCTGGTCCTCTTTGGTTTTACTGGCTTCTTTGTTCCATGTGCCCAACATGGCTGGATCCTCACACTGCTCTCCAGATATTTTAGTGAACTAAAGAGTAGGAAGTTAACATCTTTTTAAGATGGTGAGTCATAATTCTCCTTGGTAATCAAGTACATAAGTATTTTTGTAGTTGTCCTTGGCAGAATTTGCCATGCCTTCTTTGAAGGAGTAAGCTCAAGTTGTTAAGACTGTGCTTTAATATCCCATTGGCCATTTCTAGACCATTTGCTCAAAAAAATGTCAGTCCTGCTCATCTGGAGATATTATGAATGGAGGCACTGATCTCATACTGCTACAAGTAAAAAGAGAGGTGAAAAATCTTTAACTTCACATGCAACTTCCTTGTAATTTTATCAGCTGGCTAGAGAAAAGTAGTTTGTCTTCAGAGTGACAAGGCCAAGATAAGGACATGTGTGATATATGTGCAGTTATGTAGCTGTGCAGGTGCAGAGTACAGTTTGCTCCCTGAAAAATGGAGGTTTGGCTCAGTGTTTTGTTCCTCTGAATAAGGTAGCAAGGAAGGGATAAGAAGTTGTGATGCAGCTTCATGACCAGTGGTCTGTGCTTTGCTTGATAATGGATATTGCTGTGCCTTCTAGATAGCTAAACTTTGCTTTCATGGAGGATAATGCTTTATAGATAACAACCCAGAAACTGCTTTCAGAAATAGGGGATTGTTTCAATATGTATGTGGTTCTTAGCTTTTAGGGGGGCAGTAAGCAAAATAATTTAGCCACTGGGGTGTATCCCTGGTATAGGTGCTTGTACACAAATTTTTTCATGGACCTTTGGAAAAAAAAAGCAAAACCAAAACCAGAGAAAGAAGCAATGGCTTTTACCCAGAGCTTTTGCCACATAAGGAGAAAAATGAGGGGGAAAAGGCACTTAAAATGAGAACTACCTATTGTCTGATGAAAAAGAGACTAAAGTATACCAACTTTGTTCCAGGTACAGATAAATAGAGGTGGAAAAAATGGGGTGGAACGAAATAAGGCTGACCTTAACAAATGAGCAGGCAAGAAATGTCTCTGAGACCATCAGTAAGAATTTGACTACTAAAATACCAGAGATTTAATAGAGGAAAATAAATAATAAGGTAGAATCAGTTAATCTGTGGGACTTCTGTCCTGTGCTGGGGTTAAACTTGGCATGTTGGAAGGGATGTGTTGCCACAGAACCCATTAATGAATCTTCTGTTCACAGATCTGAAAATTTGAATGCTCTACCCTGATTCATGCCTGTGCAACAAATATTGTTAGTATTGGAACAATATAGAAAGGAAACAAGTGACAGCTGTGTGGAGGAGCTGTTGTGATAAGCCGGGACTCTGGTGATCTGTTGCAATAGAATTGGAAGGTTGCCCTGTAATACATTGTGAGCTGTGAAAGTATCAACGCAGCAGCAAATTATGTTGCTAACTTGAAAACATAAATATATACATAGGAAGAATTAAAATCCATGTCATTACTGGAGATGGGTTGTTTCCAGCTGATAGAACGCATACTATGAAAGCATGTTAAGGAGCTGGGTGATAAAAGTGTAAGAAGCACATCGAAGGTCTGTAGCAATGGATACTGAAATGAGAATTTGGCAGGCTCTGAATTTTGAGATGGAGATAAAACTTTCCATTATTTCTAGTGAAAGCAAATAGAAGCGGTAACCTCCTGATTGTAGTTTGCTGTGGACTTAACATTTTACACATTACTCTCTGATTATATTCCACATGTTCATTTTCTTGAACATAGCCTCTGCACCCCCAACATGTCACAAGTTACAACTGCTGTTATTTTGGTGGCATGTTACCATACAATTTGGAGGTTTCAGTATGCAAAGATAAAGGTCCTGTGTGAAACAGTTACTTAGAAAATCTTCATGACAAAGTAGATGAAGTAAAACAAGCGTATAGGTCTATGATATTCAGTCTTTTTATTCCACTCTTTTCTAATACTCTTACTTTTTTACACATGTTGACATAGTGTATGCCAGCTGTTATGGTTTTGTGGCTTTTATAGTAATTTACTTCCTACTCATTAAACCTTGATATTGCCAATAAAAACTTTACAAACTCTAACAGAATTTTTGCACATAAAAATATCATCTAGCTTCCGAAGTCAAGTAAGGTTTTCTGCAAAGGTAAAACTACTAAGTTCATGTCTGACTCAGTCACTGAGCAAATGGCTGCTGTGACAGAAGACACTGATGCTGCTGAGTGTGGATGTTATGGTTACAGCAGAGCTGGGGAAGGGGAACCATGTGTTCACTTCAGCTGAAATGAATTAGTTGTGCCTGGTTTTGAGCTGGGCAGCTGAGTACCATTTCTGACTGCTATGAGACTATAAATACTGTGCCAGAGGCAGGAATGGAGAAGAGGGAAGAGAGAAGAGAGGGGTGGGGGACTCAATTTCAAATCGCTAAAATTGCAGTTGCCAGAGTTGGCTGATCACAGGCCTGTGATTGAAGTGCTGTAGCATCTTTGAGTTGCAGACCTGGTGTCTATCTAAGCAGTTGGGGCTGGCTGTGAACAGTGTTTTATATTCTATGTTCTCATGATGCTAAATGTGTAGGGACCATTGATTAATTTTATGCTTGGCTGGATGCTGTATTTCTGTGGAAGGGCACATGATGTTGCCTTCTACTGGCTATTCAGCTGCTGTCAGCTCTGGATGTTCATCGCTAATGGAGCAATTGCATCAGGTTTAATTCTGGTGTGGTTACTGTCACTCTATTAGAAGCTGCCAGTATTATTTCTTGTTGCTAGTAATATTTCTTGTTGCTAGATTGTCATCGGCTTGTGGCGATGTCTTCACCTATATGAAGCTTGGGGTGCTACAGAACTAATGCTTTTATATTTGGGGAGATGGGGGAATATTCTGGCTTCACAGCTCTTTTCAGCTTAAGTGAGGTCTTTATCATTAACATTCTTAATTCATCAATGCTGGCCCTAAACTCTGCTGTCTTGATCTGCTGTGAGTAGAGAACAGATTTTTTTGTTTGTTTGTTTTTGTTTTTTTTTTTGTTTGTTCTGTGATACCTCTGGGGTCTTCTCAGTTTAGTGAATAGATGCCTCAGTCTGTGTGTAATGCTAAACCTCACTCTTCTGGTGTCTTGTCTAGCCCACAGCTGTACACATACAGGAGTTCCTCACGCTGCTGGCCGTGTGTCATACTGTTGTTCCTGAGAGACAAGGAAATACAATCATCTACCAGGCCTCCTCTCCAGGTTGATTGTTGCTTTCTTTTTTGGGAGGGAAGGAGTTGAAGGAGTAGAAGGTAGATGGAAGGGAGGTCCATAAATTTCTGTGAAGATTTTGATTTTGAAAACATGATGTCCCCATGATGGTAGCAGTAGGTCTGGCATCTTCTGTCATCAGTACACGCTGCTTTCGAATGCCTCCTATGCAACTACAGTGTTCATGATGTTTCTTTAGAGATAGGCTGGGCTCATGATGCCTTCTGCTCTCATGAGACCTTCTACTCTGGCCTTTCTGCAGTGATGAAAAGCAAAAATAAAACTTGGAGTCTGTAGAGCTGATTCATGGAAGTAATTATTTGTTTCTGCATTAACAACTACTTGCTTTATTTGGCATAAGTACAGACTGTCTTTCTTGATCTAGAAGTATCTGCGTAAAGCAAAATAGGGAGCGACCAAGTGCTGGTAGATGACATGGTATAACCAATAGCAGAGTCCTGGCCACATTCAGGCCCGCCCTTGACACGTTTTTTTCTCCTTTAAGTTAACACAGAGGTATTGAAGAGTATAGGCATGGCCAGAATGCAGAACAGCATGACCCTGCTCTCCATCAGTTTTATCTCTGTTAGTGAAGATATTTTTGGAATTGCTGTAGTGGTGTTTTGAGTGAGGAAGCAGTATCATTTCTCATTTACGTCTTAATAGTGTGTCTGAAAAGTAGAGTGAAGAGCCCATGTAAGGAAGCTCTGGACAGTGTGATGAACCATGAGGAGACTAACAGTACCGTAGAGACATAAGGGTTGCTTAAACTGGGCACTAAATTCACATGTGTGGTGGTTGTGCTTAATGGCACTTGCTCCTTAATGAGTCTCTTTAGGTACCTAGTGGAGGTACAAGTGTTGGCTCTGGTTTCAGCTCTGTTATTTGAGCTCCTAATGACACTGCTCATTTTACTCTCCAGAAGACAGTGCTGTATTTCTATAGCATGTGAACTTAGTGCCTTTACAGCAGAAAATGAATTAAAGGCATATTGTAGGAATTTGGAGTAACAACAAAGGCTTTGATCTTCTTTCAGAACAGGTATTTTCCCTTTTTCCTGTAGAAAAGTATGACTTCTCCAAAGAACAGAGTTTAATGCTTCAGTAGTTACAGGATATTTTATATGGATTGAGTACAAAGTTCGTGTAGTTGATATTACATGGCCTTTGTAAAACTAAGCATTGAACCTTTTTGTGTAAGGGTGTGCAGAGCTACTCTAGCAACTGTACACAGGACAGGATATGGAAAGGGGACTTCTGTTTTGGCAGTCTGACGTATTTAATATGGGTTTTGGAGGCTTCTCTTACATACCAGATGAAATTTAAGCTTTTTGTTTGTTTGTTTTGGCAGATGAAGGGGCATTAGTGAAAGGAGCAAAAAAACTTGGTTATGTCTTCACAGGACGGACTCCGCATTCAGTTATCATTGATGCGGTAAGTGGTAGGTGTGCATGGCACAGGCTGCCAAGCTCGTGCAGAGCATAAACATGTCCCGTGTGGCTCCTCTGAGGGCCCCTTTCCAGGGTCCTTGTGGTGCTTACATGCAAAAGGCTTTTGCCCACGGGGCGAAATGGTTTTAATCTATCTGAAGATGCAAAGTCCTTTACCCTTTTGTGTGACATGGGCAATAGAAAGTTGCAAGCTTACATGGGAAATAACACCAGTCATGCCTGAAAAATATTTTCCTTGTCTGGGAGGCACAGATGGGAACACTCACACTCAGAAGCAAATTCATGTCTCTAGCTATTATGTTTAGTTACAATTCTTCTAAGTGTTTCATTTCTTGTATTAAAAGGGATTTTTTTTTTTTCTGAGTAAGATGTTCCTCATTTTCTTAAGAAGATGTATCTACTTAACAAGCTCTATATGCAGGGATGCGTAGTTAATGGGTTACAGTTGACACAGACAGTCTCAAACTCATGGGCTACGTTCAGACTCAAGTTGCAGTCTAAGCTAAAATGGCTCCAGATTTATACAGATGCAGCTGGTAGGGTGCTTTTTACAAATGATTAATGTATTTTTGTCCTTCCTCTTGGGTGTGTTCACTTGCAAATTCCTTGGTACACTGCCAAGATGAGCACTTAAAACACATCTTCTAGGACTTGTCACAAACTTTTAACAATTTCTGAGAAATTACTTCTTAATTTAAGGGGAAGAATGTAGGATGAGCAGTCATCTAGAGTTGTCTAGGTGCTTCTCTTCTCTGCAGAAAGAGCCAGGCCTACCTGACCTAGCTTTATACTCCCAATACCAAGTCAGGAGCATGGTCAGTCTACAGCCAGCAATAAAAGCTGTCACTCCCAGAGGTTCCTGTCCCTCCTCATTGCCTATGTCAGTGCCAGCACATGTAACATGGGTCGGAGATGCCTTTTGGTCTCGGGGATATTGCTGAATTGAAATGTGCCTTGTAGGACGTAAGTCTATACTACAATTAGATTTTACTGCAGCACTTTCTTTAACCACATGCTACAAATACCACTGAAGTTTTGAGACTCCAGTAATTCCTACTACTCCTTGTTTCTGTTATATAACAGGTATGGCAGGTGTTTTGAAATCTTGCTCTTTCTTCAGGTGGTTCATGCTCAACCCTAGCAGAGAGTTGTTGGTGATAAGAGGAATTTCTCCTCAGTTAACTTTTTTTTTACCATGAAAAATGTAATTAATGTTCTTGTAAATTCAAGTAAAAGAAATGCTTAGGGAGTTCAGTCAAAGGTTATTTTAACACCAAATCTGGAGAGCATCTTTATTTTAACTTGGAAAAACACTCAGAGCCTGTTGATGGCTATTAAGAACTAATTATGCAGTTTTCATTTCAGAGCATGCCTATAGTTTTAGAGTAAGGTATTGATTCCGTTGTAATGGTGTAGCAATAGCAAATGAAGGATGCCGCAATACTGAATGTTGAAGGAAGTTCATTAAATCGGGCTCTGCGTACTTTAACCAGCAGAGGGAGCCATTGCCATATTTATTTATACTGGGTTGTGTGAGAGACACCTGACCAGCTTGCATGTTTGCACGTCTAAGAATACAATGTGGATTGTACTTATAATAGTACATGCTTTCTTTTGTAGCTGGGGAAAGAGAAAACCTTTGAAATTCTTAATGTGCTGGAGTTTTCCAGGTGAGTTTTCCTCTAATATACTAAATGCAGCATGAGAATACCATTCTTGTAAATGTGTTATTGAGATAAAAAAATACAGGACGAGTACAGAGCTGGTGGCTGTTGACATGTGAGCATGAAACTCTTCCTTGCCACTGCATCTCGATTTATTGAAAAGTTGCTGCTCTGGAAGTGTTTTGCTGTAACGTGTGGATATCCTTATGCGTTACTTGTCTTCTTGAAGAACATACTTTGAGATCACGCTTTTATAGATCTTCTGTAAATTACTTGTTTTTGAGTAGATGGAAACTGCAGCTGGAGGTGCTCCTTCTTAACAACCGCTCCAACTATGAAAATATAAACATTGCAAGCACTTTGAGCATGTCAGGCCCGTTAGGATGGGCATTGCTTGCGTAGCAAGAAGCTTTGTTTGATGAATTGGACCCCTAAATCACTGGAGATGATTTTCGTTTTTCAGTTGATAAAAGTTATGTCAGTTTGGATGGTGCTAGTCAGCAGTCTTTTTTTTTTTTTTTTTTCCTACTCTTACTGTGGCTTAAAGCCTTGAACTCTTGTCCTCTGCTGTCTGTGAATTGGCTGGTCTTGCTCAAAAGGACTATGTAAAACTAAAGGGGGGGGGAATATTAGGGTAGGCAGCTTTTCTTGTGTGCTGGCTTGCTTTGAAGGTTACTCTTGACTGCTTTGCCCTTTCCTACTACATAATGTAGCTACATAAGCTGCTTGTGGAAAGTATCTAAAAAGGCGCTAAAGAGTCTTTGGGGGTTTTTGACAAGCTGACCACAGTACCCTGATGTCTATTACAGGAATAGCTGTAGCCTGCTTGCAGCAGAAAAAAGCTATCTTACTTTTCCACTGTGTGTAGCAACTTCCCACATGACCAGCGAGGAAGTTCCAACAATTAGATTTCAAGAAGCATATGGAAGTTTCCTGGTGTCATTAGCACGTTGCAGAAATCCTGGCCGCAGCTAATTGCTGCCC
The DNA here is from genome assembly GCF_003945725.1 of Corapipo altera. Lineage (NCBI taxonomy): Eukaryota > Metazoa > Chordata > Aves > Passeriformes > Pipridae > Corapipo > Corapipo altera. The sequence goes on from NW_020884872.1 coordinate 71,732,659, forward strand.
TTCTACCCCCTCTTTAGAAAGTCTCAGAAGGGATTGTTTTATCTTATGATGCGCGCCAAGAGCTTGCGTGCATGTTGTTCTTGACCTCTGAAAAGAGACTAGATCTCCCAGAGCAACTTCAAGAGGAGAAGGAGGATTGCTCTATGCTCTGATCTGTTTGTACACATTGGCAAAAAGTTGTCCTTTCGCTAAGGAAAATGTTTATACAAAACCACATGTTCCTAGGGTTTCCTTGATGAGAGTTGATTAGCTTGTGTCTGCCTCTTACAAGTTGTGTTGTGTTTTTTCTAGTGCATCTTTTAAAGGAGAGATTACTAAGTAAAATGCCAAAAATTATCTTTAAAAAAACCGTATCCTTGCCTATGTTCCTATGTTAAATGTCTATGTACAGTATGCTACTGTCCACCTTTATGTTATTTTTAAGATACATACCGGGCTTGACTGTCTTGATAAGCAGCCTTGCTCAGGATGTTTGGCTTCCTTCTACGTAATTGCAGCTATATAGGTCTGAGTAGACCAATATAAAGAACCTGTGGGGAGGCCGAGAACTGGTCTATACCATAATTCCATTCTGTGATGTTTCTGCTTTTTTTTGAGTTAGGAAGTTAAATAACTGCCCTTGACAGTGGATGGTTGTTTCAATGTCTGTTACACATATAATAGATACATCCAGCCTTAATGATTCTGTTTCTATAGTGAGTTCCCAAAACAATTTTGCTAAAGGAATAAGAAAAAGTTGAAAGTAAATGTGGCTCCCACTTTTTCCAGAGCATTTTATCCTATCTTGCCTTTTTCTTGCTTACATTTGAGTGTAAGTCTGTGTTCTGGTTAAATGCTTGCCAACAGGAGCCATAGGGCTGAAGCTGGAAATGGGCAATTTAGTGTTTCTCTCCTTGCTGTCAAGGGTTGTGTGATCTTAAGTTACTACTCTTATATCGCATCATATCTCAGATGCACTGAACACATGTGAGAAAATTCACTGGCTAGAACAGGAATTACTCTTGATCGCTTTGACTAATGAAAGCAAATATTTTTTTTTCACTAGCAACAGGAAGAGAATGTCAGTGATTGTTCGAACTCCAGCAGGACAACTACGTCTCTACTGCAAAGGGGCTGTAAGTAATTATGCTGCCTAATGGAGAATTAACAGTACCAGTTATTGTTTCAACAGCTGTGGCTGATGCTGGCATTTCATGTCTCATACATAATACCTGTTAGCTTTCTGTTTAAGGCCAAGTGATTTAAGAGAGCTGTCATTCTTCCTCTGACTCCTTTTGCAGGCAGGAAGATTGCTAGGCTTTCTACTGCCCAGTTAAAATCCTGAAACTAATGGGAGCAGTACCCTTTACTTCAGCAAAGTCAAGATTTCACCCAACTGTACTGTGGGAGTTCAGGGACTGGACTAAATGCTGTTGTCTGAATTCATAATATTAAAATCTGTTCTCAAGTGGTTGACTGTTGGTCTGGCTCTCTTGTGTCTCTGCACCTGCTGTTTGTCATCATGACTTGCTCCATGTTGTGCTTCTGTCTCCACTGACAAGAGCAATAACCTACCGCAGTACAAAGTCTGCAAAACTAACATTGTCCAAGCCAGAGAGTCATTCTAAAGTCAGTGGAAAACTATGGACCTGGCTTTTTTTCAACAGGGAAAAAGTATTTTTGACCTCTAAGGATCTAGTTTACTTGAATTTGTCCTGACATATAGGTCTGGGTGCGTTGCTCTATTGCTTCAGTTTACCTCCCCTGATTTGATAAAGATGTGCTGGCTTCATGCTGGAGTGGTGACAGTGTATTAAGACCGCTACCATTGTGCAGTAATTTACAGTTGTATGTCTAGTAGGACCACACAGACTTGCAACTGCTCGTTGTTCATGCTATGCCTGAATTTACACTGTTTTTTGGAGTGTGGCACTGGAGGGGATGGAGAACAGGAGAGTTTGTAGTACAAAATTTCATATTGTCTTCCATATGACCAGCCCTAGATGTACTAACAGAGCAAAAGTGTTGCAGTGATTAGTGTAATCTGGTGGTTTGTCTGCTGCATCTGCCACTCTTCTGAGATGTAAGTTAACTGCCTTTTTGCATTAACTGTTGCACATTCTGGTAGTCATCCTCTGTCCTGTTGCCTCCATAGTAGGTTGGTTTGTATGTCTGTCTCTAATCAGTGCTAGATGTAGGCCTGTTTACTTAGCTTAAGAGCATATGTATGAGTAAAAGTAGGGTTTCTGTATTTTACATGTTTGTAACAACTTGTTCTTGGTAGTTGCAGAATAAAATCCAGAGACTCTAGATACAATGGTGCTGTATTTTGATTGCAGCTTTTAGCCTTCTCAATTGTCCTTTGATTTAGTGAAGAAGAAAACTGTTGCAGGAGGAAGGTTGCTTCTGAGAGAATTTCGCAGTAGAATGAGATCAGTGTTTCTGCCTCTTAATTTTTGACATCAATGGGAATCTTTTCTAGAAAGGATTGTGGGAAACTCTTCTTCTGCATGCGAGTACAGTATGTACTGAACTTAAGACCAGACAGTTACTCTCTGAAATCAATAGATTGTCTTATAACTTAGAAATGTTTTGTACTCCCCAGTAATGATGACCTTTTTATGGAAAGAGAGGAGAAGGGCAGAGTGTACTTCTGTCTTCGTTATTTAAAGTGGATGCAGTATTCCTGCCACTGGGCACAACCTAAATGACTTAATCAAATCAGAATCTCTAAAACTCAAATGTATTACTTTAAATATAGTCTTGGTTTTGATATTAGCAAATCTATGAAGGTTGCTTCACTTGAGCTTATAAATACATAAATGGAAACTTCATATGTAGACTTACTCTGTTGTCATGAATTTGATTTTAATAGGATAATGTAATTTTTGAGAGGCTTTCAAAAGATTCCCAGTATATGGAGCAAACACTGTGCCATCTTGAGTACTTCGCAACAGAAGGTAAGAGAAACAGCATTCACTGAGAATTCAGTTTTATCGAATTACTTGCAACATCTTCTGCATTATCTAAGATAAGCAGTGTCAAATAAGATGATTATGAAGATAAATCAAGAAGTGTGTAATCAGCAATTTAACAACTGTAAGATGACTTTAAGACTAGAGAGGTTTTTGCCCTGCTTCTGTGTGATTTCAGTAGGGAAGTGGAAAAGATGGTGTTCTCTGTGTCCATGATGAAAGGGTATAAGTTGTATTGCCCAGAATAACTCAACTACACTGGAGTTAGAGTTGTAAAAGTTGAATGACAAAGTCCCTGGCTTTGCGAAGCAGAGTGATAATCTGAACATGCTGGGAAGCCTTGTAGACCAAGACATCAAAGATGACCTGAAGTGGTCTGTATGGCCTTTGGCTGATGTAACACCTCTGTTCACAGGATAGCGCTTGGCTTTGTTCCCTCTTCTGCAATAGCATAAGATACTTGTACTATAGTAAAACCATGAACCAGTGGTTTTCTTCCTGGATCTGAAAACATCATTCAGCTTTTAAATATATATTTTTTGCAGACTCCCATGTTCCCAGTAATGAAATTTTTGTATTTAGTGGCACACACGCATTTCTGCTTGATTCATGCTAGAAAAAAAAATTATTACTTCTCTATTTAAATTTTTGTCAGTGGTGTAATAAATTGGTTTTCATACTTCACGGACCCTATTCACTATATCATACGTGTCTAACTCCCATTATTAATGTGAGTTAGATTTATACACTGAAGGAGAAATCAGTCTTGCTAAAAAAAACTGTGGACGATGTAGTATGTTTGACAAAATAACATCTCCAATCACAGTATGTGGCCAGTTTTTTAATTTGATCTTAAAAATACATGAAAGTAAGGCTTGTTTTCATGCTCACTTAGAAGGTTAAAGATGACACTTTGGTTGGTCAAGTATGGCTAGATTGCAATAGTGAAAATCAGGGACTGGAGACATCTGAGTTTTTACCCATTAGACTCTTGATTTGCACCAACATTAGTAATGAAATGAGCCAGACTTTTGGTTTACATTTGTGGAAATTTAAGTACTTTAAAAATGTCGAGGGAGATTTTGTGGAATCCAGAGCTTAGCAGTCTGTGTTAATAGCTCCTGTTGTTCCAGTGAGAGGGTTGGAATTTAGTGTTCATTAGGGCATTAATGATTTGCTGATACTCAGTGTAATTTTACTGTGGGTAATGGCTGCCTTATGTTTTGTAGGTCTGAGGACATTGTGCATTGCTTATGCAGATCTATCGGAGAAGTCTTACAGAGAGTGGTTGAATGTCTACAATGAATCCAGTACAGTTCTGAAAGACAGAACTCAGAAGCTGGAGGAGTGCTACGAGATCATTGAAAAGGTGAAACGTACTTCTTTGATTAGATGTAGGTTTCCTTATATGTGTATTTTTCAGTGTAATTTGGGCTTTATACAATAAAGTAAACTGTTAATTTCGTAGATGAGAAACTGAAAAGATGTTCTTAGATGGCAGCCTGTTCAGTCCATAGATCTCTCAAGTTTTAATTTGTAAGTCTGAGACAAACTTATGGATAAAAAAAAATAATTTCTACTTATAAAAGCTTTTCACACACATTTTTTATCTTCCTTTTTTGTGTAAAATCTTTGTAACTTGATAAAGCCTAATGTATAAAAATCGTTGTGTTGCACCAAATTCCCATGTACTAGTATATGAAGAAATGCACTGCTTTTCATACAGCAGTCACAGTTCAGGTGTTCTGAAGGCTTCATTGTAGGCACAATGAAGTCCTTACCAAAGCCTGTAGTTGCATGGACTGAAAAAAGGTGGATAAACTGCACTCCGTGAAAATTGCAGAGCTCTTAATTTTGGAAGGGAAAGGTAGGTATTGGAGAAGCAATTTGAAACGCTGATCCCACATAGAATTAAATGTTAAAGTGCCAACACTAGGGGCCAGTGTTTCCCCGAGCCTTGTTGGTCTTGCTGCTTTCTGAAATGCTGGTAGTTGCACTCCTCACCTACAGGTGTTCACTCTCTTCCCCCTTGCTGGAGGTATTTCACTCTCATTTTATTTAGTGGTTTCTTTAAAACATGCTTTGAACTTCAATTTATTTTAAAATTAATGTTAAAAATGCTGCTTACGTTCTGGAGCACTCTTGTTTATTGGGGCAGAATCATAGAATGCCCTGGTTTGGAAGGGACCTTAAAGGTCATTGAGTTCCAACCTCCTGTGATGGGCAGGGACACCTTTCACTAGACCTTGTTGCTCAGAGTTCAATCCAAACTGGCCTTGAATACTTCCAGGGATGGGACATCTGTGAGGAGGTTGAGACTAGGGTGGGAGTTAACTGTCACAGGGTGACAGAAAAGCTCCAAGAACTCTTTCAGCAAGAGCTGAAGATTGAGTCTTTGTTTTCGAAGTAATGCCTGAAAATCTTCATTTGTGTTAGTGTGTCAGTAACAGTGGCTGTCTAATCCTTAATTCTGGGTAGCTCCTTTCAGCGTTCTGCTTCTTGCGCTGTGCACTTGTACTCCTCTGTTGTCACTGAGGTGAAACATGAACATAGCTTTAACTTGACTTTAAAGTGTGTTCTCAAACCTTAGATCATTTTTGGTCATCTACCTTCCGCCTTTTTTCACAATTCAGTATCTTGAAAAAAGGGGAACCCACACATGGGTTTTAGAATTGGGGCTTTGGACTTGGTACCATATTGGCAAGAACTATCCACTGTATGCCTTTCCTGTTATTGCTTGCTTGCTACTCATACCAAGGAACAGGGTATTTCCAGATAAACTGGCTTGTGGCTGTGACATAAAATACCATGTATTTTAACAGACTGATGTTTGGTTGTTTTTTTTTTTTTTCATCTAAGAGCTCAAATTGAGAGCAAGAGAGCTACTTTGTCAGTCTGAGTGTTGAAATGGCTGGATCATAGTACAAGTGCACATACAGAGACCAGTTTGAACTGGCTTCCTTCTCCAGTTGTACACTAGTTGAGAGGGCTTTGGTGAGCACAACAGTAACTCCCCTGCTCAGGTAGTTCAGCCATGCTGATCCCTGTGCTGTCATGTTTAGCTGTTTAACAGGTGATTTGGGGAAAAAAAGACAATCTACAATTGCACACTTGGATTCTGCTTGTAGCAATATTGAGAGCATTTGTAGGGCTTAATGTTTCATTGGGAGGCTATAGGGTGCTAAAGCATGAGAACTTGCATGAGCTGATTCTGCTACCTTTACCAGCTGAATATCTCATAACAAAAATGAAGCTTTATCAAGACCTGCAGCTAATGCCAACTTACACACCTCTGTGAATAATAATTTGCTCTTCTGTTCTTTAGGCATCTGTAGATTCATACAAGCAGAAGCTGCTTTAATGCCCTCTTCATGATATAATAGAAGGATTTGGGTTTAAAGGGGCCTTTCAAGATCATCTAGTTCTAACCCCCCCCCCCCCCCCATGGACACGGGCACATTTCAGTAAACCAGGTTCCTCAGATCTCTACCAAACCTGGCCTGGAACACTTCCAAGAATGGGTCATCCACCTCTTCTCTTTGCAACCTATTCATTGTCTCACCACCCTCATCTTTTTCAGTTTAGAAGCATCACCTCTTGTCCTGCCACTTCAACTGTCTTTCTCCATATTTTGTATAAGCCCACTTTTTATATAGAAAGGCCACAATAAGGTCACCCTGGAGCCTCATCATCTCCAGGCTGAACAACAGTAACTTTCCTAACTACTTCTATTCACTTCATCTGTCTTCATTTCTGTTGAATAATTTTAGTCTCTACCAAGAATAGAAGCTGTTACTTTTTCTGTGTCATTACTGAAGTGATACAGTATACCTAAACTCAATTTATATCCATTTATGTTAGACTGAAGATCTTTGCATGTCTAAGGAATCATTAATATGCTTTTAAAGGTAAAATTTGAGTAGACTGTACCATTTGACAAGGTTTATTTCTTAGCTGTTTTTTCTGCCTCACTTTTTTTTATCTAAGGTAGCCATATCTCTTCAAGAAATTACTGTAGAATTGCATAAGAATATGGCAAACTCTGTAGTTTTAAATTCGTTATGTGAGGCATATTTTTCTGGCAGACATCTGTACATTGACTAGAGATACTTGGATTGATTAATGTTCATACCACTTGTGTTACTTAAATGTAGTGATTATATCCATAAATAGTTGCAATAATTTTTGCTTTTAGTGATTGTATCCGTCTGTATGTACATTTTATGGACAGAAATTAGTTTAAATGATGTGATGCCAAATGACTTGTTTTGTGAGCTTAAATACATAAACTGTGACCACTCATCATGTTGCTATGGTGATTAGTGAATGCTCCAGTATATATGTTCATCCATAGGTTAGCTTTGAGTTTTAAAACTTCAATTAATTATTCTTGAAATGTTGCCATCTTTCTGATCAGAAACACTCTGTTCCATTCTGTACCTCTTGAAATGTGAATTGTGTGCAGAGGAAGTAGAATAGCCACACCAGAAATTTACTGTAGTATAAATTGCTTGTCAAAATGCAGTATTAACGAGAGGCAACATGCTGTCTTAATTCTGTTTTGAGTATGTTCCACACAGAGGTTTATCTTCAGAAAACAATCCCTCAAATTCTTTTTTTTTTTTTTTTTTTTTTTTAGGATTTGCTGCTTCTTGGAGCTACAGCCATTGAAGACCGCCTGCAAGCAGGTGTTCCAGAAACAATAGCCACACTAATAAAGGCAGAAATTAAGATATGGATTTTGACGGGTGACAAACAGGAAACAGCTCTCAATATAGGTATCCATCCTTCTGGTTACTCTGAATTTGTCTGATACATAGCAGGTTACATGCAAGATGTGCTATGTGGGATTTTAAACAAAATCAGGCCTGCTTCATATAGGATGGTTCCTCTGTAGCAGGGCATGACTTTGGAGAAGGGGGTTTTTAGTGAAATCTTCACTGTAAGTGTTGGACTGTATTCAGATGTTTTGGTTTTTAAGGCAAAAGGGACATTTCTGCTCTTGATTAAGTGCAGTTCTTTTATGGAGTGAATATATGTAACTCTGCTTTCTGATGGAAACCGAAGAGCCTAACCAGACTAATGTTTCCGATATTCTGTGCATTGTATGAAACTGGTTTAGAGTTTCTTTTTTCTTACTGACTGCCTTTTGTAGGCTTTAATAGAGTTTGGGATATGATGAGAAATATGGTAATGCAAAGTGTGTAGATTACAGGTTCTTGCAAACTGTGTCTGTGAAAGAGGGTGGAAGCTTGAATAATTGACCCTGATGGTACATCTATTAGTACGTTGTGATTTGTTAACCGAAGTGTGTTGCTGCTGATGCTCGCTATTGAGTGTGTGTATGTATGGAGATCAATATGGGTTGTTTTATTGAGGTATAATCCAGACATCTTTGTCTCAACCTTGATGCATCCTGGCTTACAGGCTACGCCCTTTGTAATGCAAAAAACCCCCAATGTGCAATGATGTGAAAAGAAAGTACAAATTCAAGTGTTTATTAGACAGGTTTGCTTCCATACTGATGAAGTACAGTGGTAACCTAATTAAGACATAGCTGTTTATCTGGTTACCTGTTTTTGCAGCATAAAACTGGAGAGTTTTAAGCATTTGTAAGTTTAGGGTTTTTATTAGAAGCAGCCCTTAAACATTACATTTCTTTTTAGGTCATAAATGTGTCTGATAAGGTTAATATTCCCAACACCTATCCAATACTAAGATTTTACTGTAAGGGTGGACTGAACTGGAGGTTCACATTGTAATTTCCATACTATTGCAATTAGATGCTGTGCTCTCTAGCACTTCTGCTACCATGCTAGTCTTGCATTGGATATGCCACATGAGTAGGTCTAGTAAACACTCAAAACTCAAATCCTTCAGCCTTTTTCTCAGTGGGGATGCTTTCAAGGTGGGTAACCTGGGTAGCAATACCTTGTACTGTCACAAAATGCAGCCATGGTTAAAATTTCTGAGCTGTGCCTATGCTACCATTGTCCTTCATGCAATGCTAGTAGTCTCCTAGGGAGTGGCTACTCAGGTCTTAACTTAGTAGTAAAGGCTTGGGAAAGGAACATATCCCGATGTAAGCACATCCCCTACCATGCCATCCCATACCTCCCAAAAGTAGTATCTTTGGCAATATAATACCATGATGCTCTTGCATTCTTTTTGATGACTTTTCTCCTTGTCATAGTAAGTCTGCCCAGAGATGGGAAGACAAAATAGCGCTCTGTGGTGATCTGACATCTCACATAAGTAGGTTCAGTTACAGACCATCACAGTTCTGCCAGGAGTAGCCTGAAATACTCCCAGACTTGTCTGCATGCAGTTCTAAATGTAAAAAGCTTAAGTTGTACCCTTATTCATATAAAATGAGAGTCTTGAAGTCAAGACGAGCTCAAGAAGGCAAAGGAAAGGTCTCCTTTAGCAGGAGGCAACCTATGCTGCTAAGGTTCCACAGTTGCATTCAGATTTGCCAATTAGTCTGTTTAGGTGTAGGTTAAGGGGGACATTAACAGCATACATTGCTTCCTCAAGCCCATGTTGACTTCAAGATTCTCTTAATACTGATGCTCTGTAACTGAACTTAAATTACCTTTAAAAAATTTCAGGCATTTTAATTTTTTTGTCTGGTTTGTTTTGTTTTCTTTTTTCCCTTTTTTTTCTGTTTTGGTTGGCTTAGTGAAATTTCAGAATGTAGTCTGTTTGACTGACTAGAATTTTTGTGTACTTCTCAAAACCAGATCAAGTTTCATATGTCTTTGTATGTTGAAGTTGGTACAAAGAGATGAAATTAACTGTTACAGTTGTAGAAGAAATAAGGTGGATGGCTTAAGTAGACAATTGATTTAAAAGCTAATTATCTGGTTTGAATCACTATATGCAGATTTTGCTTTCTTTACAAGTCAATGAGAGGAGGGAAGCATCATCTTTTGACTATTAAAAAAAAGGTATCTACAGATTTTGGCATAAGTACCTCAAATAAGTTGATATATTAACCAACAGCAGGTAGCTTGAACACAAGTAAATGAGCTTTTTCTGATGGCTGTGAAGGAGACAAATTTCTAGCTTCTCTTTAAAACTGTTGGTTTGTTCTTTCTTTTATTATAGTAACCTGAGGAGAATAAGCATCTCTATTAAAACTTCTAAATTATCACTTTATTTAATGTACAGTTTGGTACTAAAACTAATTAGCTTCGTGTTCAAGTTAGCTTGAAAGTATAAATATGTGGCAACCTTCCGGTTTTTGTATGTAACTCATTAAAACTGTAATAAACATTGAACTTAAAAAACACAACTCACATGTGCACTGTTTTTCAGGTGTAAATATGCTATCTGGGGAGTAAAAAGTATTTTCACTTTCTCATTGTGTGTGGAGGCTATCCTTATGGAGTCTTGCTTGCTGTATGGATATGTGTGTGTATTGAGGTATATTTGAGCTCTTGGCAGGTGTATCAAAGAGCTGGAGTACTTTGTTCTTCCAGCTTCCTCTTGATTCTTTATTTTTCAGAATTTGCATATGTCTGTCTCCTGATTGCATTTTTGACTTATCTGGAAAGTAGTAGTTGACCTTATTGTGGAGTGGCTGTATGCTTTCTACTCAGCCATGTGCCAATCAATAATTTTGCAGGTGAGGAGGGTGTTCATTATAAGCTTTAATGCTGATCAACCATTTGAATTCTCTACCTCTAGAAAATGGGAGCTCCAGGTTCAGAAGCATCTTTGAGCATGACCTGCTAACAACTCCTAGAAGGGTTAAGTGTTCTTGTAGCTTCATCCTTTTTCTTCAATCAGTCTACAGACTCTGAATCTTCATTGTCTTTCAGTGAGACAAAAACACCCATGACAGATTTCTGTTTACTACCATCCTGGTGCTCAGCAGGCTTACAAAAAATCAGAACTGCTGTATTTCCAGTCATTAACTTCTTTAGGAACAGATTTGTTTTCTGGGAATGGGAATACAGTATTTTTTCAACAGTATCCCTCCCCTGAATAATGAATCAGTCTCTACAGTTGAGCTGAGTGCTCTTACCTAGTGTGTGCATTCATAGCTGTGAGCACTGCCTTAAAATCATAGTAGGGTTTGGGGTTGGAAGGGACCTTTTGAAGACCTAGTCCAATCCTCCTGTTGTGGTCAGGAACATGTTTAACTAGATTAGGTTGCTTAAAAGCTCTATCCAGCCTGGTCTCAAACACTTGCAGGGATGGGGCATCCACAACTTGCTTGGGCAATCTGTTCCAGTGTCACCACCCCATCATAAAAAATTTCTTTCTCATCTGCAGTCTGAAACTCTTTCAGTTTCAAATGATTGGCTTTCACCTGGCCACTACAGGCCTTGGTAAAAAGTCATACTCAGTCTTTCGTATAAGCTCCCTTTATGTATTGAAAGGTCTTCCCAGAGCCTTTTCTTCTCTCAGCCTGTTTTCATAGGAGAGATGTTCTAGCCTTTTGATAGTTTTTGTGGCCCTCCTCTGCACCTACACTAACAGGTCCATGTCTGTCTTGTGCTGGGAGCCCCAGGGCTGGATGCAATACTACAAGTGGGGTCTCGTGTTCAATTTTTCATCACTCAGTATCCCCAGGTACTTCTCAGTAGGGCTGCTTTCAATCCATTCATCTCCAAGTCTGCCCTGATTGATATTTGGGATTGCTGCAGCAAAGTGCAGGACCTTGCACTTGCCTTGCACTTGTGGAGCTTCATTAGGTTCTCACAGGCCTACTGCTCAAGCCAATCCAAGTGCCTCCTGGTGGCATTGCTTCCCTTGAGTGTATCAACTGCACAATTCAGCTCTGTCTTGTCTGAAGACTTGCTCAGAGTGAACTTGATCCCATAGCATGTCATGGGGAAGATACTGAATGGTATCAGTCCCAGAACTGATCCCTGAGGAACAGTGCTCATTACTGGTTTTCATTTGTATGTTGCACCACTGATTGTAACTCAGTGGGTGTTGAACCATTGACTGCAACTCTTTGGATGCAGGTGTCCAGCCAATCCTTACTCAGCTAACAGTACATCCATCAGACTCATATCTTTCCAATTCAGAAGTGAGAACACTTCTTGATGAGCTGTGCTTTTTTTCAGCTGAGGAAACTGAAGCAATGCCAGCACACTTGCCTATATCCCTATGCAAGTTTGAGCAGGTCATATGTACCCTCTTTGAACACACAGGGTAATCATTCTTGCCTCAGGTGCTGGATTCTGTATGCCTGCAGTACGAATGTGCCTGTAGGCTATGATCCTGAACTGTGGTTAAAGCAGTCTTTCTCCCAGGACACTTGAAGTAAGTCCCAGAAGTACCTGATTCATCTGCTCTGTGGACTCTTAGTCAGACTTTTAAATTATAGAGCTAGATATCAACTTGCAGGTGTGAATTGACATTTTATATCTGGCTTGGAACCAGCAGCTTATCTTACTCTGCTATACGTTAGAGAATGTATTTTTGCTTGCTGTATTAGTATTGCCAGTAATAACTATTATAGAACTATTATAAAACTTTAAAATATTACTGCAAATTTCTAAGATTATTACTGGTAGTCTCACAATTGCCAGCTACTTTGCTTTATACTAGTGCTAGATTTTAATATCAGCCTTGGAATTGTGTATAATGTATAGATCTTGTATAAACCCTTGTTAGGCTTGGCTTACATTCTCCTATTCCAATCTTGGTCTTCCTGTTTTAATGTAGTAGAAAGATGCAAAATAGCCTCAATTGCAGGGTAAGTTCTTCTGAATCCATGACTTCCAAGATGCACAGCAGAGCATCTGCTTTTCCACAGTATCTTTTTTTTCTTCCTGCTTGACTTGTAGAATGGCATCTTGCTCATTCTGAAAGAGGTAGAGTGAAGCAGTGGTTTAGAAATTACAGCTTGCTATTGCAGCTGCTATTCTAATCAAACACTACTAGAAAATCTTTTTGAATTAGTTATGCTGAGTTTATAACATGCTACTGTACAAGACTGTTGCCATTGCCTGGGGAAAGAATAACCCTGGTATGGAAGGAAGTGCCTAAATTTGTACTATTCTCTTTTTCTTCTCAATAAAAATAAGGAAGTGAGTTTTCAGCCTGGGACTAACTTTTAAAAATGGCAAGCTGACTTGAGAAAAAAGTCAGTGTTTTGTCTATACCTGCTGGAAGTTTGTTGCTCAATTTTGTACTACCATCTAAGACTTGTTCCCAGGCAGAATCAGAGACTGTCTGCAAAGCTTTCATGGTATAGGCTGCATTTCATTAGAATATATTTCATCCTTTTCCCAACAGGTGTGTGAGTTCAATGTCATTCTGTATTGTTCTCTGAAGCAGAAAGTAAACCTTGGCTCGTTAACACAACTAAGATGAAAATATATTTGCAAGGTTGCACTTGATATTCATAGTCTACACAGCTGTGAAAATGGAGGACAAACTAAGCTTATGCAGGTAATCAAACCTGCTGCCTGAGAGTGCCTGGCTGTGTGATGTAAGCATGTCTTCCACAAAGGAAAACAAGGGATTTGCTTTCTTGACAGAAGTCACTCATGCAAGCATGTTAACCCTGGATTATGCCTACAAAACTAGCCCAATTATAAAAACTTTGTTGCCTGAGGAAATGATTTGCATTGCAATTGATGAGCCAGTATAGCCTTCCTAAGGAACCAAGAATCCCATAGAAAATGTCATGCCTCAGTTCTGTTGCTGTTGTAAGATATGGAAAGAGGCACTTCATCTTTTTACATTGACTATACTGTTATGCTTTTGAATCAGTCAGCCTTGCAGTGGTTCCTCACTGGTACATTACTCTTACAGTGCAATAGCCTCCAATCTCCGTAAGAGAAGAGAGACTTCCAAAGATCTCATTTTATTTGACAGCAATTTCTTAAACTTGCTGTAATTCATTTCTATACAAAAACACAATAGAAATACAAAACAATTCTATTGTATTTCTTTTTACTGTGTAATTTAGATGAGCAATAAAAGGTGTGTGCTTCAAATAAATTCATTCTCTGCTGTTTTATTAAGCATACGTGACCGTGTCAACCCCCAGCGAACTTGTATGTGCAAGTGAGCTTTTAGGATAAAGCAGTGAGATTGTCTGATGCAAGTTTGCATTTGCCTCTTGCCATTAATATGAGTGGGAATTAAACTGTTTATTCTGCAAATGCTTATACTTTTATAGATGTAAGAGAGGTTTTGGTTTTGGGGTTTTTTTTTTGTTTGTTTGGTTTTTTTTTGTCTTGAGAATTTTCATTTTTCGTTTTGGTGTTCTAGCAGTTGTGCAGAACTGCCTTCTGACTGCTGCTCCAGACTATGGCAACTTGCTCTTTCTTGTTCTTTCGTGTCCCAGTCCTACACTAAGAATAAGCTACTACAGTTACCTGGTTCCTATAGGACTTAGTAGGGCCTCTGTGTGTGTCATTGATCTGTAGTTTTTAATGATGCTCAGAACCTTCCACACTGAACTCTCCAGAGTAAAAAATGCTTATGTAAGCCCAAGTGTGGGCTAAGGGGACTGGGTAGCACCAACTAATCCATGTGTGCACTTCTGGTCATCTGGCACAGTTGCAACTGTGCATTCAGATCTGTTCCTGTAGTGTGTGGAAGGCAATTCTGCCTCCAACGTAGATGAAAAAATAAAATAACTTTTGCTGTAGGGCTGTAGGCTGTATTTGATTCGTCTAGTTCACATGGTGCTTTCTTTAGTTAAAACATCTCAAGTGATGTATTTGAAAGTGCAGATAAAACTCAGCCTGTGTTGCTAGTAAAATTGTCATTTTGGTGTGTGTCCTATGCACCAGTGTTTCCAGCAGTCTGTCTGATAGGAGTAACTGCTCAAAAAGTAAATTGTCATCTGATCTATAGATGCTTATGTCAAGATTGAGCTCAAACTTAGATAGTCTTCCAAAAAGTAAATCCTTTTGTGTTGTTTTTTTTTCTCTCTTGCAGGGTACTCTTGCAGACTCATTTCACAGAGTATGTCTCTCATCCTGGTCAATGAAGAATCACTAGATGTAAGTAAGCAAATTCTGGTGTAAGTCTTGACAGAAAGAGGTGTTATTAACAAGATGGAAAGTTGAGCTTTCTCACTGAATTTCTCTTGCTTGCCCTTGGGTAGCAAGATAAATAGTTCATGCACAGGTGTGTTGTGCAAAATGTACTCCAGAGGTCTTCAGTCACAAACTGTAGAAATCAAACTGAAGTCTCAGAACAAGAAACTTATGAGGTTCATGGGTTTACTTCTGGTGCAAACTGGAAAAACATGTAGCATGACAGCAGGAATATAATTAGGCTTTAAGGTATGGATATAGGAGTAACATGTTTGAAGAAAGAAATAACAAAAAATAAGCTAAATAAGTAATTTCAATGTAATAAGCTATTTTCAGTATTGTATGGAACAGCTGTAACCAAACCAAGGCTTGAGCAAACTACATTGTGAGCTTGCCTATATACAGTAGCTTTTAAAACCTTAAATCAAAAATTGCTGCTAAATGATAGCCATGCTCCTCATCTATGTGTAAAAATTAACTAGAAAAATCATACACTTGTACATGAATCTTCCCAGAAGATCTTTTCCTGTTCTGTGTGTTTCAATGTCAATATCAGTATTTGATATCACTTTGATTTCTATTAGAGGTATTTGTAGAACAGATGAAAGGATCTGTAATAGGCAGCATCTGACAGTTGCATTTAGAGTTGGCAGTTCATTGTACTTGACTGCATGGGAGATGCAAAGCCTGTATCTGAGTTACTGGATACCTGCAAATCTGGTGGAAGTGGGTAATACTATTGTGGCAAAGTTACCACCTGATAAGTGTTATTTTCCAGTTTACCTTGATATGATTCCAATAATTTAATGTGTGGAAATGTTTGGTTACAGAATCTGTCTGTAAAGAGTATTGGAAATTTATCGGTAAACATAAATAAAGAAAGCTTTCAGAACATGAACTTGACCCTTGGCAAGTTTGATGACACCAAGCTGTGTGGTACAGTTGCTACACTGGAGAGAGGGGGTGCCATCCTGAGGGACCTGCACAGGCTTGAGAGGTGGGCCTGTGTGAACTCGGTGAAGTTCAGTAAGACTGAGTGCAAGGTCCTGCACCTGGGTTGATGCAGTCAGTCCCAAGCACAAGTACAGGCTGGGAGGAGAATGGGTTGAGAGCAGCCCTGAGGAGAAAGACTTGGGGGTGTTTAGACAAAAAGCTAAGTATTGCCCAGCAATATGTGGCTGCAGCCCAGAAAACCAGCTGCATCCTGGACTGTATGAAAAGAATCACAGCTAGCAGGTTAAGGGAGGTGATTCTTCCCCTCTACTCTGCTCTCATGAGACCCCACTTGGAGTGCTACATTCAGCCCTGTGGGCTCTCAGTATGTGATCCTGTTGGGGTGAGTCCAGAGGAGGGCTACTAAGTTGGGGTCTGGAGTGCCTCTCCTACGAAGACAGGCTGAGAGGGTTTGGGCTGTTCAGCCTTGAGAAGGGAAGGCTCTGGGGAGACCTTATAGCACCTTCCAGTATCTAAAGGGGACCTGCAAGAAGGCTGGAGAGAGGGACCTCTTACAAGGGTATTGAGTGATAGGATGAGGGGGAATGGCCTTATGCTGAAAAAGGGTAGGTTTAGATTGGCTATTACGAAGAAATTCTTTTACTAGGGTGGTGTGACACTGGAAGAGGTTGCCCAGAAAAGCTGTGGTTGCCCCATCCGTGGAGGTGTTCGAGACCAGGCTGGATGGGGGTTGAGCAACCTGGTGTTGTGGAAAGTATCCCTGCCTGTGGCAGGGTGATTGGAACTAGGTGATGATCTTTAAGGTCTCTTACAACTCTAACCCTTCTATGATTCTATGAAAAAAAAAAAAATTGAGAACCATGGCATGTCAGATGAGGAGAAAAAACCCCCTTATTGGTGTATGGATGATTACATGATACACCATGAAGACATACATAATATTGCAGGTGACTGCTGCTTTAGCTCAGATAGTGGATGTTTATCAAAAATATGAGCACAGACTTGTGGAGCTTCTAAACTGGTTCATCAGAAATGCTTTGTATTAAATCAGTATTGTTTTCAAGCTAAAGTAAATATGTTATTCACCAAAGTACTCTTGTTGCCCTTCTGAATGTAGAATTGAATTTTTTGTAAGTCTGAATAGGAGACTCATGATTTGTTGATAATTGCTGCTAGTTCTTTTAATTCTAAGGCGTCTCTAGCTACTTACTGCCAATTTTTCAGTGTGGGATCTCCATAGTAATATTTATTTTGTGTTACACCTGTAACAGAAATTTTGACTCCTGTTCAACCGAGCTTAAAATCTATCACTAGAAGATTCTCACAGTGGAATTCTGTAGCATTATATTTAATATATTCCACCTCTGAAATCCATTAATACTAAAAATGAGTTTTTACAAGATCCAGGTTGAGCTTAGAGCCTTTAAATATTGATACACTTACCCCTTTGTGCAGTCCCTGTGTGACTTTTCCCCCCCACTTCTGCTCCTTGGCATGCAGTAGCAGGTGAGATGTGATCGAACAACTGTCTTGCCTTGGTTTTGAGAGCTAAATTTTTTCGAAGTCATGCACTTCAGGAGAAAAATCAATCATTTCTGTTCTCTTCGGAGAACTCCTGGGAATAGAAAAGACTAATCCCTAGCTTGATTCAGCCGAATTCTAGAAACTTAGCATAATAATCTGCAAATGTCTATCCCTTATAGACTTAACTGGATGCATACATATACTCACTTGTTTTTTTCTTTTCCTAATAAAGGTTTTTGAAATGAGAATATTTTGCGCACCAGATTTACTTTGAATGTAATTCTTGGACTCGGTTTCTGCTTAATTAAATTGGAACACCATAAAGTCTTACTGTGCAGCTCTTAACCTGGAAAAATTTCTTTCATTGGCATCTCTTAGAATTTGAGTTGTGAGAGAAGTGAGAGGGGTAGCTGAAGAAGGGAAATCAGATGATTCAGAGAGACCCTGTCTACTGGATATTACAGCCAAGGAATGTTGGGTGTGTTCCTCCCCTCAGTCCTGTAGAAAGAAGAGCTGGGAGCTGTATCAATTGCTTATCACATGGCGTTGTATTTAATAGTAGTGGAAGGGCAACACTGGAGGGACACAGTTCTGAACCTGTAGGTAGTATTTTGGTATGAAGTAATTTTGTTGATGTAAATGGAGCTGCACAGTGAGTGTGTTCTGCAGAACTCATGTGCCTGGACTGACAGTCATCATCTGGCGTTATACACAGATGTGTAACCCACAGCAAATTGATACTCCAGTGTAAGAACCCTCAATGCCGGTGTCTGTTAATCAGATATGACTAAAGGTGTAAGCAGAAGTTGGCTTCTGTTGCTTTTGGGATCCTGGTTCTTTTGCTGGAGAGAGGACATCTGTGCTCTTATCAGTGATGTCATGCCGATTACTCCCAAAAAATGGGGGTAAAGTTATTGTCAACTTTTCAGACTAAAACCAGAGTTACCCAGTACTCCAAATGCTCCAAAGCATTGGTATCATGTGTACTTCAGTCATACTAAAAGATAATAAGGGATGCAGATATGGCTGCGAAGACAAGAACAAGTTCTGTACTACTAATACCTTGTAGATGCTTTGAAGGTTACATCTTGTGTGTTGCACTAGGGAGGAAACTGGGATTTTTGTCTCCCCTGCTATCATCTACCCACATGCTTTGACCAAGGAAAAGTGATCAGTGCAGGCAAGCTCAGTTTTAGCCAAGCATCAGCTCTCCTTCAGAGAGGCATCTGCCATGGTCCTCTAGTGACTTGTGGCTAGTAAGTTACTTCAGTAGTTACCAGTCAGCCTGGAATAGTAATCAGCTCTTCTGTGGACATTGGGGATTTGCCAAGGAAGCTAATTAGGAAAAGAATACATTTCTCTATTGTACTAAGCTTTTCTTATTGGTCAAATTTCTATTTTTCTTAATCTGGAAATAGCTATCAAGCCAGTAAGTGGTTACATAAGGAACAGTGTCTAGTAGTCAGATAAGTCTTCAAAAATGTTAGGTAGAAGGGGTTTAGTGTTTTTCTTGTTTGTTTTTGAGGAACAAATAGGATCTTTCATAACTCCAGGTACTTGCTAATCTGCATAGAAAGTTAGTTGTATGGATGTGGAAAATATGCAGCTCTTAGTGTGAAAAGCTGCTTTGATTTGAGTGTGCTGTGTAGAATTAGAAATGAAAGAATATAGGTGTTACCCGGACCTGTAGGTTTAAATACACACAGGACTGTGTAACTTAAGTGTTAGATTACCATTTTTTCAGGAAGTAATACTAATAGGTTTGAGCTGTGAGTGGTGAATGAGTTGGGCTGGTATTTTTGTTTCATCCTGCTTTTGCTTTTCAGAATTCATTAATGGCTGTTCTCCCTTATCTGTGGCTGTTTTTCCTCTTGGTGTTTTCTGGCACTGTGATAGTTGATGTGGATGAAGTGGAGATACTTGGACCTGAAGGAATGCAAGGACCTTTAGGAGTCCAAAGAGAAGGTTACTAAATAACTCTTCTTTTCATAGCTGAAATTTTGGGAGTGGGAGAGGCTTTTAAAAAAGCAAACACACTATTTTCAAAGTTACTTTTACTTTCATATCTTGTTTTATGAGTGGTGGTTTTTGACAAAAGCCAGAAAAGATCTTGCAGATTTAAGCTGCAGGTATTTAGGGGGTTAATGCCTTGTCCATGCTATAGGACAGAATAGATCATATTACATAGAAATGGAGGGGAAGAGTGTGTGTTCCCTGAATTCCATCTAAAATTTGCTGTCTTGTTTATAAGAGTTCTCATATGTTAGAAGAAAATGACTTGGAACAAACCCTATTTCTCTTAAAACTGCTAATGATCTTCACATGTGTGAAGGCTTGTATCAGCAGATGATCCTGAGTATTATCCAGATCTATTTTCTGTTGTGTAGGTAACAATATAATAATGGCTTCAGCTGGATGGTGAAGGAAGTATCTGTGTGCTTTGAAGATGGGATTCTTTGCAGCGTACTGATAATGCTTATTTCGATTAAGGACAAGAGCGGATGGAAACATAAGGATGCATAATGAAGTGTTAAATGGATTTTGTTAAATGAGAAGCTACCAGGAAATGCAGTTTTTGCTGATATTAAATCATGATGGTGTGTTTTGAGGGGAATAAGGCTAAGCTGGTGTCATGTGTAGGTAGATGAGTTTTGGATAATGATCCTCTTGACTGACATGGCTAATACTGCATATCTGTTAAAAGAATTCAGATTTATCTTTTGTGATGAAGGGTAAGAACTAAATAGTCCTCCTCTCAAGATACTATTGTATGTGATCTTCTGCTTTTATTGAAGGGGAGTCTCTTGTTTGTGAAAGTTTGTGTGCAGGTTTTAAGAATAAGCAGTGTTCCTTTCTTGGTGCAGAGCCAGCCTAAAGCAATAGGATTTATTTATCTGCAGTGTTAACTTAATGAAGGTAGTGGAGAACTAACTGTTTCAGGGTAACAGTTAGGGTATGTATCATATATTCTGAATCATATATTCAGAAAATAGAGATATGGATATCTGTGGTCTTAGTTTTTTTGGTTCCCATAATACTGACTTACTACTACTTTGTTAAATCCTTTTCTGAGGATTATTTGCTTTTTCATGATAATTAGAGGATCATTCTTGCAGCTGAAGCTTGATTACTTCAAGCCTGCCCATCAGTCACATAAAGAAATACATCTCCTTCACATGGAAATGAAGAAAAAAAGATGTTTTACATCTGGTTGAAGCTAGAAGTCCCATAGAATTTCTCTGGGTTGATCAGTCTGTCAGAAACTACAATTAAACAGTTCTCTAGCTGTATGACTTTAATACCTGACTAAGTATGTGTTCCTTCTGCTTTTTAACCTTCTACATAGAGTAGAACTGATCAGAGGAATCTTTTAGAGACTTGTAGGGTTCTTGCCTACCTTTGCCACAATGCTTTTCTTTTTTTAACTGAAAAATGTGTTAAGGTGTATTTTCACACTTCAGTATTTCAAGTTATTTAACTGAGGTGGTGATGCTGGAGGATCAGTGTTTCTCTTTCATATTTACTAAGTGTTTATCAGCTTATCTTCTACAAATCTAAGTAATGAGTGTGATGTCCTTGCCATAGCTTCAAGATAAAAGTGATTTAGATATCTTGAATTTTCAGCTAATTCCCAAATCCTAAATTATCATAACCTGTGTTCTAAGCAGGCCTAAAATCACAGTTCTGAAATGTCAGAATGTAATATTCTTTTGGAGACCTTTGGGAATGGGTGCCCATCAGAGCTGAGGTGATTCATATGCCCTCCTGAAGCTTCCATCATGCTGGGTTGTGGTTGTATGTATGTATGTATGCTTGTCATGCACTCTGGTTTTTCAAGCTAGCCAGGCAAGGTAAGAGTGTCCTGGCATTCCTGATGGACACCAGGTTTATGGTCTTGTTAATAAGACTTATAGATAAATTGCCTCATGAGTTTAGAATTGGTGTAATCTCTTCAGTTCATTCAGCTTGAGTCTCGTGCTCCTCTTGGGTAGACCTCTTTGCTTCTATCCAGAAATAGGCTAGTTTAGGAAAACAATCAAATTCCTCAGTGAACTTAGCCATTCACTTACACAGCTGTGTTCTACCTCCTGTCTCACTGTGGTGAGAGACGTAAGTGATCCAGTATGACAATTCACATAACAAAGCCCTCAAAAATTTTAGGTGAAAACCCGGTTATCTAGTGCATCATTTTGCTAATATGCTTGTTTGTTAAATGCATGTGCCTTTGGATCCTTTTGTGTTTGTTTCTGGTCAGGTCAAGAGCATTGTTCAATACTAGATGATTTTACTTTTTCTTACTTGTTATATGGAACACTAAGTATAACTAACTTTATCCTAGAAAGGTAATCTGGATGTTCAGTTCTACCTGCATGTCCCTCTTGTTTGAAGTATGGCCATAGGCATTAACATCCTTCAGATTAATCTTGGGAGCACATCTTTTCTCTGAGACAAGAACTGTTCAGCTGTGGAATATTCTGATTTGGGGCCTCTGCTAGCATATGAAACAGTGACTGGAGAGTAGAAATTAATGTTCATACAAACTTTCCAGATTTAAGCACTTGCTTCCTCTTCGGGCTAATACGTGCAGCCTGCATTCAACTCTGATCTGCTGTGACACTCCAGAAAAGAGAAAGTGACCCCTGAGACAGCTGTATATTCAAGTGTTTTTCAGCCTGGGATCATATTGATAATAGGTTGACAATATCCAAACTGCACTAGAAGACTGAGAAATGACAGTGAGTACTTAGTGGAAAGCTGGATGTAAAATCTTTGTCCATTTTCTGTGTCCAGCAAAACTGACACATCACAATCAAGCTTTCCTCTGATTTGAAAGATTGAGGAATTTGGTGTCCGTTATTAATTCAAGTTCTTGTAGCTAAAGTGTAGTGTTCACTGAAATACAGTTATTTGTAGAAAGACATGGTATCAAATTCTGTAGTACAACTGGGGACCATTTACATGGCTAATGGTGACCAAGGTCATCTGGCTTCAAGAACTCTATGTCCTTGGGGGGAGGGGGGAAGGTCAGCAGAGCATGTATGTTTGGATACAGAGTTTAGTAGTCTGTAGAACTTTGGGAAAATGTGGATTAATAAAACCAATTAATAGTGAAGGGGCTTTGTAAGATCTAGGTTGGTATGGTAATAATTTGTCTTGATTATAGAATTAAAATTTCAGAACTTATCTGTAGATAACATAAGGAAAGGGGGGATGGGTTCACAACTTAACTAGCTGATTTTTTTGAAAACTTGTACTTTCTTTTCAAGTTATTAAAACTTAATTGGTCTGTCTATAGTAGGTTTAATATTATCAAGTTCTCAAGGGATTTATAGTTCTATCCAGGGCTTGACAGACAAACTCTACAGTTCAGTAGACAGAGTTAATAGGTTTAGTAAATATTAATAAAATAAATCTATTGTATAACTAAATCTTTAGGGAAATTACTCTGGTGGTTTAATTTTAAAAAGGAAACATGATCTTGATGATTTTCAGGAGTTTTCTTATTAAAATTATTTTTAGTAATTGAAGTGGGGATCATATTTATTACATAAACTTCAATAAAAACTTCAGATGTATAGGGTAAACTGATAGGGAACTAGCTGGTGTGTTTTTAAAACTCAGGGAAAAAGAAGTCTTTGAAAGTTAGTGTTCACTTCAGGGAATGGTGTTTGTTTGACTAGAAAATAAAAGGCTGCCTGAGGCTTTCTTACAGAGCATCTTTATATTCTTGGCTTTAAAAAAAAAGTAAAAGTGCTGGAAGCCATCAGGATAAAAGCAAATCAGGTGTTGTGGCCAGTTTCTCAGTTGAGCGGGTAGCAGTATCTCTGCTGGGCAACAGTTATAGTGTGTCAATAAGATTTGTTTCCAGTTCTTCCTAGAATTAGGCTAAAGCAGTGAGACATAAACAGTGCAGCAGCAGAGCTGTTCTTGCTTCCTGAGCTACCTGTGGATGTCCAGGGCATGTCCAGGACATTCCCAGCTGTATATGGGAATAGAATATTCGTTTAAGCTCTAAGGAATATTGATCAGCAGTGTTAAGACTTTGGCAGATTTGAATGCAGAGATGAGTCTGAACTTATGTGAAATGCTGTTGTAAAGCCCTACTTTATTATATAGAGCAGTTCAAGTTAAACAGAACTAGCATCTAGGTATGGGCTGCCCTGTGACCTCTAGATACGTTATGCCATGCAGTCAATCCTAGCAGTGGCAATTGCCAACAAATACATGTCAGTTTAAATGTATTTTTCTTTTAAATCTGCAAGGAATCAGCAAGTCTCTTTTAGAGGAAGGAAGGGAATAGAATGAGTTATTTGTGGGAGTCTGGCAGAGTATAGAGTAGCTAAAAAAAGATGCACTTTCCTCTGTGGTTCGTTACTCATCATTAGCAGTTTTATTGGAACTTTTATTGTAGGTGGACAAAGTATTTTGGAGAAGTCAAGTAAGGACAGTGGAGAAATTGAATGTGATGGTTTTGGAGGGAGAAAAGGCAACAGATTATTTACTTTGTTTGGTGTTTGGGGTTTTTTTTGGTTTTTTTGTTTGTATGAAGGAAGTATGTGAAACTTCTGAAGAAATGGAAATTCTTTAGCTACTTGAGGTTACAAATAAAGTATACCTTGTGACAAATAATTTGATTCACGGTTGTGCAGCACCCAGGAGCCACACAGCCCTTCAGTTAAGGAAATCTGCAAATCAGAGGGATAGTTCTGGCAAAAAGTGTTAGAAAGTATGTTTGCCAAGAATACTAGGAGCTGAAGGTACAGTGCTCAAGGAAATAAAAAGTTGCTGCTGTAGCTCTTGTACAGAACCATAGTAGAGTTACTAACCTCCCTGGAGCAACATAGAGCTTCAATGTAACTTTTTGTGGTGGTCACTTACAGGAAATTCTCAAACTAAGTATTATTCAAAATAATGGTAGTCATGTAGGACTAAGCACAGATCTAGGATATCTCTTAATTTTATAAGTGATGAAGCACTCCTACTGAGACTGCCTTAATCTCTGCACTGGGAATTAGTTACCTTGACTGTTTACTGACCTAACTGCCTTGCATTGCCTACTCACTGAACATAAAATCTTGGAGTGCCTCTATTTGTCACAGATGCATCTTCCAAAAAAGTGCCTGATTCCTTACTTGGGTTTTAATTGGCTGTTAATTTACATGCTGTTATTGTTGCTCTCATTGATATTCTAAGATAATTTTTTAAAAAATGGATAGAAGCTTGTTACATAGGTACTTAACAGAAGCCTGGTGCTAGTATGAACTATAGTAAACTGCATATTTTAAGGACTAAATAGACTAAATAACATGGACTAAAATAGGAAAAATTTTTTTTTAATGTTCTAATAAGACATTGAACAAGACATAGAATACATTGTGCTGTGAAAATGGCCAGTATGATTTTAAGACTGTGTTTGCTGCCTAATAAATGCAGTTTCAGTAATCTTGAGTTTGGGTTCTCATGTACAGTTGGCTGGTTACAATTTTCTTTTCCGTTAAGCATTTTTGGAACACATCATTATTTATGAGCAAAGGTTAACTAGAGCCTGAAGGAAGCTTGAAGCAGCAAAGTACAGATGTATTTGTAGCAAGACCACTGACCAAGCTCAAGATAATTACTGCTACATGTTATTTAAAGGTAGACTCTTTGTTGTTCAGTTGGGCTAGTGTCTTCCAAAAGATGGTGTTCCGCCTTAACTAATTTCAATGTCCAAATTGGTTGCGGCTAGATACCTAGTTCCCACATGGTATTGTTGCAATTTAGGTAGTCAGAAAGGCAACCTGTGTGATGTCAGAATCAATATTTTGCTCTTAAAGTTGTGAATATTGTTACCTTAACTGGGTGTTTCTTTGCAATGGAATTAGAGCTCTGAAAATCATTATGGTGCTGTCTTTTGCAACAGTCCGTTATTGTAGACTTTTTTTAGTATGTGAACATGATCACCTTGTCAGCTAATGAAATAAGCTTTAGGAGGAATGCAGTATTTGGAGACTTGAGAGGTTAGGATAAATGGGGGCTCAGCATCTCTGAGTTTCAGTGGTCTTGCATACGGTCTAAAAAACTGCTGGGATAAACTTCTTTTTTTTGGTATTTCTGATTCTCGTGAGAATTCATTGCTTCAGGTAAAGCATTTGGTGACTTGGAGAAGGCTTTTTTGGATTTTGTATTAGATCTAAAGTACTAAATTGCTGAAACCAATTTTTACATGATATTAAGGTTATATAATATTAAGACTATTTCAGTGAGTAATTATTTGTTTGAGAGCTCTCCCACAGATTCTTATCAATATCAGAACTTCAAGATTATTAAAGTAGTTGTATGAAGTTCCTTGAGAGCTAACCTTAGTCCAGCATCAGGACAGCTCTTACAAAATGGTCCTTGGATAAATAATTCAGTCACTGAAACAAGCCAAATGTATCTCATTTTCATTCCTCTCAAACATACACAGGAGACAACAATCCCAGGTAGTAGCTTTGAAAGTACGAAGACACTAAATTGTCAAGTGAACACATGTAGTCTTTCAAATGTGCCATTTGTCTGGAATTTCAGTGCTGGCTGAACTATGGATGAGCAAGAAACTGCCTTAAACATTAAAGGCTGTGATGGCAAGGGCAGATGGCATTTTAGTGTAATTTTATGTAATATTAAATAGGACTTGTTTAGTGAAGGCCATTTTTCTATTCCTGTGCAGCTTGGAGGTGCTCAGAATGCTGAAGACTTTACTATATTTTTTTCAAATAATCTTAGTTAACAAAATTATTAGGACTGCTGCCTAGGGAACAGTTGAGTGGAGTAATTTCCTTCCTTTGATCTTCAAGGAAGCAGGTGGCAAAGTTACCCTCATTCCTGCTTGTATCCTTTTCCACCGCTACATAAGGACGTGTCAAGGCCAGAACATGACCATGCAGTGCCTCTCTGAAGCTGTAGTCAGGAGATGTGTGCTTGTTCATGCACATCACCCTTTCCTAAGGATATAACCTATGCTGACAAGGTAATGCTATTTAAGAGAGTCAAGTAGCATAAAATAATTTCAGGCTACTGACTGATATTCAGAAAAATCTTGGTACCCTGTACTATCATCTCTTGTAAACCCTTAACTTTTAATGTTTTATCATGTTTTCATGTTATATTCATGTTTTTAAAACCCTCTGTATAGGCTTCAGGGTCTTCAGGAGCCCCCAGCCATTCAGTTTTATCATTAAACCCACTCTCTTCTGAGCAGTTGAAGCTGTGGTATAGTAGGAGACCCTTTCTATAAAATAAATTAAATTAATTTGACTTGGAATTGAAGTAAAAATCAGTATAAAAAGTGACAATTGTATTGCAGCTTGTGGACTACCTGTGGTGAGCTGGTCCATACACTCAGGTAGCCCTTCTGAGACTTCAGGAGGTGAGTGGAGGTTGTACCTTGCTGCTGGTTGTCGTGTACCGTATGGCAATGGATGGGCTGGAGGAGCTGCCTGCCTTGTGCCCTGTTGAAAGGGTGGAACTAAAGACAGGAGGGCGGGTTTGGATTTGTGCCACATCTAGTTTGCTCCCACATGTGCTGCCAGTTGAAGTAATATGAATTGCTCCAACAAAGCTTGCTTATATTTTCTTTTTCAGACCTCTTTATTTTTCATAGAATTGTAGAATGGTCTGAGTTGGAAGTGGCCTTAAAGATGATCTAGTTTCAACTCCTTCTGCAGTGGGCAGGGATGCCATTCCCTATATCAGGTTGCTCAGGGCCCCATCCAACCTGACCTTGAATATGTCTGGGGATGCAGCTTCCACAACTTCTTTGGGCAGCAGTTTTCATCCTTTCATCACTCTAATCTGCTAAGCTTGGATTGTAAGACAGAAAACTTGCATTTCTTTTGGTGTTTTGAAGGTAAATAACATCAAACATTAATTGATCTTGGTAGAACTCTACTAGAAAATCTGTTTGTAGACCTTTTCTGACAAAGTTGTTAAAACCGGACAATCTTATGGTATTTATCTGATGTTATTGTTGTGTAGTACTAATTTGGTAATCAAACCACAACGGAAGAGTTTGTATCCTGACTAATTTTATTTGAGCAAAACTGGTAAGTAGGCTGGCTTGCATACAACTGTTTGGGTAATTCTGCCTTGCTTTTCTCATTTCATGATCTAATGCTTTGCAGATAGTTCAGTTATGTGTCTTGTATCAACTGGACAAGTATATAGCTGTCTGGATTTCTGCAATATTGATATTATGACACTGACTTCTTTAGTTTTCTTATTTATGTGCTGTGCCAGTGCTAGTGTTTTGGATAGCTCTCCTGTCACTTTCCTTCAATTACTGAATGAGAGTTATTTGATCTATAGGTCTAGAACTGTTCAGATAGTAAAGATCTCTGCTGACCTAGCAGCAGTGTTTCCTGGTATCTTGCTTGTTTTACCCGGTAGCATCTCTCTCCTTCCCTCTGTGTACCTGTACTTCCACACTGTAACTTATGGATTTAAAAAACTGTAGTCCAAGGTAAACGGTTTTAGATCTGCTACTGTCCTCTTGCTTGGATGAAAATCTATCGAACTCTCACTTTTAGTTTTGAGACATGAGGGAAAATTCAGTTTCCCTACATCTTTGCTGTTCCAGTGTTCCTGTCTCCACTTCTTCCTCTGACAGTCTGTGTTTCCCAGGTGTGGGAGTGTCCAGGCCCTTGTCCTTTAGGGCATGCTTGGTATTTTCCTTGTTCAAGGTGTTCCACATCCTTTATCTGCCCTTGTGGGGCAATTTGGGTGCTGTTTTGTCTTAAACAGAAGCATGGTCAGGCTTAAGTGCCTTATTTGTAGTTGCTTACTGAAGGGGCTGGCTCAAGCAGGAGAAGGCTGCCTTACTGTCTGCTTGCTGGGCTCTTGTTTTGTTAGAAGTCCTGAGAGGGCACAGATGGGACTGAGACCAGGAATGCAGTGTCTAAGATAGCCTGCCTACTCCTGAGCAGGGAGCCTGACCTAATTCTTTAAGAAGTCAAAGTAATCCCAGTTGGATGGAGTCGATGAGTGTGCATGTTCCCCATTTCTGGGAGGCTGTTGAGGAAGAGATAAGATCATGGGAGTACAGCTTATATCAGATCCTTCTGGCAACACCTTTGTGTGTTGCTTTATTTTTACCCATTGGTGAACCGTGGGTAAAAAGGAAAAATACGTAGTCCAAGGAGCATGAGTAACTTCTGATGCTTGTCATGCTGTAAAGGTAGAAGTAAAATCTCAAAGGGTATTTCAAGAACTGTAAGTTCTCTCATATTTCTGTTCAATACCTGTATTGTGTCTAAATCAAAACCAGAGCTTTAAGCAAACAATTTGGGTTAAAAGCAATCTGCTTCTTAAAAGTCAGTTTTATTACAGAGCTTGCCTGTGCTAATCACTCACTCTGGAACTTGCTCTGCTTCGCCTGGAAAACCAGATTTGATAGTACACAAGCACTTGAAAGGAAGACTAACATGACAAGTTGGCTTGTTGCATGTCTGAGTCTGTCTTGAGTAGCTTAGAGTTTATAGTTTGCCATTTGGCTTAATTCTCAAAGCAGTTTCCTTTTACTTAAGTGCGGGAATAACTTTGGCTATGAACTCTGACAGTGGTATGGCCTCTGTTACTTACACTAGCATGCGACTGAACTATTAACTGCACAGATGCTAATAGTGGTTGGGGTTTTTTCAAGGGGGGATTTTGGAGAGGAAATTGAGAGTGGAAGACTAAAAATAATTGAAGCTATAGCTTTCCCTAGCCCTATTTAAATTTTATTAGTCCATTGAGAGGAAAATTCTGTCCTTCCAACTTTATTGTGATGTCTTACAAATTGACATTACCTTAGGTGAAAAGGTAAAACCAAAACCTTTTCTTTTCCAGACTGCCTATGTAATATGACTTGAAAATATGAAATTTTTTTTAGTGCATTTCTGAAACGTGCTTATGTCTGTACCGACAAAGTAAGTGCAACATTAGAAGAACATGTTGTACAAATTGTTGTACAAATCAATCTACTCAATATTGTGTTTCCTATGCATGATATTGTTTTGGAGAAAAGATGAGTTTTGTCATCTAGTCTCTATTTAATTTTGACTAGTGTTCAGTCTTTTGTACGTTAATATCAACATGGATTCCTTAGTCGCTAGCAATGATAATAATACTCCTCTAGTGTAGCCTTGGCTGTGTTTTTGGCTGTTATTTCTCTAAGGAAAGTTGGTTCTGATTTCATTGAATCAGGATAACTATATTTTATATATATCAATCATAATATATGTATGCACTGCTTCATGTATATAAAAACTGCCATACACAGATAGGGATATAAACATATGAAAAAGCATTTGTAGCACAGATCTAGTTCTTTAAAGCACCCTATCACTCTATTAGGGGCGACCTAATTGTGGCCTCCCTGAGGGGAGCCTACAAGAAAGATGGAGAGGGACCTCCTACAAGAGCATGCAGTGACAAGACAAGGGGGAATGACTTCAAACTGAAAGAGTAGGTTTACATTAGATATTAAGAAAAAATTCTTTACTGTGAGGGTGGTGAGGCACTGCAACAGTTTGTCCAGAGAAGTTGTGGATGCCCCATCCCTGGAAGTGTTCAAGGCCAGGCCGGATGGAGTTCTGAGCCACCTGGTCTATGGCAGGGGGTTGGAACTAGAGGATCTTTAAAGTCTCTTCCAACCCAAACCATTCTATGATGCTATATGAGGAGAAATAACTCCCCTCCTGGTTTTTTTTGTTTTGTTTTGTTTTTTTTTTTACTTTGAGGGGAGTGTGTTACAGGCTGACTTGTATATCCACACACCAGAGTAATTTTCTTGGCTGAATAGTCCTTAGCTGTTTGTGGGCATCTGAGTGTATTAACAAAACACAGAAACATGTGGTTCAGACGCTGTAACAGAGAATCCTACATCATCATGATCTAAAGCAGAAGGTTGTACTGTTTTCTTGATCTGAAGGGTTGATTTTTATCTTTGAGAAATTACTTTGCAGAAATGTAACTTCCTTGGGGGTCTAAACAAAAGCTTGCTTCTGCTGTGGAAAAGGTTGACTGTTATATTTGAAAGAGGAAAAGTAACTGGGACTTTTTTGACAAAAGTGGAAGGAAATAAAAAGCCTATTCTGTTGAATGAATCAATTTCATAAAGCTGAAATATCAAAATATAAAGACACTGAGTCATTCTAGCTTGTTAGCAAAACTTACAGACTGCTTCCTCTTTGCAGAGTACAGTTACTTTTAGTAATCATGCAGGTGTGCAAGTGTCCAGAACAAACTTTTTTTTAAAACTATTTTGTAGTCAAACATCTAATATGTATTGAAAGCAATCACAGATTAACCTACATAGAGCAGTTGTGGAGTAAATGAAAGTCATGTAATAAGCCTAATGCTGTTATTAGTGTGAAGAGAACAGGGTTTTGTCTATATTCTTTGAAATCCTCGGTCTTCCCAGGATACAGATGTTTCTTGGTAAAGTTAGAAATATTAAAAAATGCCACACTGAAAAAATGTGGTATTGTCCTTCATAGCATTTGAAGAACATTTGATGAATTGTCGCTTTGACTTCACTTGTTTCTACCATTGTTTCTTATGCTGCAAGCTTTGCCCTCTGAGAACTCAAAGGATTGCAAAAGGCTCATGGCTTTTAAGATGGTGCCTTTGGCAACCATATTGTACTGGATAACTACTTAGGATGTCAGTTCTTTGGTCTGAGAATGCTGAGACTTTTGACACTTCCCTTGATTTCTTTTTTTTTTAAGAAATCAGTATTTTAGTGAAGGCTTCAAGTCAAGATTCACATTTTTAAGATGCCACTGCTATAATCAGCATCTTTCTCTTTAATCTGAGGAAAAACTAATGCTGCAGGAAACTGCAGATTTTGTTTCAGAAGGCTAAAACACTAGTACCACCATTCCTGGCAGCACACACTGCCATGATATTTAATCTGCAAGATGAGAGATGACTAGTTAGTGTAATCTTGAACAAATCAATTTTGCTTCTTAATTTGGCGAAAGGCTTTCTTTCCTCCTAATTCTTCCCTCCTTCTCCCCCTGAAGCCCCCAACTCTCCTTAATACAGGCACTACTTCTCTTTACTGAGAGCTTCAGCCATCTGATAACCAAGCTTTAAGTTTGTTTGAGCATTTAACCCCATAGTCTTCAAATGGTCAGCTGTTTGATGCTCCTCCTTACCCTGATCTTGAAGTACCTGCAACACTTTATATAGGATATATGTTTGAGATGGTATATCCGACTGAGACATTTGGAGATGATTTTTCTGTGATCAGACAAAGCTTGTAAAAAGGTCTGTTCCATTTTTCTTTTTAAACTATGTGGAACATGCTTGGAGATTGACGTACTGATGATAGGATAGATGTTCCTTCAGGGTATATTTTCTTCCCTATTTAACCAAGTTCCCTGGCTCCTGCATAATCAATTTGTTGCAGAATCGAAAACATCCTAGAGTAATCATCTACAGCATGTTTTATAGCTCTTGATGGTCGAATTCATCTGGACTTTCAGCTGCCCCTGGAGACAAAAATATTGATATGATCTGTTTATCTAATATCAAGGCAAGATTTGGTCTGAATATGTGATAACCTGAGACTTGCTATGCAGATTAAGAACTCTTGGTATATAGACGTTTTAAATTACTTGGCTAACTGTGAAGGAATTTCAGGTTGAAGTTAAATTCAAAGCTATGAAAATGATCTGAATGATGCCATCTAATATCTCTGGGTCCTCCATACAATGTTTTTCTTGGCATGGTAGGAGATACTATTTATCAAGCAGAATCATGGTGCTATTAAACAAGCAAGTTCTGCTGTGTAGAATCAGTGAGTCATTTGGTTGGCATATTTTAGGAATGGGTTCTTGTCTTGCCTTATGTTTTTAATGATATTTGCACTTTCTGTTTAATAATATTTGCTTAGTATTTTATATGTTGTGATTCTTTAAACACTACAGTGAGCTTAGTATCACAAATGGGTTTGGATGAACAGATGGCATATTACTGGCGTTGTGTAACTTCCATAAGAGAAATGCAGATGCTGCTTGATCAACTTCAAACTCTTGTGGGAAGGCCATAATAACATCTTTTGGAAGAATTACCCACTCATATTACTCAGAGTTCAATTGACTCTTCCAGGGGCTTTGTGAGTAATCTTGTTAGGAATGATTTAGAAATGGCAGGTTTTCTACATGGCACCTGCAGAAATGGTTTAGAATAGACTATTTTCCAATGATTGTACATACATGGTCCTGTTCCCACCAGGCTTGGAGAATATTAAGCTATTTTGGCATTTCTGTCACTGGAATCTGAGATCAAATGTCTTATAATTAGTTCAGGCTGAAGTTCTGTCAAAAGCATGCTTGCTTTATATTAGAGAGGGAATATGGGGCACTTGGTTATTCCTGTCAGTCTTTCTTTGGAGAATTACTTCAAAGTGATGAAGTCAAGTAATTGATTGGGACTTATAAAATCAAGTTAGTGCTGATTAGTGTGAAGTGTCATTGGAGCAGTCACACTGTGTGCTCTTATGTATCTCTTGAAATCAGCATGTGACACAGGCTAAGCACTGCAGTAGTACTGAGCAACAGCTTTTGATGAGCCTGTTTGGTTTTTTTTCTTAAATTTTTATCTTACTTAAAAGAGTAAATTGAAGATATTCATCTGGGATCTGATCTTCCATGATCCATTTGCTGAATGGTTTTTGTGCACAGGTTGAATTTGCAGTGCATCCTGTGTTTTTAAGGCTTCCTAAACTGGGAGATGCTCATACTATTTCTTTTAAAATGTGAAGTAGTGAACTATTGACATTCCATTACTGTTCATCTTTCAAAGATTCTCTTGACTCTCAACTCTAGAGAGTGTCCTTATAGTCTCTTCTTCCTGTAAAGCTGAGGAATGGATGTACTCTTAAAATTCAGTTTTAGAAATGTGTAATCTTCAGAGGCATCTCACCATAGTGCTGTTTTCAGTGAGTTAGTAAAAAAACAACCTTCCTGCTAATATTTCTTCTTCTGACTTTACAGGAACCTTAGAGGTGATGGATTTTCATATGGCGCTGTATAGTTTTTCCTTGCATATTATTGAGGAATTTTGGTACATAACTTTCCATGAGTCATCTTAGTGTATTTTTTCCTCTTGGGTTTTCTGCTGTAATCCCATAGCTCACAAGTCCCAGTATTACTGCTGCTCTTTTAGGTAAGGTCATCTTATGAGACACTTTCAAGCTCCTCATGTCACTCAGTACTTGTATGAGCATGGGATGGCACGTTCCTGCATTTCTAGTCCGTTATTCTGGTATCTTCTAAAAGAAACTATAGAATAAAAGGAAATGTGCAAGATCATGTTATTGCACAGTCAACCACACAAGATAGGGAGCAGAAATGGAGTAGGTGGGTCATAAGCTGAATGTGAGTTAAGTGTTGTGCTGTAGTGACAAAGGCAGAAGGCAGGAAAGTATGACACTGGAATATAACCTGTTCTGTTCAACATGTATTGCCTCATCTGTCATGCTACGTAGCAAGAATAATGTCCATACTACTGTCAAGTTTGATTTTGTTTTGTTTTTTGTTTTTAGTATTGTCATATGGCTTTAAGGGTGTAAGAAAGCCAGAGTAGATTTGTGGATGCTCTTAAGAATTGCCTCGTTGTTGAGAAAGTATGCGAATGCTTCTCTGCAAGTTTTTGTAAGTTGAATGTGGAGTTCCATGTCATTGTAAGGTTGATTGTATTAGGCCATACATATCCTCGCATTAGTAACTTGATATTTCCAATTCTGTTGATATTTTTGAGTTTCCATTTAGTTGACCAAAAGCCATGGGGTTTTTTATCAGTTTGTGTAAGCAGCTGACACAGTGCACCTAGCAAGCACAACTTTGTTTGGATTGGTATTTCTATCCACAGCCTAGTTCTGAAAGTACACAGATGCAGTTAAAAAACCAACTGCTTGAAGACTGATCAATTGTAGGAATCACAAAAAAGAGGGAGCAGAGGAATATGAGAACAGGTCCTGCAGCTGAACTCTTGCTGTACACGAAGTCATCTTCACTAGGCTTTGTGGCAATATGCTTTGCACCCTTCCTTATAACTAGGTCTTTGTAATTTGCCTATTTGCTTTTGGAAATTGATGTAGTTTGCTGTCCTAGTCATGTTTGGTACTAGACTTGGAAGATGGGCAAAAGTGAGGATCAGTTCAGGAAGTGGTATTTCTTTCTTGATTTTGAGACAGGTTTCAAGGTTAGCTCTTGTAAATGTTTTGTTTATTGTGGAAAGCACTTCCAGTGACTCTTCTGCCCAACAGGTGTTACACAGTGTTTTGCCAGCTTTGGTTTAAACATTAGGTTTTTTCTTGCCTTTATGTTGATTATTCCTATTCTCCTGTAAATTTGCTTCTGCCGGATATCTTGACAGATCTCTCTAGCACAGTAACTAGGCAGATTGAAGTCAAAGCCTTCACCTAACATGTGGTGAAGCTTTTAGGTTGCAATTAATATGTAGTGGAAAATCTTCCATTAAGTAGGGTTGGCTAGTGTTATCTTGAATGCGGTTATGCAGTGGAATCCTTGCTTAATTCTTAAGCTATCCTTGGAAGATTTTCCATTTAATTTGATTTAACACTGGGGAGCAGGGGGCATGGCTGATATTTTGAGTTGAAACCACTTTTTTTAGCACAGCAAAAAAAAATGATTACATGTTACTACTCAGATTATCAATGCATAGGAAGGAAAACAGAAGCCATAAAAAGTAAATCCTTGGATTGTTAAAATAAGTTGAACTGGCACTGCAGTGCACTTCAATGAGTTAGCAGATTGTGCAATTTAAATCTCGTATCAGACTTAGTGGTTTGGAAATTAATTATAGGATGATGGAAGAAGTTAACTTGGAAAATTCTTTAAACTGCTGTAGCTAGCAGTACTTTTCAGATAAATATAGAAGCAAGTAGTGTATACAGTTGACTTAAACTTAGAAGTTAGTTTAACTATAAGCTAATATTTCTTACTGCAGGAGCTTGTTCTGCGAGAGTCATGTTAGGTCTTCTGAGATGGAGGAATGGCCACACATGGAGGGTGCATGAAATGTAGATGCACAGGAAGGCCAGAATGTAAGGCTGATTTTGGCCTTATGGGGATATGTCTATTAGAGGTCACAGATCCAGGGGTGAGTGGCTCTCTTCAGCTGAAGAGACCTTCTTGCCTGCGTGATGCTACTTGCCATGTTCTCTTCCCAAGATCTTTTGCCTTGTGGGCCATGTATCACCGTATGCTTACGACGAAACCTGAGTGTAGTGGCTGCCCAGATTTCTGTTGTTTCTGTCTCTCACTGTCATCTCAGTGACTTTGTGAGCCTTCCTGGGGAAATGCAGGGGAGGAAGGAGAAGAGCTGGTTTGGAACTGATCATCTTATAATAATTGTCCAGTTCTTCTCTGGGTATCAGCTTTTTTGTAAGGTAAGCTTAGGGAATGGCTGTTATCCTGCTGGAGTCTTTTGCACCCAGTTTTTGCAAGTCCTACTGACTTAGTTTTGTGGTGGGTTTTGGTTTTTTTTTGGTTTTTTTTTTTTTTTTTTTTTTTTTGTTTTTTTTTTTTTTTTCCTGGCAACTGTCTGATACTGGGTTCTGTGTTGGATGTTGAATTGCCTCACACACCGACATTTCTTGCTGTAGTGTGCACACTTCGCAAACTCTCGTAGGAGGGATTGGGCAGTCTCCACTAAACAAAAAAACCCAACAACTACAAAAACTCACCCCAAGGCACACACAAAAAAATCACGCTAAAGATTAAGTTATATAACCTATATAGTACTGTTCCTAATGTTTTTTATTACAGTATGAGGAGTTTGCTCTTGTTTTTAGTGAAGTCAGCAGAGCTCTGATTGCATTGACTTTCCAATTGACTTTAAGCATCATGTGAAAAGTATTAGTGTTTGCTCTGTCAACCTACAAAATAATAGCCTGGGAAATCCCAAACTTTGTTAGTCAGTTTTGTAATTCAGATACAAATTTGGACTCAGCAGGGGTATTTTCTGAGGTTTTAGAAAGTGAGATTATACAGGCATGCCATCAGAAGGTTTGTTAAATATCCTGAGAGTGCAGTCCAGAGAAAAGACCACACAAATTCTGCTTCAGGATGTTTTTGTTGTCTGCCTGTCAACAAATTACACTGTGCTATGAAGATTTATAATAGGGTACTAATAATGTTGGTGTTCTGGATGGAAACTATGCACACAGAGAACAATAACATCTGAATGTTTATTTTAAGGCAGTAATGCAAGTAAATGCTCTGTTCAAGGTTTGTTTGTATTTGTGGTTGTGACTTGTTAAAATGGAAATGGAAAAATGAACAGGAAAAGCAGGTGAGATGGCTTGATTATGGAATATAGCACCATGTCTGAATTTAACTCAAGTACAGAGACCATAATAATTTCCCTTAAATACATCTGTCAGACTTGTTCATACTTTTAGAAACAAGGCCCCCAGTCATGTCAAATGTGCAGAAGTGGAATAAAAATAAATTAAAACCTAATTTCCTTATCTTCTTCAGTTTGAGTTCTGTGGTTGATCTTTTTTTTCATGTTTGTGCTCTGAAGCTCAGTGGTCTTATGAGTTTTTAAGCCGTAGTGAAGCTCTAAACTGATCATGTTGCTCTGATTGAACAGACAGCTTAAGCAGGTGCACATGTCCTCTACTGGCTAATGAAGTGTCCATGTTTATTGGAATAGCCCACTGAATCAGGGCTACAAAACCAATGGACTTTTCAGTTTTTATGCCTTCTGACTTTTACTTAAAACTGTGTATTTTTAGTATTTGTTGGAAATTGATATGCCAGTACAATAAGGTCTGATTGACAGGGACCTTTCTAGGCTTCCCCAGAGCAGCTGGATGCTCTGTATGTCTAAAGAAAATCTTGAGGGAAGGAAAACAAAGTTTATTATGGCTAAGTGAGATGCTTGTAATATTCGCTTCTAATACTCTCTTTTTGTCAGAACTCCTGACAGACTTTCCCTTTATACTTGATGGGTACTCAGTAAAAAGGCAGGGATATTCCACAGGCCTGAGTTTATCCAGATACTTTCTTAAGATTACTGTGATTTCTGCTCCACCATGCTTGTTTTAGTAAAGGATTTATTGAGTTTCACGTGATGTGACTTGAAGAAACTTATCCCTTGATGTCAAACACAGAGTAAAAGCTAGGTATCAAAGTAGAGATTTCTACTCTAGTTTCCAGTAATGAGTTACCCACAAAAGGATATAGTTGCCCATGGTTTCCGAATGTTTATT
Source organism: Corapipo altera (assembly GCF_003945725.1). Lineage (NCBI taxonomy): Eukaryota > Metazoa > Chordata > Aves > Passeriformes > Pipridae > Corapipo > Corapipo altera. Next base: position 71,770,368 of record NW_020884872.1, read on the forward strand.
CCTCTGCTGACTTAGGAAGTCTTCATTATATGTATATCCAGGGAGTTTGAGGTCTAGTTTATTCTTCTTAATTGCAGTGACCTATAGGAGCAGTAGTTTGTTTTTGTTTTTAAAACATAGCATCTGTAAGTAGTTGGAAGAAACAGAAATAATAATTCATGCTTTTTTTACTGTATAAACTATTAGGTTGTAATTTAACCTGGTGTATAGATGAGTATATTAAGAGTTTTACAAAATGCTGGTTAGATTAAGTGCCCAATTTGTAATCCTTAATTTATAGCCTTTTGAGGTATTGTTAACCTTGTTACTAATCATATATAAGATGAATAAGTTCCATGACCAGGGCATGAATTGGATGAGGCTTGTACATAGCTATGATAATAAGCTGTGGACATACTAGTAATTTCATCTGATGAGCAACATTACCTTTTATAAGTCTTGCTGTTGCCATGTGGCTTTTTCTTTTGAGCAACTGATGATGAATATTGAATAACCCTCCTAAACTTGCCCTCAGGGTTCTCCTCTGCCTCTGTGGGAGAGAGTGGTTAGGCTGTGACCCTTCATACTTCTTTGGGTCAGGTGAAAAATGAGGGTGTTTCCCTTGAAGTGCCCAAACTGCTAGACTGGAAATAAGGCCAGGGACTGACTCGCTTGGTTTCAAATAGTCAGTGAAGCTTTTAATCTGTGGGTGCCTTCAGGAAAAGGATGGGGGCTAATTCTGCATTTGAGAGCAAGAAAAATGTTTAAGCAACACTGAGAGGAAGCAGTAAAGACAAAGAAATGACACTCCAAGTTTCCAGGGGTGGGGGTTCTTGGAATAAAATTTTATTATTGATAACATTACTGAAACTGTATTCCTTATAGAATCATGGCTAGGCTTCGCAAACGAAGATTTGGGAAGGGCTCTACCCACGTTTGTCACAAGCGCGCTGGTGGCTAAAAAGGCCAATACGAGACAGGCACGTCCGGCTGCAAAAGGCACAGCAGAAAGATTCCTTAGGTGGTATGTTCTGCAAGACACGATTCTTTCTGCGTTGTCTTTTCTCCTCGAGAGTGATCCTGCGTGCGTTCTCAAAGGCATCAGCAGCGTTATAGATGGTGTGTCTCCAGGCCTTCCAAATGGAGGCCAGAGTAGACCAGTTATTTTGATCAATATGGCCAAGGCTGAGATGGGACTCCTCTCATGCGTCAGTAGGTGGCAAGTTCAGCATAGTAGTGTTGAACTAGATAAAACAGCTTTTTTCCCTGAAGACATACCCTTGTTTTCCCAGCACTGGTCTCTAATGGTTTAAGCACAGTCATCTACTTTGTGTTAAATTTTCAGGTACAGTCATGAAATCATAAATCTAGTCCCTCATATTTTAATGGGGAAACAGGGAATAATGCAGTTATTCTTGTAATAAAGAAGGTGCAAAAGATAGTCTGAGTCTGAAAGGGCTGAATTGGGCAGTCTGTCATACTCATTAACTTAATCTGTAAATTTTTCTCCAGTTTGGGGCTAGTTTTCTTGTGAATCAGAGTGAGTTTGTTTTGACTACTGTATCAGTGAGTGGGGTGAGAGAAAATGAATTGCAAAGCAACTTTCCCTCTTCCCCCCCTCCTCCTTTTCTCTCCCCTTTGTGTGAAAGTGGCCTGATCCTCCTCCCACCTATTTGGCCCAGGAAAGTTAATTCATTTGGGCTGCAGTTGAAAAGGATGTATGCCAAGTACTGTGGGCACGTGCATCATACAGGACTGTGTAGTGGAGATGCTGGAGTCTGCACTGAAACAAGACATGGTTTCCTAAGCAAGCGGAGGCAACTTTTACTGATTTGCGACAAATCAATATTTATGCACGAGGTCCTGTAAAAACACAAACTTATGTCTCTGCTGATTTACGTGCAGGTATACTGAGCTCTGTTGCACAGTCTGGAGATGCCTTACTGTAGTTTGGATTTGCTATTCTTATATTATGAAGAAACATGACTTCTTTCTGTTTGTTCTTCAGGCAACAAGAGCCTCTCTGACTCAACATTGTACCAGTCTGGGGGAGTCACTGGGCAAGGAAAATGATATTGCCCTGATTATTGATGGCCACACACTGAAGTATGCCCTTTCATTTGAAGTCAGGCAGAGCTTTCTAGACTTGGCACTCTCCTGTAAAGCAGTCATTTGTTGCAGGTAAGAAATTTCTGTGACTTTTTCAAGTAACAAAATGGGTGTGAAGCCTGTGAAGTTCAACCTACTATGCGCCCTGCTACTAAGCAGGTCGCTTATTAGTGTCTTCCTTGCTCCTATGGAGGAGGAAGCAAGTCCTCCACTAAAATTGTCATCTAATAGTGCAGTTCCTTCTGCCACAGTCAGTCCCAATTGAGTTCGATCTCTTTTATGAACTGATGAAAGATCATGAGAAAACATTGTGCCTGATTGCCTGATTATAGTAGACACTGATGAGGAGGAGTAGTATGGATGTAGTGATTTGTAAGCAAAAAGTTTGTTACTGTTCACTTCAGCTCTAGAGAAAGTCTCTGGATGAATTTGTCTTGACTTAAAATTTTATGTTATGTGAGCATGTGGGTAACAGTGCAATTTGCCCTATTTAAATGTTAGACTTATGTTTGCTTTACAATGTCACAGCAGAATTTATTGCCTTTTGTGGATTTAGCTGTACACAGATGTGATCCTATGTCGTGACTATTTCAGAAGAAGGAAATAAGAGCCTTCCTAAAAATACGAAAATGAAACCCAAAAGTTGACCTGCTTTACTTTATGGCAGGAGGGCTGCATAATTTTTAACCTGGAAAGATCATGCAGCTTTGAAGACCGTATATGTATTTGTGCTCGTTCTTGGTATCTCAGGAGAACTGTGACCTAGAAGGAACTGTTGATTTAGGCAGACAGGAAGTTTTATCTGCATCCTAGAAGCAAGACCTGCTCTGTGGGGAATGACTGTATGGAGACCTTGCACTACTGTTTTGCAGCCTTACTTATCTTTATGTGTATACTATCATACAAGTATGACATGGCAAAAGCAATTGCTGTTCACGCACCTAAAGTAGATAAACCCATGGGCTTCTGTCTGACTAGCTTCTTTCCAGATGTCTCCTGGGCTACTGTACTGCAGGGCACAGTACTGGGGCTAGTGCTGTTCAGCATGTTCATTAATGACCTGATGATGAGATGGAGGATGCCCTCAGCAAGTTTATAGATGATACAAAGGTGTGAGGAGTGGCTAATATACCAGTGGCTGTGCTGCCATGCTGAGGGACCTTGACAGGCTGAAGAATTGAGCAGAGAAATCTTATGAAGCTCAAGAAGTGGAGATGCGAAGTCTTGTGCCTTGGGAGTTACAGCGCCTTGCACCAGCAAACTGTGGGTGTTGCTAAGCTAGAAAGCACCTTTGTCCAGAAGGATCTTCAGGTCTGAGTGGACAAGCTGACCATGAGCCAGCATGAATCCTAGTGGCAAAAAAAGATCAGGAGTACCCTGGGCTGCAGTGTAAAGAGCATTGCCAAAAACAGGGAAGTGATCCTCCTTCTCCACTTGGCATTGGTGAGGTCACATCTGGAATACTGTGTCCTGTTCTGGGATCCTTAATAGAAGATGCAAACAGGTTTAATGGTGTCCATTTAAATGGAGTCCAGTGCAGGAACCACAAAAATGATAAAGGGGCTAGAACATCTTTCATACGAAGAGAGGCTGAGAGAATTGGAAGTGTTCAACCTAGAGAAGGCTCAGAGGGTATCAGTTTGTACTCTCTGATACTCAGTGTATCAATTTGTATGAATATATAATAAGAGTGAATGAAGATGCAGGAGACAGGCTCATCTCTGTTGCACTCAGTGACAGGACAAGATGCAGCAGACAAATTAAACCACATCATTGTCTGTCTCAACACAAGCAAAACCCTACTGTTTTACTGGGAGTGTGGTCCAGCACTGGAATAGGTTTCTCAGAGGGGCTGTGGAGTCTCTGTTCTTTGAGACATGGAAAATTCAACTGGATGATGTGGTGCTGGACAACCTGCTCTAGCTGATCCTGCTTTAGCCAGGGCCATTTCCAGCAGCCTCTTCTAATGTGGGTAATTCTAGGCTTCTGCAACTGGGGACAGGTGTCTCATTTTTTCCAGGCAATGCTTTTTATCCTCCTAGTCCTGTTCTGAATGGTTGTCAACTGCAATGACTTTGTTAAACTGGGTTTTTAATACCAATTCTTTTGCTACTGCTGATTGATAATTTCTTATAAATTTGGGAAGGGGCCTAAAGGGAGAGGGCATTAAGTGTTAGAGCAGAGGGTCTTACTTCTGCAGCTGTTTCATGGGAGTGAACAATAGTGTTTTACAAGGGAGAGCTAACATAATTGCAGCAATCTTTTGAATGCAACAGGCCCAGATGTAGGTCCAGTAAGAAGGTTGGCGTAAAGTTACCTTGGGCTTAGGGAGCACCAAGTGCACAGGAAGGGAATTGACCCTGGATGTAGACTTATACTCTATTTGTGGGGAAGTTAATAAACTATGAGCAAATAGAAAGCTCTTGCTTTTGTACTCTATCACAGTGCTTTGGTAGAGATCCTTCCAAGGCAGTTTGTTAGTTTATTTCTCAAAGATTTGACAAGTTAAGTCTAAGACCTATGTAGCTGAAACAAATAATAAATTGCAAATTATTAAAATTATACACAGAGTATTTGTAATTAAGGTAATGAATGATCCTGTTTTGTAAAGAAACATGCAATACTGGGCATTTCCTCTCTTATTATTTCATTATGTGAGCCAACAGGAGTTTTATTTATTACTGAATTAGCAAATTGAGGAACAATACGGAAAAAATACTATAAAGTATAAATCAAAGGGGGAAAGATGATGTAATTTCATAGGCTTAAAAGGAGGAATGAAAATAACTGAGTTTTAAGTCCCCAGGGAAAAAGAGGAATGCTTTTAATAGCCTTTAAGGCTTTGCAGGAACCTTCCATTTACTTGCCAGGTGCTTGGTACTGAGGCAAGAAAAACATTTTTTTTTTTTCTTTTTCTACTCTGGGTTGTTTTTGATAGTACTTTGTGTGTAAAATAAGATAGTTCACTTAAACTTCACAGGAAAAAGTTTTAAAATGTAGTTGGCATAGCAAGAGGAAATTTCAAATGAAATAGTCTTCAAACAAAAATGTTAATTGGGAGGGGGATCTGGGTGTTTAACTTAGTGGTATGATATTTAACCATTCTAGGAGGAGTTGTTTTGCTATTTTTAACATTGCATAAATTTGTGAGACTTAATATTTCATAAATTTACTAAAACATTTTCATTTCCTCTGGGGAGTTTCAGCTGCATTTTGCTGTTCAATTTTTTTTTTTTTTAAATATACTTAAGATACACTGTATATTCATTTACTGGACTTCAGGCATAAACTGTAGTTGAACTTGATTCTCAGGGGTAATTTCTTAAAATGAAACTGTAGTAAACCTGGCTCCATTTTGCATTAAGAGGGAGAGATGGTATCTTATGATAGGGTTAAGTCTTCCACTGTTACAGTGTTTCTATCAGGCCACTGGCACAGTGGAGAAAAATATACCCCTTGGGAGACTTGGTAAAGCTAGCAAAATCAAATCAAACAACTCCTTAAGAAAAAGCCTTGTTTGTTAAAAGTTTTTCCAGAAACTGACAGATCTTATTATCTTCCTTCATACTGACTGGGATGTTAGTATGTCAAGGGCAAGCAGAACTTACTTTTCAGTGGAAGTAAATGTTGTTTTGAGGGCAGTTGAACTCATGACTTCATTTATGAGATCTGAACTGTTGATTGCCTATCTCAGGTTTTCAAATGTTCCTTAAAGGACCTGTTTTTATTGATCTTTTGTGAGAGAACTAAATGTTAAGGCTTATGTAGAAGTGACGTTATTTTTTTAATAACAAAATGTAGTGTTATCATTCTTCTAGTGTTTTTACACTAGCTAGTTTGTACAGCAGATTGCCGTTTTTGGTTTTGAATATAAAAGTAGCAGCGAAGTCTATAACTTGTGTGTTATGGCAGCATATTTAATTCTCTACTGAGGGACCTGCCTTGAAATATTTGTAATTGAAATGTGTGGTGTTTCAGAAATACTTTTTTATGACTATGCTTTGGGAACCTTTTTTGTTGTTTAATAGAACTTTTCTACGGGTGACAGTGACTCTGCCTTTGTATGGGTTTAATCCCATATTAACAGGTCTTGCATCAGGAAGAAGCAATTAACCAGCATTTTAGATGTTAAATAATTCCAAGCAGTTTGTAAGTACTTCTGTACTTAAATATAATGGTTGGACAGTAGAGGTGGTCATTTAATTTCTCTTACAGATGTAAGCACAACAAAACAAGCATCTCCAGAGTGGTGTGTAGCATAAGGCTGGGACCACATCTGTCATTGGGCTGCCTTAGCATTGTTTCTTTTTTCTCTTGTATTACTGACCGTTTCTGCAATACTGCTTGAGGTGATGGTGCTAGAATGTTGTTTCAGTGGAGTAATACTCTTCCAAACATAGACTTAGATCCTGCAGCTTTTCATTGAGTGAACGATGAGTTGATGCCCTTGTAGGTGGCATTTCAGGCAATAGGAAAACCAAGAAAAATGTCTCAATTGCTGTAAAATCTGCCACCTTTAACTTTTCTGCTATACTTTCATCAGATGTCCTGTTCTGCGGAGATATCTATAAAGTGGTGTAGCATGAGCAGAAACTTAGGAAATCCAGCAACACCAATGTCTGTGGCTCTCTGCTATTTCCACAGGGGCTCTTGCTATCTCGTAGCTACTACATCATCATGATTTTGCTTGCTTTTAGGTGTGAAAGGTGTGTGCAGTTGTTGCCCAGTATCTGAATACTGACTGGAGGGCTTCTGCCCAACCTCACCAACTTTGTTAGGTGATAGTTGCACAAACTGTTGCTTTCAGTACCTTGAGCAATATTGGAGCTGTAGCAATAATGATTGGGAACTGAGTAAAGAAGTAAATAAGATGAGAAAATGGATGTTCTTTAAACAATCCCCCAGCAACAACAAACTCCCCTGTTTTTCCATCTGCATTGCTATTGTATGTAGTATGCAAGGGTAAGGACATGAGCCCACAAGCATCGCTTTGAGAACGGAGACTACATATTCTGGAATGAACATACCCTTTGACTAGAGTGTGCCTGCTTGGGTGTTGGAAGGAGTTTAATGAACTGCAAACAAGAGGCTGGATAAGGGAAGGAAAGAAGTGACTTGTAAAGAGTACCTGTTGCTAATTGCTAGTGTCACTTCATCAGGTAAGTACTGAGAAGAGATGGGTGAAGTCTCAGCAGTCTGAGTTGTAAGGCCATAGCTTAGGTGCTTCTGGTCTTCCGTCATTATTTGGAGGAGACATTAATAATACAGCTCACAAAATGAACGTCTGGAATACTCCTTAAATATTTATGCCCCTAAGTCTCATATTGTTGCTGGTGTTAGTATTTGACAAAATGATTGTTCTGTGCTGTAGTTCAGAATGTACTTATTTATTAAATCAAAAAAGTGTCTTGTTGGCTTTCATTAGATAAGATCCCCGTTTTCATGAGCAGTGGATTTATGATTGAGTATGCAAACAATTCTAATATTAATTGGTCCCAAAGAAAATCATGCATGTGTTACACTTTGCTGTATGTACATTTGTTTCCTCTCATCTGTCACCTACTAAATTATCAATGCTAATTCTCTTGTTCTATTTCTGACAACTCATGACAGCAATATTCCTCTCATGACTTTGAAAACCTGGAGGGAAGAACCATTCTGACAGTTTGTAGATAATTGAAGTGGGAGGAAGGTTTGGGGTTGCAGGATTGTGGTGCTCTTTGCACTCCTGAATAAAGAATACACAGATGATTAGAAATGGTTGCCTAAACTGTCCAGTGTGTATGTAGGGATGTGTAAAGTGATCTCGAGATTTTATGGTTACTTTTCTTAAAAACCTGTTGGCTGCTTTGCAAGAGCTAAGTAAACTTGCAAAACACCACCAATTCTGTGTTGGAAAGCTAATATGGGCCAACTTCAGGAGAGGTTGGTCTTAGAAATTTTGGTAATTATTTTGTCCTTTGAGTGACAGAGTGAGTTTCTGCTGAATGTTCTGGCTTGTTTGTTCTTGTTAATCAGTGTCCTGAGCTTTGACAGCTCCTGAACATCACTCTCATAGTTTAAATAATTCAAATGCATAGCTAGTGTTTAAAGGGTAAAAGAATTATTATTGTTTTCAGTCATTTGTCTGGTCAACTGACAAGTCAAAAAGCCAAGACTTGACTCTAATCTTGGGCTCATTAGTGTTTCCCCAAAATATAACTTGATTAGATGCATTGGTAAACATCCCAGACTCAGGGTAGTATTTCGTAAGGCAGTACATGCTTATTAAGTCAGTAACATCCATGAATCACTTGTTCACTTCCCTAGGATTATCTTTATTTACATTAAATATATAAACAATTAACAACAATTAGTACTGTTTTGACTATTTCTTTTTAAAAGACACAGGTGAAGCATGTTTCATTCTTTCCCTTGGGTAACTATTCAGTTGTCTGACAGCCTGAACGTAAATGATTCCTGCTATATGGCCAAGCATTTCTTATGGCTTCACTGTGTCCCATTAATGTGACTGTGACTATACTTAGAATTATTTTGTGTTTCTTGCCATGTACTTCAGATGAGGAAATAATTCAGAGAAAGTGATCTCAAAGTTGAACCAGTGTTCCAGTTTCCACTGCCATTCACAATTTGGTAAAATATTTGCTTTTTTGAATTTAATAAACAAAAATAGTTAATTAACTAAATTTGTGGTTTTGACACTTGTGTACTTCGGTTCGTATTGGGTATCTCTTCTAGTGTTGAGATTGTTTATACGGGATGACCAGCTGAGTGAATTCTCATGCCCATAAGTGTGAGTACGAATGAAAAATTTGTTTGTGAAATATTCTACTTCACCTGAACTTCCTCTTTCTGTTGCCATTTTTACTAGCAAATTCACTTATCAGCACGTATTTGGAAAAAGTTTGAGGAATGGCACGTTTTCTATATTTCATGTCCTGATAAAAACTTAGCAAGTTTCTCCTCCAAGTGCTGTTTACCTTAGTTGTTATTTTTTAAGTTCATTTGTTGCCTTTTTGTGTTGTGAGCCTAGTATTTAGGTGACCAAAATCTTAGCATTTCACTTGATATATTTCATAAAGAGCAAGAGAAATTTCTGTCTTGAGCAATGGGGTGGTAATACTCGCAGACAGTTCCAAATGGTATCGGTATCATTTTTTTCACCACACTGCAGTACCTTGTCCAAATTGCTACTAGTCTTTTCAGTTTCTGAGCAGGAGCATCCAGCAGTGCTATGTTTAGCCCTACACTTCCCAAATTGGAAAATAAACATTCCATAGATACTGCACATGAGAAAACACTATGCTGCTGGAACGTATGCTGTTTTAGAAGAAAGATAAAACTGTGGTTTGGAATACCTTCTGTTCCATGAGAAATTCATAGTACTGGTATATTTTTCTTTCCACAAGTGTTAGTGTGTTAACCCCTGTGTTTTGGTACAGTTCCAACTTGAACAATTACTTCCTTCTCACTGAAATTCCTTCTGCCTTCTTTACTGAATATAATATTTACTTCCTATGCAAAGCTGTTGAGAGTGACTGTATGAATACCAAAGGTCTCCAGATTTTAATCCAGAGGTAGTACACCATGGTCATACTTGTGAAACCCAGCTTGAACTATTTGTATCACTTCATTTTAGGCTTCTGTTTTGTAAAAATAATTTTGGAAGTATGTGTTATCACCACTCTCTTTAATGAAAATGTGTAGGGGTTTGTGTTTTGGGCTTTTTTTTTTTTTGGAGGAGGGGTTGTTTGTTTTGTATGTGTTTGTCTTTTGGGTTTTTTACAGTTAGGGGGTGGTACATATTGACTCTGGGCTTACCCAGTTCTTCCAGTTTGCCAGTGGAGTTATAGATAATAAATTAACTTTGTAACTTAGCTGTCAACAAAATGTTTGAGCTCTTTCAAGATGGCTTGTGTTGCGTATATAATATGTGTCCTCTAAAAGAGCATACGAAAACAGTTGTTGGTGTATACACTTTTTATATGTCATAAGAACAATTTCTAATTAGGATGTTGTGTAGGCTTAACTGCAGCTCACGGACCTGTCTCAACTGAAGCTTCTTCGCAAATCCAAGTTGTGTCAGATATTCCAATTCTCCATTAGACCTCAGTTATGCAATTTTTTTCCTGTTTGGGCGTTCTGGCACAATTAGACTCTTGACACAGTCATCCCTTTTTCTAACTGCTTCTTGTTTGCTGCACCAAATACCCTTTTCCTGAGTTCCTGGAACAGTATGTTATCTGCCAGGGAGTGACTGAATGTTTCCTCTTAAGGAATTCCCTGCTGGTCCATGAGGCTGGATGGAGGCCAAGGGTCTGCTACCTTTCTGCAATCTTGCAACTGGTCTGTAAAGGCTTCTGACTGTGTAGAAAAGTTCCTTAATTCCTTGCTCACCAGGTTGCAGTGGCAAAGAAATATTTCACCTTTTCTGTTTTCTTGTAATGGCTTGTAGAACGTTATGAGGGAATAGGTAACCTCATCTTGATCAGTGCTTACTATTCTGAATTTCCTTCTCTGAATATTGGGTAGTAGGTAGGATTTGAGAATATGCCTTGCTTTTATGGAAATCCTTATTTTTGTCTTCCAAATATTTGAATTTCACTAATACCCTGATGCTTGAATTTACAGAGGCTTCTAAAAAATACATAGTGCTGCACTGCATTCAGAAACAAGACTGAAAACAACTATGATATTACTCCTTTCATAAGATTCAACGGAGTCTTGTGCTCTGTCCCACAGATCCGCCTAAATATTGTATTTTCCATTGTTAAAAGTACAAGCTATAAAATTACAGAGGCAGTAACAGTCTGTTCTGTAAGCTTCTTAGTACTGCTGGGAATTGCCTTGATGAGAACTCTGGGCTTTAGTGCACTGTAGTAATATGCAGGACACTGAACTGATGAAATAGCTCTGGTCAGGGTTTCCAAAAGTGCTTAGTGTTGGTAGAAGCTGACTCTAGAGTATGTCTGAGTTCAGTAGGAGCATGGCTGAATCCATACTAGATATTTGGAAAAATCTGACCTTCCGCTGATTAGAATGGATAGACTTAGATATATTTCTCTGCTGTTCATATCTCTGAAGTCATGACAATAAAAACAAAACTGTGCTTGAGGAAAATAGAGTTAACCTGATTTGATTCAACAGGCTAGACTAGGTAGCAAACGCTTTGAGTTTGTTCATGAGTAGAAGAGTGAAGAGGCACTGGTTCCAGTGGGTTATGCGGTTTTTGGCCTGCTTATGTGCTTGAAACATATAGATCTACAGACTTGACTTTTCTTTAACTATATGAGTAAATCCCACCATATTCTGCCGGGCAATCAAGGCTGCCTCGTTGGAAGCCGTTTAGCAAAATACCTGTGTTTGCGGTGTGATAGCTTTTGGGAGTGGTTAGACTTTCCTTTGTACAGTTGCCCACAGAGAGCAGAAATAATTCTTTGCAGAATCTTCTGTAAGGTATGTTCACCTGCTTATGCAGAGCAATACTAAACTCATCCTTTTAAAAAAGAAAAATCTTTCTCCCTGTGCTAGTCATTCTCCTTAGCACTTCTAAGAAAAGGTAATCTAGCAAACATGCAAGGACTTGCAAAAATATACTCCAAAACTTGACAAAAACCTCATTTTCTGCTGTAGCAGAACTACCATTAAGCTTGAGGGGCTGTGTGTTCTGAACACAACTGGCAAGATTAAAATGGTAGAGACTTGGATTCTGCATTTACCAGTAGGCTCTTCCTGTGTTTTCTCTGATAAAGGAGGTTTAAATAACTCCAGCCTATTTTGGGAAGGGTGCTTTGTTATCTCCTTTTGGCATGTGTGTTGCATGAAGTTTTCTTCTCTTTTAAACTTGCTTCTCCCATAGTGTGTAGAACAGATGATACAGTGATAGGTATTGAAAATTATAAAGTTTTTAATATCTTGCTCCTTCATAACCCCCTTATCTTACTGTTTTCCATGTCACTTACTTTAAATTGTTCCGTATCACACTTTGATCAGAATGTCTGAACCTGTGTTGGATGTTACCTGTGGTTATCTACCTACATGTAATCTTGAAAGAGCTATTACTTGTGGGCCCTAATAAGGGAGAACCAAGAAGTCTTAAAAATTAACAAAAAAACCCTGTGACACCATGTGTTAGTGTCTCAAAATGAAGACAAGTTACTAACTGTATATAGCTGGGCTGAAGACATCTGTTTGGGAACTCAAATGCATCTTTCTGCAAAATAGCTTCTTATTTTTGAGAAGGATGTGCTGAACATTCAGAGTTTGCTGGCTGAACTGATCCTCCTGAGTGGAGAAGCAGGATTTGACAGTCTCTGTGGAGGCTGGAAGGTCTTAAGAATGTTTCTGCAGTTCAAGAAATGTGGCTCTGTTATGTGTGTAGAACCATTTGCCCTAGTTCAGTATTCTCTGTATACTCTCTTGGTTTTAATCTTTCATTTGGTGAAACGTTAAGCTCAGAACTGTCTGTACGCAGAAGGTGGAGGGTCATTTTTGCATATGATATATTTGATGTCCAATATATCCAAAAGGGCCAAGGTTCTCTAAAACTTTCTACCTTACATTCCTCATCCTCCAGGTGAGGTACTTCCATATGCGTTGGTACTGGGTTGTACAGACAGATCATCCAAATCCATGCATTGTGTGATGGGTCTCTTGGAATGGTGGGTCAGTGATTTTGTCCAGGAGATGCAGTGGCTCTATACACTGCCATAGTGATATGAGTGTGTCCAAGACTAATCTAATGATGTTGAGATCATTGCCTGCAGATCAGATGTGTGTGCATGTCTTGGCTCTTTTGAGGGCTGTTTGTGGAACCTTTGTTTGTATTGTTCTCCCATCCCCCAATGAGCATCCTTAAAAATGACAAGAGTAGCTGGCAAAAACTGACAAAAATTCATATAATTGTCAGACTTGTTATAGACATATTTTGAGACCTGACTTGGCTGTGATTTTTATAAATGGAAAGTAGCTGTACTACAGGGTTTTCTGCTGCTCAGATCAGGTCTTTGTAGACTTTTGAATGTTGATTGATATAGCAGGAGTAAGAATGTGACTGAGTTAAACTTGGAATTAAGGACAACCTCCAGAGCAACAAGCAATTGCTGGATTTTTTTGTTACTGTGCAAGATGTAGCTGCATTACTGTTGGTTAAGAAGTTCTAATTGCATCTTGGAAGGAAAAAATCAAGCAAAACTTTTAAGCAATTCCCTTCAAGGGAACGTGATTGCTTTTAACCCATGGTGCTTGTGACTGGACTTCCACTGGTTCTGAGTGGCTAACTTAGCTTTGTTTTTCCAGTACAGCTGGTTTTAGGAGTCTAAGGAAGAAATCTGTGCAAGCTTTTTCCTTCATTGTTTCTCATGTCTGTTTCTTTTGATAACCAACATGTGTGGGCTGGAAATCTAAGCTGTTCAGGGATGTTTTGTTAGGGTAGGCTTTTAAAGGCAACATAGAACTAAGTTTTATCCTGCCCAAGTGTAAGAATCTAATGAATGTTTTTACTTTAATTGCTGAGCTCAGGAGTTCTTAGCACATTCATGGGATTTGCTGGTTTTGTCTGGCTGGTTGAATGGGTGAAGTAAACAGTGGTGATTTAAGAAAAAAGGTCTAAGAAGCCCACTTTCATGCTTGTTGACAACAACAGAGTTGTTCTTGGAGACTGTCCTGCTGTACCTGGTCAACTAAAACCCTGTTCAACTGTTTTGGCCGTGTCTGCTTCTAACAATGGACTTCAGGCGATACAGAATCGTAGAATCACCATATAGGTCAGGCTGAAAGGGAACATAATGGGTTATTTGGTCTAATGTCCCTGCTCAAGCAGGGTTATCCTAGAGCACGTGGCACAGGATTGCATCCAAACGGATCTTCTTATCTCTGTTGAGGGAGAATGCACAACCTCCCTGGACAATCTTTTCCAGTGTGTGGTCACTGTGTGTACCTGTGATACACTGCAGATAACAAAATGAAAAAAAAATATTAGTGGCAGTAGCATACAGTTAAAGGACAGTAAGTCAAAGATGTGGTGAAGTAATTTCAAAACTACTGAATACTATTCTGAAAACTGTTTGTGAAAGGTTCAGTACCTTGTTGTATGGCAATGCTTAGAGACTTTGAGAAATTTTCTTCTCCCCAGGACAAGGTGACTATTATTCACATTTTGAACTTTATTTTTAGAGTTTTAAAATACGAAGCACCTTCACATTTAGAGAGTAAATATTGCCTGACTATTTTTGAAACAGATGACTGCATGATTTTCTGGTTTATAAGAAGCTGGTGTGTGTCTACGAGTATATGCAAGGTTCATGTTGCTTGTATGGATGAGAAGCTGCAGGTATTTTTTTCCTTCCTGTGACCACTTAATTTTATTTTTTTTTTCATATTGTGGCTAACCTGGCAATCAATATGGACAGAGTACAGGCATCCCATTTGGGCTGGCATACCTCGTAAACATGCAGGGCATGCCCCAGTGGAGGCTGGTGGACCCAGCGGTTGCTGTCCAATGCACTGCTGTGGGCGTGCTGTGCTTGTGGAGATCCTGGGCTATGAGAAAACCATGTACTTTAAGAAATTGAATTCTGTTTTCTAATGTTTAACCAGGAAGTATATGAATGTTTAATGCTGTGGATTCTAATTGGCCATCAGGGTATTCCCTGCAGAGAAAAGACTGTTTAACTCATGTCCTTGGCTGGGGAGGAGTTACCCTTCTGATACTGTATGCTGCTTGGGTGTCAGTGCCCACTGCCGCTTACTTGGGTCTGTATCTGAGCTTTTAAAGCAGTTAACATGATGGGACTGGAGAATGTAGACTACCTCAGTCTGAGATGATAGTCTAAACTCAAGTAAAGGGTGAAGGTGGAGGTCATTGAAGCATAACAGAGTAGTTATAGCCTTCCCCAAAGCAAGCACTGTGCCTGATTTTGTTTGAAAACAGAGAATCGAAGAACTCCTTAAACAATTATTTGATTTCTTATAAACCTGTTCTAGTTACTGTTGGTATCATTAAATTACTTGCTTTGCTTACCCAAAAGACTAATATTTTCTATGATGTGGACAAAATGTGTTCAGTACCTAATCTGTGGTGTGGTTAGTGGGTCCCTCCCCATCTTAACTGTGAAGACCTCAGGATCAAAGGAAAGCTGTCACTTAACTATCTCTCCTCCTCAACCACTACTTTCGAATTGTTGGTTTAAAACAAATATTTTTATTTCAAATTGCAAGTAGTAAATGAATTCACATTAAACTGAAAAGAACTATATGCAAAAGAAATTGAGTCTGATTTACATGACAGAAATAAGGAAATGTAGAGTTAAAGCTTCAAATCTGCCCACAATGCAACTTGTTGTACCACACATTGCAAAGTTTTGGAGATCCTTTCAGTACTGAAGAGAAGTCTTGTGACTAAAGAATGCAGTCCTAGTTTTAATTTTTCTGGTTTTAGTTTCCTTTTTTGTATCCAGTTGATGGCGGTAGGGAGAGGATCATATAGAAATGTCTAAGTCCAGTAAACAGATGGCAGCAGCTTCTTTAGAGCTTTTGTGGTTTATTAGATGAATAAGCATTTAGGGACCTTTTTAAAAGCATATATCCTGGACCCAATACCATATCCTTAGTCCTGAGAGCTCAATATTAATCTTTTGATACAGTTGGGATCTATTACAGTATATAAAAAGCTCCACTGATTCAGAGCTCTTTTTTAGTGGTATTTGTGCCTCTTATCAAAGGTTGGCTCCCAATGTGCAGTTCACAGCTGTGCTGAAAAGGGGAAGAAATGTTCCAGACTTCTGGCTTTTTTGTGGGCATCTCTTGGGGTAAAGCCAGCTCTTGGTCTCTGCAGTCCTTCACTTGAAAGATTGGTCATGTGGAGCACCCCAGGTGGTACAAGGGGTCAGACTTGTTGCTCTTTCAGTGACTGGCAGCAACATTTTTGGTTTCTTGGCATGCTGGGGTTAGATGGAGTTTGTGAAAACAGAAAAGAGGTTTTCTCTCAGTCCTAGGTGTCCCATGGTGTGATGGAGGCAGGTCTGTCATTTCAGTTTCTTCACAGCAGTGTGAATTTTCCTGGGCCCTCTTAACATAGAGGGAATTACAGTGAGCGTGAAGAGCTTTGCTGTAAAATATAAGCTGCTGGGGTCACAGCAAGGAGCTTGGAGAGTAGACAGTGCAAGAGGGAAAGGGATACTGTCAGCTCACACTGGAGTTTTTATACTGTTCCCAGTCTATTTGTTTAATGTGTGACACCTGATTCCTCCCTACTAGTTTGCCTGTGTTTTTGTGTTTAAAGAACAGGGGCATTTTTATTGTGAGATTCTGGCATGGGTTCTCTAATTTGTGCTGATGTTTTAAGGTGTGCAACCATTTTATACGTATACAGCAGTGTAACAAGACAGCAGTATCTAGATTTTAGAAACCATATCTTTCACAATCATGGTCTCCTTCTCATATCTGATTTTCCTCTTCTACAACCACTGTTTGCGTTTCCTTTTTCCCCATATGCCTTTCACCTTCTTTGCATTGGGCCTTCAGTTCATTTTTGGATTTTAGTCTTGCATACCAGGCGGACAGGCTGATCTGTGATCTTGTTGCCAGTTTGCTGTGTTTAGGGGAAAATTAATTTTTTTTTCTTTATTGGATATGTACAGCAGAAGCCAATATTTTATGAGATGGTAGAGAGCAGGAACAGTGGTGGCAGCAGTAATTTAGCTGAAGGTGCACCAAACAAGCCCAGCTCATGCTCAGTATTTGCACTCCAAGTCCAGAATGGGTTGGAAAGAATTTTGGTTTTGGCCTGAGAACAAGAAAAGGATTAAAACCAGTAAACTTAGTTTAAGTTTTCTTTTTGAGAAAAAGCAGGAACTGAGTGCAGAATGGAGTCCAGTATGGTGTTTTATGTAGTGATGACTGAAGATTGTAAAAAGACTTTCTTCTATTGTCAGTTCTAATTGGAGGCTGGCACTGATTAGCAAGAGGAAAGAAGTCTAGGAAAGGAAAGACAAATGGGGAATTTTATTGAGTGGAAAGCTTCTGAACAGAAGAGGACTTCTGTTCCTCTGCATTCTAGTGGTTTTAAAGAAACGTACAAACTGTTTGCCTACAAACTGTTGATAATTCCTCTCTCATCTCTTTCAAATGTAAGGCAGGGAGAGGATAGGAAGAGGTATTAGCGCTAAGTAACTCTTCCAAAGACGATCTCTAGTATGATTTGTTAGGAATTCCTATACTGTGAGCTTTTTTTTTTCCCCATTCATGCAGTGGCGACAGTGACACGAATGTCTTACCTGGAACTCTTTAGCAGTGAAATCTAAGCTTTGGGACTATATCTCCTGGTGGTATGAGAAGATCCTATTGCAATGTCAAACATTAAGTGCTAGTAGCATGAAAGGCTGTATATGCATTATATAGTGTAATGCATTATATAGGCCTATGGATCACATGGATTTGACTCTTAAGTCAATTTAAATTGTCATGTCTCTTCCAATTTAACACAGGGTGTTGTCTGCATGTGGCTTAGTCACACCTTAATTAAAAAAAGCATCTCAACAATGATATGAAAGTCAGGTTGCAATGCTGAAGTTGGCAGGTTGCAGAAGCAGGGAATACAGAGGCAGAAATGCCTTCTCAGGAAGGAGACAGTGAGCTGAGAATCTATTTCAGCTTCTTGCCTTTCACCAGTAGAGGTAACGGGATGGCTCTGCATCTGTAGTGCTTGTTTTGGAAGTCTGAATACATGATTTGTGCTCCCAGTTTGCTATGGAGACTTGAGACACCTAACCTTCCTCAGCTCTTTCTGAAATCAGAGTTATGTGTGGGATGATGCCTGTTCTGCAGGCTTTGCCCAGTGAGAGGCTGTATTAACATGTTGTTTGTTACAGGATGGATTCAGGCAATGGATTGATGCTGCAGATGCATAGGTGGGAATTTGTATTTCACCATAATAATGAAATGACATCTGTAAATGAAGAGTAACTTTATTTTCAAATATAGCTACCCAATTTACAAAATTAGCAAGTGGGTTTTGAAAGGCTGATGATGGCAACAGGAAAAACGAATGCAGCACCCATATCTTAAAGTACAGGAACAAACTGTTGTTTGACTGTGAAATTAATAAAATATCTAGATGGCTTAGGTGCTGAAAGTAGTTGATCTGCAACTGCCACCGGCTTCTTCAACAGGATGAACTGCGTAGTGTGAAGTCTAGGCTTCTGTAACCAGGCTGTGGCTATCGCCAGTGTCTGCTGCGAATAAATTGACTCCCTGTACGTATGTTGACTTAGAGTAAGAGTCCTCAGGGTTAACTCTGCACCCATCCTTACATAAAATATTAACACCAGCACTGGAAGGTACATCTGTAGTAGACTTGAAAATAATAGAGCTGTGACAGATGAACTGCTGGTCTCTGTAAATGAAAAAGCATACTATCTCCTCCTAAAAAAAATTAAATTACAGTATTGTTTTGCAGGTAGAGAAATACTTCATGTGACGAATATTTCAGGAAGCCATTTGGAAGCAATTCCTTGTAAAACTTGGAAAAAAATCCCCAACTTCATTGGCCTAAATATTGCATCGACTAGAAACTTGCTGAAGCAAAAATAGTAGATGTGGCAGTAATTTGAGCTGAAGGGCAGAGAGCAGTGCTTGTAGGATAAGTATCAGACTCAGTTAGAACAAGCGTCTTAGTGATTTAAAGGAGAAGGTGAAATAGCTCATCAGTTAAAATCAGAATTTGATATTAAATGGGGATTTTTTGCAAGTTCAGATGGAAAGAAAACATGGAGTACAAAGTATGGAGTGGTTAAGTCTTAGAAGACAGTATAAAAACAGGCTAAAATATCTTGCGTGTTTTAGTGAAGAAAGAGAACTGGCATCTTTTTTTATGTGGGAGAAATTTGTTCAGCATGTTTTACCTGGCTTGGCTGTACGAGTTAAGAGACGTGCTTTGGCAGCTGTAATTAGTGTTGAATTTTGATTAATACCGAAGACTACGGGTAGAAATTAAAATTGGGTCATAAATACTGTAACAAATCAGAGGCTATTGTTCATAAGACCGTGCTTCTCTAAACGGCAGCCTGATTCTGCAAAGATGCTGAGGGGCCATATCCCTTAGGATTCAAAACAAATGAGGGCATTTAATACTTCAGAAACCAAACTCATTTTTAAAAGTAAAAATTCACTAAGAGGTAGTTAGCACAGTTTTATGCTCTGAGCTAAGCTGTGGTTGAGCCTATTGTTACTTGGTGTTTTATGCTAACTACTGTTTCAAAATATTCAATGTCTCAATGAACCAAGTTCTTTTTCTCCTATTCTGTTTGTAGGGCACACACTGGAGGAGTGGGGAAAGGCCAATTGTTCCCCCTTCCCCAGTCTCTGTATGTGTGTGTACAGTGCCTGTGGGGTATTTCAGAGAAGCAGATGAATGATCTCCAGTGTATTTTTACATTATAACACACTTTAGCTGTGTAGGCAAGAAGTAGGTTTTCAGTGTTGTTTTCTGTGCACTGCTGTGTGGAGTCAAGAGCACTGACATATTTTCAATAGATCCTGATTCAGAACTTCATTAGCTTTCAGGGAACAGAGCAATTCTGGATCTACTAGTGCTATATTTGTCAGTCTTGCCAAAAACATTTTACTAGTTGCTGTTGTAACTGATGCTTGATATTATTACAACTTGGGGAATGCGTTGTTTTATAAGTGACATAAATAAAACATGTAATACTGAGGAAATCCAATGTTAACCATTTTACAATTGGTCGTGCTCATTGTAAAGGTAAGTTTAAACTCCCTAATAGAAAACATTTGACAGTTTTCTCCAAAATGTCCACTGATATATTCTGCTTGATTTAATGTAGATAATTAAGACAGACAAACAGGACACAAAGTACTTAACATTTGCTATTACTCTTTCGAAAAATGACTTTATATGGATTTTTTCCAAAGCCTTCCACTTTCTCTGTCAAATCATTCAAGTATTTTGAGGATTTATTCCTATTAAACCTTTCAAATTCCTGAGTTTGAGTTAAGTCCTAATGCCATCAGTGTGCCTTACCATTGGCTCTGAGTATCTCATCATGTCTTGCATTTGAAAAACTGTCCAATAATTTTCAGAAGTGCTGTGATACTGAGTTTTGCCAGTACTGAAGAAGGGAAAAAACTTTCAGCTAGCAAAGGGTGGAACTTGGGTGGGCTCCAGCAGAGGAAATCTTGCATCAGGCAGTTCATAAACTGTCCTTGAAAAGACAGCAGTACATATGATGGGTTTTTTGCTGCTTGTAGTTGTCACAGGATGACTCCGAATGTCATTGTGAACCCTAGTTACTGGATGCTTAATCACTAATATTTTCTGTGTATTTTGTCACAGAGGGGTTGTTGCACTGAAAGAGAAAATCTGGAGGATGGAGTGCCTACAAAGATGCTTATGGCAAATACAGAGAGCAAAAAGAGAGTAAGCTCAGAAAAAGTGGTATTTGTGGAACTTAAGAGATGAGTGGTGAACTGCTGAAGTAAAGGATAGGCCACTTGGCTTTTAAGATATATATTAGGCAAGTCTGGAAGAACACTGGAAATTAAGACTTAATGGAGATCAGAGTTTGATTGTGAATGCTGATCTCTTGGAAGCAGCATTTTATATTGTTGTGTGAGAAAGGGGGATTTGTAAAAGTAAAAAATAATTGCAGTAGCTGATGGAAGATGATGAGGGTTGGAGTAGAGGCTCCTGTTTCATTTTCGGACATGCAGGCATGAAGTATGGATTCATCTTGAGAATGCAGAGTAGATTTGAACTGAAGTATCCCAGGCTACAGCTTAGTAACCTCTTCATGATGAGCAAACAAGCAGTTCTTGCAAAGGCTTTCACAGTTCTGTATGTAGCTTATACACTCTTCAAGTGGGCAAGGGTTTAAAAAAAGGGTCAGAACAATCTCGTACAGCAGTGTGGAGTATTTCTTGTGCCTAGGATCTATATGGGAGGTCCAGTTTCTACAGTCTGAGGTCTGTCGTGGATGTACTTGTGCTTCCTGTGATGGAAGCAACGGGAAACATGAAGTGTGGGTTGTATAGTAGACAGTGTTTCTCTGAGACATGGAGAACAGACAACACCATGTTCCTTGACTTGTAGAATGAGATTTTTGGCCCAATAAAAATCTTCCTGTGAAGTTAAAGGGAAAAAATAAGTGAGGTTTAAACATGGATTTATTGTCAAAATATTGTTCATTCTTTTTATGCACAATATTGAGGTGACGAGTAATTACTGAATTGGGTAACTGAATGGAAAAGCCTCTTGGATGGAATATACTTTCTAGTAACTTCTTATGTTTACTGTTCTTAGAAAGAACAAATCTTACCCAATTTTACCAACTAGTGACTCTCCCCTGACTTTTGCTAGTCGAGGAAAAAAAAGCAGTCACCTTATACCACAGCAAAGAGAACTTGTCCCATTATATAAAGACTGTTAACTGACTGGACTTTGATGCTTTAAAATTACTAAGCTCCTCAAATATCTCACTGTAAGGAAAGTTCTCTGCAGACTCGCCTCTGCTGTGATGTGTGCATTTTCCTCTGAATTGTTAATTCCTTTTAGCACAACAGACACCTTTTGAGGGCTTGATGCAGAATAGATACTTTGTTTGTAGTAAATGGATTATCAGTTTTGTGATTACAATCTGATCTGTTGGTTGGGTTTTGCTGGCTAATAAATCACAAGTTGTAAATTGGGAACTGTGTTTGTTTTGGTGATGACTGGAATTTTGGTGTGTTAGTAGATAATTTTGAGTATCAGTAGCGTCAGAACTTATCACAGGTAGGGAAAAAGCTCTTTTTATAGTAATATTTAACTTAGACAGTCTGAACTAACTTGCAAATTCATTTAACCCAGGCCTATCATTGATTAAATTGATTAGCTTTTGATGGGCATTTGGCAGCAATCCAGTGGTGAATGCCTTTTTAAACTTGATTTCACTAACCACTTCTCTCTAACAAATGGTATCACTGTCTGGAATTAAGAAAGTTGAATGCTCCTGAACAGCCAGTCTACTGCTAATGTGTGGGAGCACATATTTTTTTCTTTTAAGCAACTTATTTAAGGGGTTTTGCTTTCTTTATGTGGTTTTTGCAGTCTTCATGCTACTTGTGCAGCGTGGAGGAAAAGTAGCATAACAGAATTTTAAAATTAAGTTTCATGGTGTCTCTGTGTTGCCTCTCTTGTACCAAAAGGAGCAATAATTTAAGTGGTGTAGAGGCTATCCCTGTATACAGAATTGAAAAACTATAAAAGTTCAATTGAAAAAAAAACCTAATGCAAAGAACCTTTAGGGTGAAGGATATACTACTTGTGGAATAGTCAGTTTAGAAAAAAAAATAATTTCTCACGTAAAAGAGGAAATGTTGGAACTGGGCATGAAATTGCTACTAGAAGATTGCAAGTACTATTCACAGCTTGTACCAGAGTGCCTCTGGGGAGAGGAACTCTGTTCTGTAAGGAGCTGGATGAGCAGTTAGAAGTCAAGAAAAGGAGTGGTTTTTCCAAGAAGGCTGCTCCCAAGTCCTGACAAGAAATGAAAAATGGTTGGAATGGTCTTATTTCCTGTGTACTGTCTCACAACTTACATGTAAATTTAGACCCTGATAGGATCAAATTATACTGCTACTGTCTGTGACAGTCGGAAGAGAAACAATTAAGTAACCCTTTAAAGGTTAAGAAGCTGTCATTTCTTCCTCTGAATTGTACTGCTAGTTGAGTGGTGTGCATAGCTGTCAGGCAACATGTTAAGGAAACTTTGTTATGAAATGTACTAGAAAATTTTCAGTACAGCACTATGAGTAGAAGGCTTGAGAGAATGACTCTGTTTTAGTCTAACATTTGGGAACGAGTGCGGTTAAGGAAGATAACATTGAAGACAATTTAAAGTATCCTAATATTTGTCTTCTTAGCCAGTTTTTGAGGAATTAATTTACATGAGTTATTCACTGGAACTCCTGGCATAAATCCTCTCTGGAAGTCAGCTGCAATAGCTCCCTGATTCTCTGAGGATGGCAGCCTCAACATATATACTGAATTGCCAGGCATAGTATTTATCTGAAAATGGTTTTACAGGTGAGCATTAGACTCTCCCTTCCTACTGCCCATGTACTGGCTTTTATTAATTTGTTTTCTTAGGATCTCTGAGCTGAACTGATAATTTTTTCCCTGAAGTGCTGTGTCTTCCCAAATAATTATGTACTAAATAGCTTCTTTGTAGAAGAAACAAATGCAAATCTTCCTTGAAATCAACCCTGATGAATAATCACTTAAAGCATCAGGTTGCTTTTGCATTTTCTTGTTTAATGCTAACAATCCAGCTGTATTTTCCAAACTTATTTGAACAGGAGCACCTACTCAGTTTTAGAAGTTTTATAAAGCTTTTTTCCAAGAGATTTGATGTCAGAAAGCTGTGACTTACCACAATGACTTAAAAGATTGTAAAGGAATTGTTGCTTTATTAAGGTTTGTCTTTGCCATATGTAGCTTTAAGATACGGTAGAGATGGGCAGTTTTTCATAAACTCAAGAACAAGCTTGCACTCCAGTGTGAATGCAACCACTGATACATAAACTCAGACATGGATTTGCAGATACTACTGACAGATACCAGGGTCTAGAGGACACTGATTAAGGTGGTTCCCTAAAGGTAACTGATATCACACAAATATGAGGAGTAAGTGAACATTTGTTTTTCTGCTGCTCCACTACTACAAATCAGAGTGGAATGTCGACTCAGAAAGAGCAGTTGTGTCCTCCATGGGAATGTTTCAGATTTCCTTGATCTTTGCAATAATAAAACTGCTAGAAACATCTGAGGCTCTGCCCCTCACTTGCTTTCACTTGATGACATGGAGGTAGTGCTCAGTTTGTGCGGTAATGTGCTGGGGAAAAGGCTGCCTGAGTGGTTGTCTAACAAGGGACTTGAGCTATTATAGAGCAGTAAAACCCCTTCCTGTTTTAAAGCCATGTCAGCAGAAGAAGGAAGGAAGAAGCAGAAATTGCCTGGTGGGTATGTGTTGTTCTTTTACCCTTCCTTGTTCTTCCCAGTATTTTTCAGTGTTTTCCACTTCATTCTCCTTTTTCTGCCAAGTGCCAGATCGTACCATCTGGGGTTATAAGTTTGACTGTACATGTGGTTTAAAGACTCACTAATAAAATTCTATTTGCAATTGGCTTCTGTGAGGTGCGAAATACCATCTGTTAGATGCTAAGTGCTTGATGCAGTGTAGGATTAGGATTTTAAATTAAGTTTGTGCTTTATTGAAGAAAATTTAAGGCAACAATTGAAACATAAGCACTGAAAGCAGGAATACCTTCAGATGGTGATGACATTTTATCTCTGAGGTCAGATTCAGCACGATACTTAATGCCTTTGGAATAAAACTGAACACTCCACTAAAACCAAGGGAATTTGGTTTTGGGATCCTTATTATCTGCATGCTTGAGCCTGTTTCTGATTGGGCACAACTACAATCTTTGTAATAGACAATTGACTCCTTTAACCATCTTGAACGATCTTAGAGACTTTATTTAGTGCTCATCCATTTGAAAGATAATAGTTCACTTAATAGCTTTTCAAAGGAAAAACTGCAAGAAAGTGTCATCTTTGAGAATACTTGCTGTTTGCATGATATTTATTTCCAAAGTTACATTGAGTGTTTTTTGGATTTAACTGTACTACTATTCCATTATGTCTGAGAATTAAAATAAGTGGATCTAGTTGGGTTTTTTTCAGTGTAAATGGACCTTCAGGGCTTCATGTTATCTTCCAATGAATGATGATGAATTCATCATGTTCTATTGTAGTATTGACTGAGTTCCTGAAATTGTTTGTATACAAGTGCTTTGAGAGCTGCCAAAGATGATTTTTCTGTGTGGGTTCTAATAATGGAATAATTTTTGTTTGGTGCAACTTTATTCATAACAAATTAATATTTTTGTAATGAAAACCTGTGTAAACTAATAAAACAGAATATGACATAAAATTTCTGCCTTCCTACTACTCTTACGTGTTACTGAAATTGACTGTCCTGTTGTATTGAGTTACAGGAGGGTTATAGAAAATCTTGCTACAAGTTATTCACAGTTCTGTGTAAGCAATTGTGCTTTTGCTTGTTCATTCAGGATAGTGAAAATATCTTTGCTTACAGTATAATGAAAAAGCATATGGCTTTTCTTCTACCCACAAGGAGAAAGAATCATCAAGTCTGCATGGATTTTTTTGGTAAGGAAGACACTGAATCCCCTTTACATGCAGCAGGGGCAGCTGTACACTGCAGAATGAAATGCAGAACACTCACTTGAATTTTATTGTAGCAATGAGAAGGAATAGCGGGCGGATGGTTTTCTTTCACCTGAAAATTGCAATTTGCGGTGAAAGCAGTGAAATTGAAGCACAAGCTGCAGTTCCAACCTCCCTTACTTCCACTGTCCTCAGACCTACCAAAATCCAACCCCCAAAAGACACCTTCCTCCCCTCCAGCACTGCAGTCTGAGTTAAATAGCAAAAGCCAAACAGCATCTGTGCTCAAGAGATGGCCAAGATGGAATTAGATTATGACCAGAGAGTAAACACTGTTCTGTTATCTTGAGGAAAATAGCCCTCAGCAGATGTGTCTTCTTTCCTAATTTGAGCGATTTGCACAAATCAATTTAATGCATCTTTTGGCCTTAATGTGACACTTGCTTTCTCAGACAGAGAAGGTCCCACCAGCAAGGGGAGAGGAGGTGGCCCAGGCAAGGCGGAGAGATGCTCAGTGCCAGCTTCAAATGTTGAGAAATGTGAGAACTGACACCTGTCTGAGACAATTCTCAAACGGTGACATGCAAAGCAGTCCTCTCTGGGATTTAGCAGGGGAATGTGTTATGGTATAGTAACAGCTGGCTACAAATACGGATAGCAGGCTTGAAAGCACAAGCAAAAGACAGCCCATGCTAAACTGGCTACTGTTTTCTTCCTAATACTGTTCTAATTAATTGTATGGGTAAAAGTGAGGTCTTTGGTTACTCCATTGAGTCTTCTGGTACTTACACTGTGAAACTGCTCTACTTATGAAGGTTTTGCTCTTGGTTCATTACAATATCTGTTCCACCACCCCACCATTGCTTCCCCTTCCGGCTGAAATGTTTACCAGCTTTTGGAATAACTGTGGATGTTTTTTTATTTAGGTTTTAGAAAATAATAAGTTCCTATTTTGCTTTATGCTGTGATAATTAGATTGAGTTAGTCAATGAAGATCAAGACAGGTCCATAAACAGTTAAAAGATAATATTCTTCTGAGGCGGGAAGGCATTAGAAATTAGTCTACATGTCTTGATCCTATGAATTGTCTCATTGGAGATGGAAGGAAGCCTAGCAGGGGGCTCCATGGACCCAGCTCTGATCACAGTTTTACAGCACAGGACCACTTTTAGAATATGTTTCCCACCACTTTCTAGTTTAATAAATTTCTTCCTATCACATGTAACAGGTGGGATTTGGAGGGAGGGGGTGTGTGCGGGCAGTGAAGTGGGCCCTTACCAAATCTTCACCATTTCTTTCTCCAGTCCTGCTTGGGTGAGTCTTAACATAGATGTGGCTTGACCAGATGATTTTGCTGTGCTCTTTGGT
Organism: Corapipo altera; assembly: GCF_003945725.1. Classification (NCBI taxonomy): domain Eukaryota; kingdom Metazoa; phylum Chordata; class Aves; order Passeriformes; family Pipridae; genus Corapipo; species Corapipo altera. The sequence goes on from NW_020884872.1 coordinate 71,797,075, forward strand.
GTTTTGGGATAGTGTGAGATTGGACTGGGTAGCCATCCAACATGCTTTTTGAAAGACTGCTTCATGAAAGGCCCAGTAGCTGCAGGTAGATGCAATCAGGTGGCTCTTTTAAACTGTTTTGAAAGTTTAAATGCTGCTGATAAGAATTTATGCAACTAAGCAGAAATACTGCAAATGAAGAGATGTATTTCAGGCCACTGGGGAAGTGTTCCTTATAACTGGTGCATCAAAGTCTTGCATAAAGGTGGAGATGAAAAACTGTGAAGCAGACAAGTCAATAAAAGAAATTAAAACAGAATAATCATCACAAGGCAGGAAAAAAAGTATATTTGATATGCTACAGTTTAAGGGCATCGAGCCTGGCTGATGGGCTGGATGAAACTTTAGACTTTGAACCAGGCAGTGTTTCAGTGGAGCAGTTGTTTTGGATTCCCTATTGTATTTGTATAAAAATGAAAGATGGACATCATGCTGAAAGATTATGTAAGGACACTTGCATGACCTTGAAATTGTATAAAGATTTCTAATAGAGATTTCAAATTTTTTTTTTTTTTTTTTTTTTTTTACAACAAAAGTCCATTAGTCAGAAGAACAGAAGGACTGGTTGAAATATTAAGAGATCCACACATTCAAATGAGTGTAAAAAATATCTACATGAGAAGTGGAGAACAAAATGAATGTGTTTTAAGGGTTTTAATTCTTGAAAAAAACATAGGAAGGTTGTCAGTGGGGAAAGCAGGGATCATAAGTACTTTGAAGCTTTTGGTTGGTTGTTTTTTGCATTTCGTTGTTTGGATTGGGGTTTTTTTGTTTGGTTGGTTGGTTTTTTGTTAGTTAAGAACCAAGAATATACTATTGCAAGGAACAAGCATTGCTTTACCAGAACTTATTGCTTTCTGGAATAGAAAATGAAGGCGTGAAGACTTCTGGAACCAAAGTACTTAAGGAATTGGAAACTTGCCCTTTTTAGATCTCCAGATCTCTTTGTAATGTTTCTGTTCTAAGAGAACTTCCATCCAACTTAAATCTGCCTGGTCTAATATAATTCCTGCCCTTTTCCCAGCTCCACCTAATCTGCATATTGCAGCATTCTCTCCACACTGCTTAAAGATGTGTGGATTCATGGTGTCCACAAGTTATGAGTGTTCACCTGTGGCTTGACTTCAGTCTGAAAAGCTTGTTGAACTCAAGTTTTTATGCAAAGTAGTTAGAGGCAAATGAGAAGGAAAAGCAGACCGCAGGGCTTAAGAGGTGATGTGCAGGTCAGACGTCCACATTTCTTAGGTGTAGGGTTTATAGTGTGGGGGTAAGCACACAGCACAGGAGCATGCTTCTACAACTAGATCTTTCCAACACACCCACACCTCATTTCTGCTACAAAGTGAAGACAAAAGATGTTTATAGGCACAGTAGATCAGAAGGCAACATGAGTGGGTTGGATGCATGGCAGTGATTAAAGGAAAGAACTGTGGAGCTGTGTGTGTGTGAAGAGGGTTCTTGTCAAGTGTGTTCATAAATGTCACTTGGCTTATCAAAACTATGTAATGTTAAGGGAAAGCAAAACTCATTCAGGAAGTTCCCTCTATTTGTGAGAGGGAACATACAGATTGTGTTAAAGCCCACTACCTGGAGTACTGTTTGATAGTCTGTGTTAGCTGGTAAAGTGTAACAGCTTAATAAGGTGTGTAATACTGAAGCACTGAAAGATAAAAACAGTGAGATGATCACAGATGCATTGATGGAAGTGGTGTGTGTCAGGCCATGAACTGCAGTGAACAAAAGACACTTCAGTCAGCTGCAAGGAAGCCTGTGAACACACTGGGGTAATTTGCCTCAAGGCCAGTGTTTTGCACAGTGTAAATAACAGAGGAAGGACTTGTCTGAGGAGACCTAACTGCTGTCATGTATCAGAGTGGAGACCAAGCTAGAATGTGCAAGTACAGCTTTGTTTTATTCTCTTGGAGCACTAGCTATTGCTCAAACCTGTGACTACTTTGGACCATTTCAATTGTTTGTTTCTGTAACTCCATATTAGCAGATAGTGATCAAATTCTTCTTAAATTGATGAGGGGTAGTCATAGTAGACAAAACTCATCTATCTCTATGTGTATGCATAGGGGTGATGTGGCAAATACATGGGACTGAAAGGATGCAGTTGTTAAATGTGTGGTGGTGACTTACAGTGATTAAGGAAAGTCTTTATAAGTACTTCAGTGCACTTAAGTCAGAAGAAATTAATTATGCTGGAATAAATGGGCACTAGCATTGTTTTTTGGACAGGACTGGAAGAGATGAAAGGTGGACAATAGGTAGCATGTTCTTTCGAAAACTCTCAAGGAAAGTAACAAAAAGCAAACAACCATATGAACTCAGTGATGAAAACAAGTGTTAAAAACTTTCAATGCAAAACCATTTGTGTTTAATTTTTTTTCACATAAAAATGGATCTAAATTAAAAAAAAACCTAAACATGTAAAATGGAGGCACTTCTTGGCTGGAAAAGATGTGTGTTTTGGGGTTGGTTTTTTTTCCCATTTCACTGAAAACTGACTTTGCACTCACTGTGATCCAAAAGTCTCTCTTAAATTACCTTTGCTACCAAGATCCCATGTTCTTTCTCATGGGGAGAAAAAACCCAACATACACACTGTTTTCTGCTACTGCATTAGTCTAAATTAGTTAGCTATTACTGAGGGGTATACACCAAAACCCCATCCTTTTCTAAAAGCTACAAGATTCTTGACATTTCAGCTCTTGAGAAGTGTGATTTATGTTATCCTAAATCAGTCTCCTTGATACTAATCAATACTTTCTCTTGGTTTTAAAACAGGAAATAGCTTCAGTCTGTGTTTAAATCCTGCAACGTCTCATGTCATGACCTTTTAGTAGTTTGTTCCTTTTCTCCCCCTTTCCCTGTTTTTTCTTCTTTTTCTTCTCACAAAGGCCCCTCAGCTTGTCTTTGAGTTTTTCCTGAACAGTGGGAACTGTAGATGTTTCAGTTCCTGCTTTGGGTATGTGTATCTTAGAGGCTTCCAGTGCCTACTTTCTCACCTTCTTTGGCCTTTCCCTTTGCTTTCCTTTTCCTTTCATATCATGCTGAACTTTTCTCAACTCTTCAGCTTCTTGTGTCCACTTCAGCCCTGGGGCATAGGCTTCTAGTAGTCTGAAAACCTGCTGCTCCATCTGTGGAGATAATGAACTTCTTGACACCAGCTGCATAAATCACTGTTGTAGATGGTAGTGTCAAGTCAGTAGGAGCATATGGGAGAGTAATTGTGTCCAAACAGGCATTACAGGCATCCAGTGATACTGTGCATTAGGAAATAGAAAGCCTGTATTTCTTTATGGCATTTTGATGGGTAATTCAGTAGTGTTAAATCCATTCCTGAAGGAGTGTGGGGACACTTGGTATCTCTCCAGTGGTTTTCATTTGTTGCATTTGGAGACCTGACAAACCAAAAGTATTGGAGGGCTACTAGTCTTAGCTGAGTAGACACGTATTAAGAGAACTCTGTACATAACTTTAACAGACCTTGGCATAATTAACAGGATCTTCCAGGAGGGGCCCAAGGAATAAACTGGCTGGGATATCATGCTTAGCTTTTGCAGACATTGAGAGTGGAGGCTCCTGGCAGGGCAGCTGTCTGACAGGACACTGGTGCAGTAAGGAATGCTGGTGTTAATTTATTCATTCATGTACCAGAATAAACAGATGGCACTGCTACACTAATGCATATTTTCTTTCCCCTTGGTGCAGATATTTACTGTCTTTATGAACAGAAAGTGTTTTTTAAAAAAAAAGTGCAGAAGAAATGTCTGCTAACTTTAATGGCTGCTTTATTCCTTTTTCCTTCCCTGCAAGATATGTTTTTTTAGTCTGTTTTTTTTTTTTAATTTTTTTTTTTATTTAAAGAGCTGAGTCTCATGAGTGCTGTCCTCAAGTTCAGCTTCCTGGTTAAAAATCTACATGCGGTAATATAATATTCTTTTCCAGGAAAGATTTTTATGGCATATGTAAATGAAATAAGACTAGCCCCTGGTGGTATTGACAGGATGCTGAGAAGGAAGCTGACTCTGTATTAACGTGCTTGGAGCTTAGGTCATTCTCACCGAACCCTGCAGCTCTGTGAGGTTCAGCTGCTTGGTGGAGATGACTTTGCATTCTTTCAGTGACCCTTTGTAAAATACTGTTTCATTAATGAGAAATTTTTTTTTCCAGACATCTCTTTCCTAAATTATAGATGATACTGATTTGGATGTGTAATAGTTCTGTTTATACAGGCATAATTAAAGAAATGTGAGCAGGAATCCAGCCAAAATCTGGTGTAAACTTTACAATGGGAATAATCACTTTCTTTTGTGATCATTCCATTCTCTGGATCAAACTGACTTCTCCATATTTTAATCCCTTTGAGACTGGCGTGGTTTCCTTTACTTAAACTTTGAGAGAAACTTTGATTTCTATCAATTTCTTTGTTTTCAATAGTAAGAACTTTTAGTGGGAGTGGAATGGGATTTCAGGAGACATCAAACGTCACTGGAACATGGATGTCCCAAAGCAGTTTATAGGCTTGCTGTGGCATTAGATGTATTGCCCTTTTAGAAAGTCTTCTTTTGTGTTGACAGCTTCGTTTGAGGAAACTTCAGAGATCTCTTTCAGGAACAGGAGAAAAATTATCTGGACAAAACTGATCCTCAACATCCTAATGTTGTACTTGATGAAATGTGTGTTAATTGGTACATTTCTTGCAGAACTCATCAAGTTGCCTTATTTCACAGCCGGAGGCTTCCTTGGGATTCTGGAACACTGAGAAGAGTATTTATTTCCTTTGTTCAGGAAGCAGTAAACTTTGGCTGCTTTTAGTAGCGCTGTGTTGAAAGCAAAGCTTTTTCTCAGGTTCTTTTACCTTTTTGCAAATATGTGTAGCATAAGAAAAAATATCCTTCAGTTGAATAATTGGTTGTTTCCATCAAGTATTCTCTGTTTAGAACGTTGGTAATAAGGCTGAGGACCTTCTGTCAAGCAAAACACTAGCAAAGGAGGAAAAGCTAGTTTGTCTGATGCAAATTTTGTTGTATCCTCTATGGATTGAAGAGCCCTTTGACATCTATTCAAACAGAGTGATGAGTGGATGCAATCACCCAAACCAGTGTAGCTAGGCTGATCTCAAAGTCTTTCAGTTCTGCAGTGGTGCCCAACATTTTGTTATAAAACACCTGTAGTACAGTTAATATTGAGACACTTGCAGGGCCACGTGTTCTGATTATCCTCTGCTTTGTAGTACCAAAACTTCTACCCTCTCATTCTTCTCTCCTGTAAGTGGTGACTCCTCTCCCTCATCTGATCACGTGAGCACATGCATTTGCTGTTCATGTTCACTTCAAGTAAGAATAAAGGCATTAGCTGAGATGAATATACTTTGGAAAAATACTGGTTTAATGTTTTTGCCCATTTTGAGATGGCTTTTTATCCTAAAGGATGACTCAAGAATGTTTAAGGAGAAATACTGAGTGTCTTCTTGCATGTACATGGTGTCTGAGTCCTTGTGTGGGGAGGGGGAATCTTGATGTAATTGGATCTTTGTTATCCTTTCCTGGTGAGAGTTCCTTGGGACCTCTCTATTCCTTTGTGTTTCCTGTTTGCTTTGCCTTCTCGAAGTGCGTTAGCTCAATTAGGCATTTAAGACAACTGCCACCAAAGAAGCAAAGGAACAGAAATATCGGTAAATACCAAAGTGTGTGGAAGAAGTTGATTCTCCTTGTTAGCTGCTTGACATTTTAGGAACAGTAGTAGCTGTGCTTTCTTATTTTTATCCTATGCTTCTCATATCTTTAGGGGGTTTCCTTAGTACTAATGATTAAAGTCTGTTAAAAGCTGAATATTCTAAAACATGCCATTGCTGTTGCATGTTCTTTTTGTCTCTGACAGATAAAGTCAAGAAGAAACTGTGGTACACACACGATGAAATGAAATTAGATCCTTTCATTTTCTTTGCAACTGATTATTCAATTAGAAATTGTTATCTTGGGATATTTTTGTGAAGATCTGTATTATCCTGTCATAAGATTTGATTCTTAAAGGTTGCTGCAGCTGTCAGGTATGCCATTTACAAAAACTGAAGAGTTACTTAAGCCTAGAACAGAACAATAGTGAAAGGGACCCTGCAACACAAGGTCTGTTATTACAGAAGTGTAATAACTCACTTAGGCTCTGCCAGATACAGAAAAGGCAAAATCTGAGGTAAGGAGATGATAGCAGATGAATCCATAATGTTCATTAAAAGGTTGACTTTTCTCTTTTGTGAACACCTCCCTTCTCAGAAAGACATAGGCAATGAGAGTAGAAAAAGAAAATTGAGTTCTCAATGTTCATAAATACTGAAACTTTTCAGAATTTCTTGGATGTTTGAGCTATTCTGCAATTTTTTTCAAATTTTTATATGCTGTCAGTGGTGAAAAACTTGTAGAAAGGCAGGCTGTTCATGACAGTGTATTAGGTTTCACTGCACAAATTGTTATCCAGTTCACGGCAGTTCTAGAATTAGGTGAACTGGATTGTAGCTTTTCTTTTCCAGGAGGTTTTTAGTAGGCTATCTCCAAACTTAATGGATAATAATGCAGTATAACTGTTCTTTGACTAGTGGTAAAACCATATAGAAACTTATATTTGCTCTAGTTGTCAGCTAATGATCTTAAACCTGTTTTCCTGTATTAATTGCAGTGGTCAGTGTTGGACCAGACCCAGTCTAATCCAGTTTTTGATTTCAAACAGTGACTAGTAGTCACCGCCTTGGGTATGTGTGTATAGGTAGTGAATGAAACTTCTGTTGCCAGCAGCTATGTCTTCATCTTGTTTTCATAATTCTTCATTGATTATTTTTTGTTCATAATTTTTAAATCTTTCTTTCTGAGTGTGTTTAAACTCTAATCGCAATTAGATATTTGTCTATAATCTCAAGTTGGGCAGAACATGTTATGTACTGTGCAGAGGAAATATTTCCTTTTGCTTTTAAATCTGCCCGGTGATTTCGTTGGATGGCATCAAGTTCTGCATTTGAAGACATTATGGATAATCATACCCTGGCTACTTTTCTTCTCCCCTTCCTCTCCATCAAATATGCCTCCAGGATATCGACTTTTAGTTGCCTTTTTCAGATAGAGGGTCCTTGTTTGAAAGGACTTTAACATGTTTTTCTTCCCTGTCTCCTGTTTGGTTTTTTTTTTTGACTTCTTTTTATGTGATTGAGAGAGAAGAACTGCCTACCAAGAGTGTTGATATGCAGTGGATTTATGCGTTTGCATAATGAGGAGTGTTGTTGTTTATATTTTGTGGGTTTATAAAGTTGTTGCCTTTTTGGACACAGCTGAGCAATTTCCTTACTGATGTGTTGAAGGTATGTAAACGTATGGCTTCTAGATAGTCACGTCCGACGTAAGGCCAGGACTGAGACAGATGAGTAGCTATTGTGCCTGAATTTGTCTGAGATGCATGAAACAGGCCTCCATATGTGTAAATTCTTTTAGGGACTAGCTTTGGTACGTATATTGAAAGTACCACATGAAGAGCTAAGTGTTCTCTTTAGACTGTGGGAGTTTAAAACCATAGCTACTTTTTTTTGCCCCTGAGATCAGGTTTAGGTAAGGTATACCACCCATCTCCTGCTGTACCACTTGAAGAATCACAGGGTCAGAAAGTATGCTGAGTTGGAAGGGACCCACAAGGATTGAGTCCAACTCTTAGCCCTTCACAGGACCATCCCCAACAGTCACCACATGTGCCCAAGAGTATTGTCCAAATGTTTCTTGAACTCTGTCAGGCTTTGTACTGTGACCACTTCCCTGGGGAGCCTGTTCCAGTACCCAACCATCCTCTGGGGAAAGAACCTTTTTCTGGTGTCTAACCTAAACCTCCCCTGACACAACTTCAGGCCATTCCCTCGTGTCCTGTCACTGGTCATCACAGAGAAGATCAATGCCTGCCCCTCCTCTTTTCCTCACAAGGAAGTTGTAGACTGCCATGAGGTCTCCCCTCAGTCTCCTCTTCTCCAGGCCGAACAGACCCAGTGACCTCAGCTACTCCTCATACGGCTTCCCCTCAAGGCCCTTCACCATCTTCGTTGACCTCTTTTGGATGCTCTCTAACAGCTTTAATATCTTTCTGTGGATCTTGGTTATTAAACACTGTTCCTGTTACTTCTTCCACCAGTTATTCAGAGAGGTAAATGTCTTCATCTTGTCTAACTTTATCCCTGTCCACAGAAGGAGACTTAGTCATCTGTCAGTACCTAAAGAAACAATTTGTTTAATCTTTTGTTTTTCATGCATCTGGGACATGGTCAGTTAAATTTAACCAGAGATTTGTTTTCCTAGCAGTTAAATAACTTTAAATTATAGAGTACCCATCACAGAGGAGGGAAAAAAAAGATTGTGCTGACCTGGGAGGGTAAAACGTAATGCACTGTAGCCAGAGTTTGTACTACTCGTGACACACTTGAAAAAGTCGTACACCATTGGTTCAGATTTATTTTTGTGTGTGTCTTTGTGTTCTTCTGTAAACACTACAGCAGCTTTGCGAAGAAACGGGGTATTGGGACTAGTGGAAAGTTGAAAATGTCTTCACTAAAGTTATGCTAGAGGAGTTTGTCACTGGAAGCTCTCCAGTGAAAGGATGTTAAAGGAAAGGTGAGTTAGTGAAATGGAAGACAGAAGAAGGAATTCTAAGCAGCATAAAAAGCGAAGAGAGAGGTCATGTTTGTTTTCTCTAATTATGATTTCAGGAGAGTAACTGGCTGCAAAATTAGTTAATTATCTTGTGTTTATTGTAAATTCCTATGCTTTCTCTGAAGACACCAGAAGTGCTTTTGCTTCATAAATCATGTTAAATCAAAGCACTTTCATTATATTACAGAGCTCTGTAAATTGATGTCACAACTTGAGAAAAACACTTTTATCTGCAAGCACTTAAGAATGCTGCCACTTTCAGAACCAAGCACGATATTAGTAGCTGGCTTGTTCAACTCCTTTCAGCTTTCATGCTGACACATACCATATTGAAGACATGGGTTGTTTGTATAATAGCTGGTTTGATCTTTTTTCCTGGTACTTTCGGTACTGTTGAATCAATCAAAGGAAGTTACTGCTCTGTTGGGCATTAGCATACATTTAGATATTTCGGTATTAAGAGCTGTTCATCGAGGAAAAGGCTTTTATGTCAAAAGGAGAGTAAACAGTATGACCGCGGCTGCTTTGAGCTGTTGACCCACATATATTTGAAAGCGAGCCTGTTTGTACTAGCAATTATTCCAGTTTCCCTCCTCTTTTTGAAATTTTAATTCATTTAGTCTTTTGCAACTGTGTGAAGGCTGCAGATGGGGAAAGGACTCAGTGGCTCTTGTGGTGGTTTGCTTGATTTGTTCATTCGTTAGCATGCACAACAGAATTGATTTCTTTATCTACTGCTTCACGATATACTGGGAGTAGTAATGCAGAGACAGTTGCTAAATATTCGTAATTTGTGCCTGACATGTGGATGTAACTTTCCTCGGAAACTTTTTAAGGTGAACTTACTGGGAGAACTGAGTTGTACAGAGGATTGACTAATCATCCGGACCTTATTCAAGCCTCATTAAATTCAATGGAAGGATTAATTTTTTGACTGGGTTTGTAGTAATTACTGTCAGCTACTAAACTGAGTAAAGAGCCACTTAAAGCCATCTGTGGCTTTCCTAATGTCTTACTTATGGTTTTTTTATAAATGTCACAGATAAATAGTCAAGCTCAGGAAGGGACAGAGAAGAATAAAAGTGTGTCTCAGATATAAAAGGCTGGGAAATCTTATTGTAGAAATTAGCATTGACTATGATAATTATCGTCCAGTGCAACTGAAAAAGGTTTTTCTTAAAACCTCTGTCTTTGGTCAAACTTCTTTGCAAATATATGTGACATAGCATTTAGGAAGATTCCAACTCTAATATATATGTTTAACTTTCATAGCAACTGTATTAGAGAAATCAGGCTAATGGTCAGTTTTCAGTTCTACTACTTATTCCTGCTCGGTTTCTTAAATTAGGAGAATTAGATCTAGTTCTCACTTTCTTTTTATCTAGCAAAGGTGAGGGAAAGAAACTAGACATGTCTATTACTACAAGGCATTTTTCTGAGAATTAGGGTATGATCAGACATTGTGAAATAATGAGATGAAAATGTTAATTTTTGCTGGATTTGGAAATAGTAACATGGAGAGCTAAAGATCTAAGTCTTTGAGAGCTGACCTTCTTGGAAGCAGTCTTTCCCACGTGGAACTTTTTTGCTGGATCAGAGTAGTTTCTGTTGAGTCTACACTGGCTGTCTAGCTTTCTCAGGAGATATGTTTATTTCTTTTGATGGATTGGCTTTTATGCCAGATGTATTTTTTAACTGAAAAGTCTGTGGCATAAAAATAACCAAGAAATTTTATAGTGTCTACCCAAAGAGCTGTTAACTTTAAAGTTTGCCAAGTCTGATGTATCCACTGTTAAAATACAAAAATTTCAAGTAAGGAAATTATGCACAAGGTTATTTATATAACTTCACTACTACTGGGTTATTCAGGCAAAAGAAAGGGGATGATGTGATGGTGAGAAGAGTTTGAAGTGCTGATGGATGAGAAAAAGGCAGGGTTAGAAGGAGAGGACTGTTTACCTGGGGAGGATGCTCCAATAACATGGGATGATGACTACGTGTAGGGGAAGGAGATGAGGTCACTTCTCTACTGCAGTGCCCAGTTATGCTGGCTCACTGAAGACCTTTAGCACACAAGGCAGCATGTGTGCTAAGTGTACTTGTTTGAAATCCAGGCCTTGCTGTTGACATAACCACATGGGAACCCTCTTCAGGGACCATTTCAGTCTTTTACTAGGGAAGTGCCTCCATTGCCACTAAACTGAGACTTCAGGTGTAGAACAGTCTAGGTGGAAGAGACCTCTGGAGACCTAGTCCAACCTGTCATTCAAGGCAGGGTTGTCATCTACAATCATGTTTGCCATAAATTCTTGTAGTTGAGCTTTTGGACAGAGGTTCTGCAACCTTTCTGGCAAACCTTTTCCATTGCTCAACACCTTCATGAAACATCCATAATATCCCTCCTAATTTTCCTTTTTGCAATCTGTGGCCACTGGCCCTTGTTTCATTTTTGATGCAACAGGAAACTTGTGGTAATTCACCTTTCTTCCTTGATACATTATGACCCTGATTTTTCAGTAGTTATGGAGTAGTAGTTTAGCAACTCTTTGTTAAACTGCCTCTTAACAGCACAAGCCCAAGTGACACAACCTCCTCTTACAGGTTATATATTTTAGACCCCTGACCGTCTTAGGAATTCTCTGCTGGACTCTAACTTTCTCTCCCCTCTTTTCAACTTGGGCTCGAAACCTGGATGTACTATAGATTTTGCCTCACTTGTGCTGAGGAGAGGGCTGATAATAACTTGTGTCTTTGTCCTGGTCACTCTTGTGTCCTGGGTCACTACCTAGTATGTGGTGTGTCTCAGTCACACTAATTGTGCACTTTTGACTCACATTGAACCTGATGCCCACCATAACCAGGTTATGGGATGACCATTTCCAAGCCTGCACTAGTACATGGGGTTATTCTTCTCTGAGATGTTGAGCTTTGCCTTTCTCTGTCTGAACTCCATGAGGATGTTGGCTCATTCCCTGAATTTCTGAAGGTTCCTTTCAATAAAAGCCCTTTGATTCCTTGTAATTTAGTCCCCCTAGTTCAGCATCATCTGTGGACTTGCTGAGGGATATCCCTTTTGTCAGCATCTGGGTTACTGATGATGTTGAGCAGGATGGAATCTCATGGTACCTCTGATCATTACCAATTGGACACTGAATATTTGACCTTGTTCCTGTGAACTATATTCTGCACAAAGAACGTTGTATTAGTTAAGTCTCAAATACGTTAAAATGGTTGGATCCTCACTTGGGCTAATTGCTGTGCCTTGCTTCAGCGTCTTGGCTTGTGTTTGGGGTATTATTTGTACTGGATATGAACAATGTGAATATGAATAAAATCTGTGCTCCTAAAAACTAAATAGCAGGTTCTCTACAGTACTATTATACTTGAGTGCATGGAGAGAGTAAGCAGTTATTCTGTTTCATGTAAATAGTTCGGAATTTTTTTTACATTCAGAAGATTTAGTAATTTACTTTTGGCATTTAGGCTGTTTTTATAGAAGTTTTTTTGTAATCTAAATTGTTAGCTTTGATTTCTAAGTCACAATCAAGTGTGAGTGTAAGGCTATTAGTAGTGTGTGATCTTGATGTTTTTCCGTTATACTCCTGAGAGAGTTGCTCATAAAATCTCTCTCCATCTTCATGAAGTGAGTGTTTTGCACACTTTCAAGATAGATTAGAGTTGCTGTGGCCTCCTGGAATCTTGTGGTAGAAACCTTTGATTATACCTTGCACGTCACTGCCAGCAAACTTGTGGCAAGGCTACTCCAACCTATTTGGAGAAATAGGGTGTAGAGAACTGTGTAGATGTATACAAAGTGTAATCACTTTTTAAAACTTAGTTTAAGAAAATACAGTGCCTAGACGATGTGTGCTGATGGCTTCTTTGGTGGTTAGAGTACAAACTGTGCCACGAGAACTCTTATGGTGGATTCCCATACACAGTTGCCGTCACTAAAAAAATTGGCACATCTGATTTTAACAGGCTTGAGATCAGTCTCTTGTGCATTGCCTCCATCTCTTCCCCGCCCCACTCCCCAGGCTCTCCGGCACAGTCTATTTGAAGACGGTATCTACGTACCTTGTATCCTGCAGTGTAGACTAGCTTGTAGAAGGCATTCATTGTATGTCTGAGTCTGTTGAGCATGAGCACTTTTCGCATTATCACTCACATCTGTGTTCAGCTTCTGCAATGTGCCTTGAGATCTTGCTTTCCAGTTACCAATTCATATTTGAACATGAGATTCACTTTTTACCTTAATACCTGTTTGGCTATAGGATTTTTTGGTGTGTTGTATTTAAAAATGAATTGCTGTTATTTGAATTTTTGACAGTATGTAAAATATATAAAATTATCAACTTTTGATATCTAGTAAACAGATGTAAGTGAACTTAAGCTTCCAAGTCTTAGCTTGTAACAAAAAGATGGACTAAAATTTACTGTGTAAATTGACAGTTGACTACATGCTGCTATAAAAGCTGTATTATTGAGTCAGGTGAGCATGCATCAGCTCTAAGCCTTTCTCTAAACAGAAATTACTGTAAACTGTCTTGCTTTTTATGGCTGGGTTTAAAAAGGAAAGCATCAACTTAGCCTTACTGATATGCTCTGGTACATGTGGAGAGTATCCTATCTAACTCAAAAAAGCTGCTTTCCTATTTCCTTTAGAGCCTGTTTTTGAGCACTGGGCAACTCATCATTTTTCCTCCCAGGTGTTTTACTTCTAATCTGGTTTGAGTCATGATGAGTGTCAGTGAATATAGTTTGACTTCTAGCAATTCCTTTTTTTCTCTCAATTTCCATGGTATCTTTTTGACGAGATGTTTCATGTGGTCTGGCTCATTTAGCTCTTCCAGTTGAAGCCGAGGCTATGGGTGATCTAAGTGTTACATTAGCAATAATAAGGTAGCTCTGTCTGATACTTCAAATTTCCTCGGCACTAATGACTTGGATATACTCAAATTCAGCATTACTTTGGCACTAATGGTCTGAAGCAGGCCAGTGCTTAAAAATCATTGTAGCAGTGAGAGGACACTTCTCTTCTAAGAGTACATATGGTACAGAAGTGTATGTGGAAGAAATCTGCTCTTCTCTGTCCCCAGTAATGCACTGGTACTTCATGCTGCCTCTCATTTGCCCAACAGTTCACCTTAAAAGACCACTAGTTAATAGGAAAGGGCTCGTTATAATGCCCACTGAAATGTTTCAAAGCTGGTTTTCTCTCCAGGAAAGAAGGTCCTTTAGGCAATGTCCTTCTGCTAGCTTTCAGGAAAAGATTAACTTAAATGCACCTATTTTCTCTATGCTGTTTCAAAGCTCCTTATGTATAATTGTTCGTATGTCTGTCTTTATTCCCTTATACAGAAGGGGTGGTGGAAAGCACAATCTATGCTGGCAGCAATTACTTAGTATTAACTAAGCATGTCCTGTGAGACATGGGCATGTGTGTTATCAAACTGGAACTGCAGCATTTTGCATCCTTTCTGTAAAGATGCAAATATCTGACATTCTGAAGACTTGTCTCCTAGTTCTGTATTCTTAACTGTGGTGGTTTGAGCCACCACAAAAATCCAAAATCCAATTTCCAAGCTTCCCCCACCCCTTCCCACAATTTTATCTCAACACTGAAGAGAAATTTTAAGGCAAACATCTCTATGGAGGGTAAGGGAAGTATATACATTTATTTTACACAAATAAATATAGTGTACAAACTAAAGGCAACTATATATATAATATTATACACTTCTATCAGTCCCTTTAAGCCTCTCCCTTTAACTTTAGTCCAGGAAAAGCCTTTAGGCTGATAGGTAATGCAGTCTTTCTCTCCAGCTGTTTGCTGAAGTCCTTTCTTCCTCACGAAGTCCAAGAAGATAGCTCTGAGTCCTTTCTCCCTGGTTCCGTGTCATTCTCTGCTGTGTCATTCTCTCTTTCACTCTCATACCTTGGTTCCATGCTGTGTAGTTCAGCTTATCACAGTAGGCGTTTTGGAATCTTCATTCCTCCTCCGTGTTTTCGGATGCCCCCGGTCAAACCTTGGCACCCCCCAGGCCTCTCTCTGGCCTGTCTCCAATTTTGCCTGTGGTTTTCTCCCTGGCGCTGAGCCTCCTCCTCTGTTTCGTCTCTTGGCTCAGCTTCAATAATACTAAGCCTCGCATCCACTCCCACTTACAGTGAGAGCTAAAAAAAACCCCCGCTCAGCTTTTGCTACAGGTGTTCGGTCCAGTTACAAACTGTCCTGAGCTCTGCAGTCTGGCTGGAAAGGGGGGAAAAAGAGGGCCTGGCCTCCTTGCAAGGAGCTTGCCTCTCTCTCCCTCTTATCTTCAGGTGTTGTGAATCCTTTCCTTCACAACACACACTCACTCCAATGCTGCCTCCAACCCTGTTGGAGTTGTGGGGCCGCAGGGCCCCCTTACCCCCTTGGAGGGGGAAGAAGGAGGCCCTGCCACCCCTGGCCTTCTACACTCACACACAGCAGCAGACACAGACTGATTGCCAAGCATTTCCACCGGTTGTGTATATATGATTTTTCAGCAGGAGCGAACAAGACGAGCAGTGATTGGCTCTCCAGGGAAAATTGCCCTGGCACCCAATCACCTCTGGGCCCCCCGGCTTCCAGGGGGGCCAGTCTCAAACTATGACATTAACCTAATTCAGGAAGCAAAATTGTTGGCGTGTTTGAGATATTAAGCCCAATATTTGTCCTTTTTTTTGACTGTCTGTACTCCATGGAGCACTGTCTTGTGCAAAGCTCCATCTGTACTGGTATGGCTGGATCCTGTGGTCAGAAATATGGATGAGAATAAAACTAAAAATCACATGTGGAAAAGAAAAACAACTCTGAGAGTTGAGACACATTCAGGAAATCAGACCTGTATTTTTTTTGATGCATTTTTTTTTTTGTCAAAACCGTCTAAGATCCCTTTCAGTAACAGCAAGGTGGCCAGTGTGGAGCTTTCAAGAGGCATAATTCTGAAGTCAGTGAAAGTTTGGGAAAACAGAGGAAATTGTGTTTTGTGAGGCTTCTCCTTGTGTGTGAGGCACTTCAGGCTGTGCATATATACTCTGTTAATAAGAGCAGTAAGAAACAGGCATGAACACTGGACTGTGTGTGTTCATCCTGTGCTGTCGAAGTACTCTCTGACTCTGCCTGGACCGCACCAAAATGCTTGCACAAACTTCTCGGGACAGTCCGTTCAAGCAGCTTGGCAGAGGTGAGATTGGACCAGGTTGGCCTCTTCTTGCCCAACAGTTACCAACATTGTTACAGCAAGTAGTGTACTTAGGCTTCATGTGACAGTGTATATGGCTTTAGTTTCATGCGCTCTCCTCTGCAACAGAGTCCTCACACTTGAAAGGTGCTTGACAAACAGAGGTGCAGGGGACTAATATAGTTGTGTTCACTCTGCTGTTTTTCTGCTTTGCTGTTACAGAGGCAGCTACTATTAATCAAAGTTGTTTTCATAAGCCACGGACATTTCCACACCTCAAACAAGATATGGATATGTTGAACCACGTTTGAGGGTTACAGGTGCCCTAGAATATGGCCATGTTAGTGGCTGGCTATGTGCAGAGTTACTGTTAATATATCTTCTTGATGTAAATTTTGGTCATATTAACTTATAGTTGAGGTGGTGACTGAAGAGTACAAAAGCACCCCCTTACCCCTATATGCTGTACTTTAATGCTTTGATTTAATCATGAACTTAGTGTATAACTGACTTCACTAAGAAAAGCATGAGGAGGGGAAGGAGGAAAAAGAAAGCAGTAATATTCTAGAGCAGTATTGCTTGTATTGAATCTGACATTAGAGGTTAATGTCAAGATCCTTTTTTTCAGCTTGTGTTTGGGAGTTGTGAGAATGCTGTGAATGTTCTCCTGTAAGTTAATACCTGACCTGGCTTTGAACAGAGCACAGATTTAATAGTTGACCAAGACTGAGCTGATACCAGTCAGACTTTCAGTTGTCATTGTCTTTTTTATATAAAAGTTGTTTCTGAATTTTTATTTTTAATCTTAGTGGGAACACCCTGGTGCTCAGATTCCCCAGCTGTGGAGAGATTGTAGAAAGTAGAAGTTCAGGGGTTTTTTTTCTAAGTGTTAATGATTTAGGGTCTTTGCTTGTAGGCATTTTATCTTGTTAAATAAAGACTGAGCTTCAGGGAAGGATGGGAAATAACTTGCATTTTGGTGGTGTTGTAATGAAAATTTTGGGACCCCACCTTTCTTCCCTGATACGTGATGACCCTGATTTTTCAGATACACTGGTAACTCTGAAATTGAAAATTTCACGTTTTTACTGATGTGGTACTTTCACTTTGGATAGTGGATCCTCCACATGATTGCAGCCCTGTGACTATAATTACTGGCTAAGATACCCTGCTCCAGATTGTGTCTGTTTATCTGTTCCAGGAGCATGTAACTCAGAAATCCTAGGTTTTTTAACAATAACATGTAATTGCAAGTTGATCGCTTATATGTGTTCTTACATTAAATTCCAGGAAACATTTCATAGAAGGGGTGAAAAATAAATCATGCAGAGTTTCACTCTGCACGATTCCATTGGGTCTTTTGGCTTTACTGCCTTGAAAAATGGGCTGGTGTACTTATTAATGGACATAGTGTTAATTGTCACTTAATCTCACCATGTGTTGCAAAACTCTGTAAACTGCTCTGCAAAACACATGTGTGCTTGCTCTCTGCGCATACCTTCAAGGTTATAAAGGCACTACTGTGTATGTTTTGCAGATTGAAATTTTTTTGCTCTGTCATTAGAAAAAGGCCGATTTCTGTGTTGTGTGAGAGCTGCTCAGGCTGATTAGCCTGGAAATGAATGTACCCTAATCAGCTTGGGGTGATGGAAGCCCAAAATCAATTTGATATGTTAATTTCACTTTAAAAATGTGTTATATGTGTTACCACTAGTGACCATTATAGTTAAAAATGCAAAATAGTCTCTCATTCAACACTGTGCTTATACCAACTCATCACTTTGCAAATAATTTGTTTTCCAAACTAGATTTTCCCTATTTAACCATTACTCTGTAAAACAGGCTGGAGGAAGGGCAATCAAGACAGAAACATGCAGGGAGGGATATCAAAGAGGAAGAAGATGCTGACTTGAAATTTAACCTTGTGTTCACTGAAGTGTTGTGTATTATATCCAACTGTTTAATACATTGAATCCTGCTTATAAAGAGACTATTTCCTAACCCTTGTCCTCTGGAGATCATTTCAGTGGCAACTGTGAATGGCAAATGAGTTATCGAAAAGGGCATTTTTAAGAGGAGATGAACTACGACCTGAAAGTACATGTCTAAAGCCAGATGAATTGCACTCTAGAACTGTCTGTTTCTTTCCATTGACTATCAAAAAAAAAAAAAAGTGGCATGACAAGTGAAGATAGAGATGTCTCCACTGAAAACACATAAATGTAGTTGGATGCATCAAGTACCCTCGGTGCTTTTTTATGGACATTTAATTATCCATCATTTCACTCAGTGCTGTCTCCAGAGTTGTGCTGGCTCTCCATACTGCACCAGAGCCAGCCCCTAGGAAAGTTGTCAGCAGGGGAAGGAGTTTCAGAGCAATTAGTAAGTATAAAGCATTCGATGTGATGCACATTTTGAATCAGTGTGATGTGTTTGTGCTTTTGTTCACTTTTCTTCTGTGTGGGTTTCACAGAAGTCTATCCAAGATATCTCAAGAGCATGATTACTGCAATTCAAACCTAACCCTTGTTTGGATGACACATGGTTGAGATCTGCATCCTGGTGTATGTCAGGATAAATCACTGTAATTAAGAACTGCTAAATGTGATGCCATTGTAACATTCCTTTCTTTCTGAGCATTACTGTTAGTGGTGTGTTAATTTATGTTGCTTATTTCTCTGGGAACCAATGCATACACTTATATGACAGCATTGATATCTGTCAGCTTTCTGGGCTGTCTCTCATCTGCCTTTTCTGAAGATGAGGTCACTGAACTTTTTGAAGTACTAGTGTATTTGTTGATGGAATAGCGTAAAATCATGTTCACTGCAATAAAGAGTTGACTCTTAAGGGCCTTTTGTGTTGCATTAACAAGGCATTTCAAGGAAGTAGAGTATCAAATTCACGTTTCATGTTAAAGACATTAATGCCTTTGTTTATACCCGTTAAGCATGGAAGCTGAAGAAGGTAGCACTTGAAACAGCTTCCTTTTTTGCCTTCCACATTGCACAAATAAATATTAAAAATTTAAAATGTGGGTAAGAATGTCTTAATTTTTAATTTTGTATTGAACTGGGAGTGTTGAATGTATGCAGTCTTCAACAGAAATGTTTTAGTCTCTTTTTTTTTTTTTTTTTTTTTTTTGTGGAGAGGACACAAACAAGTCCCCCCAGAAACCAGTACATGTAGACAGAACAGAGGAGATGGCTGAGACCAGGTGTCAAACTCTGCCTTGCTTAGGTGTGGAAGAGCTTGTCTCTTCGTGGTCCTTGTAAGATGGGCTGGATATAAACTGATCTCTTATAACCTACTCTTTTTTGTGCCTATATCTTACAGATAAAAGGATTCTAATTGAGTTCACTTGTTTTGTTCCTTATTAATCATGTCTCTTTTTATAAAGAGTTGATAGTTGCAGTTGCTAGTTCTCTATCAGAACCCTGTTTTTTCATTTGGTCCTTTAGACTTGAATGCAATAAATAAAACTAATTATTTTCCAAAATATTGCATTTCTATTTCTGATCTGTGGTTTAGTTCTGTATACTTCAAAATGTCTGCAGTTTAAGCAGCTGTAGTTTAAGGACCTTGTGTGAAAAGTATTATTTTCAGTTGCTGTCATGTGTCTGTAACTACAATAAATACAGATAGACAAAGGAACAGAGTTAAGAAACTGTTCATCACAGTATCATGTGGTGTGTGGCTGACCAATGTGATATAGGGCTATTTGTGCTGATTGCATCCTTCCCATCTCGTGTGTGACTGCATCTGTCTTGGTGTATTAGATATAGTCTGGGAATAAGAGGGATAGCTGCTTTGCCAGATTGCAGAAAGTATGCAGTAAAGGAGTTGATTGTTTTAAATCAGTTGAAGTACATTAAAAATTAAAGCTCTCTTGCATTGCTTTGCTGGGTTAAAATGGATGTTTGCATCTTTAGCTTCTACTTATTTTTTGGGTTTTAAAAAATTTTGGTACCAAAATGAGTTTCTAAATAGAATGTTTGATACTTATTTTTAAAATATTGCTTCACTGTTGGTTTAGGGGGTGGGCTGTTGGCTTGGTTTTGTTTTGTTTGGTTTTTTTCTTGGTGAAACCTTTCACTGTATTATGACAGAATTTATTAATTACTCTGGTTGTCCCATAAAGTATTCATGATGAAAAAAATTGGAAGATTTTCATCTTGTTTAAACTCTCTTAAAAAAAATAAAGTAAGGCTGACCAAACCTCCCAGCAAAATACTGAGTCAAATCACAGAATATCTCAAGTTTGAAGGGACCCATAATGATGATAGAGTCCAGCTCCCTGCTCCTTACATGACTACCTAAGACATAACCATATAAGTAGAATTGTTCTGAACAGGCAAAACATATCAGGTGAGAAGTTTGCTCATAAACATTTGTACTCAGGCTTAAGAAGTAAATGCAGACTAAATGTTTAAAGCCATTTGGCACTGCTCTGCAGAAGTCAGTGGGAAGCCACTTAAAACATCCTCTGTGGAAACCATCTGTGTTACTGCTCTGTGCTGTTTCTTCATGAGCTTCCTCTTAAGTTCAAGAGGGACGTTTAAGTATTTACTGAGAGTAACAATATAGTACTTCGTTATCTGAAAAGTACTTGCCCTCTTGCCGCCTTCCACTGTTTCCGTATGAATTTAAGTGATCTAAGGATAGTTAGGTCCATATCTTCCTGAGGATCCCTGTCTCTGGGCTGTATTTCTTTCCCAGTTTCTTCACAAGGTATACTTTGTACCCTCTCTTGCTTCCACCTGTCCCATTCCAGATGAAGCAATGTGGTATGAAGGCACTAGTCACCCCTTCAGGATGGAAGCTCCTTTCTGTGTTAATCTGTTAAAGGTGCTGATAAAGACTAAGCAGGTGTGAGTCCGAAGAGAACCTTCTATTTTTCTGTATTAACTTTTACTCTTTCAAGAACAAGGCTACTGGAAGAAAGTCCCAGAGGTGGGCGAGGACCAGAACTGTTGCATGGCTGACACTTAGCTTCATATATCCCTTCCATCATCCGTGAACACTTTATATTGCAAAGCTAGATGTTGAATGCTAAACACTTTATGAACATGAAGTCTTGAGCTCAGGCTCTCTGCAGCCTGAGTAGGTTAAATTCAGATTGTCAGGGAAGCAGTTTGAGCAAGAATTCGAAGACTCGATCTGGCAGCTACAGTTGTGGTTCTTGAAACTTGACTTTTTTTTCCCTGGAGTATGTGTAAAAGAGACAACCAGTCTACAAGAAGTCGATTGTATCTGTTGGGAAACATATTTTTCAGCAGAGGTAATAAAAATAACTTCAGTATAAACAAATATTTCCAGTGAACTCTTGAGTTGCACTTGAAGAACCTTTATAAGAAGCGTTGCTGTCTAATCAGTGAATGAGTACACGAGTAAGCAGATGATTTGAATGCAACTGATGTTTTATTCACAGCTTAATTCTTACTTGAGTATATATCAAGGCAAGGCATATATCCTGATATTGCTACAGTGAGCTCTGCTGTGAAAGCCAGGGATGTTCCATCAAATGATAAGTACCAATAGTTGCCTGTCACTGCAGAATTTTATTTTCCAGATAGTTAGTTCTTTTCGTGTACTTTTTACTTTGAACTTATACATTTGTCTGCAATCTTTGTGAACTTGGCTATTCCTCCTCCCCTTCCAGGATATCACCTGGGGGAAGCTGCACATTAATAGTATCCTGTGCTATAATCTTCAGTCATTCATGTAGACAGCTTACCAAATGTGGAGAATTGGACCACAGCTCTGATCATCTGGCTAAGGGGATTAATGTTATCTAATGCAGTGCGTTGGTACCAAAGAGATTATTAGGAGCAGAAGAAGTTTGGAGGCTGAAAGAGTGAGTTGAAGGAGGAGGAGAGTAAAACCCCTCAGGAAATCAGTAGCCATCTCAATTTGCAACTTCTGTAGTTAATGTACTGTGTGCAGCAAAATGTGTTCTCTGGAGTTGTGGGCTGTATTTGATGGGGAAAGTGTCAAAGAGGATGCTTGCTAAAAAGCTACTTTTTAGAAGAAACAACTATAATGAAGTAGCACTTCGTGCTGAAGTCTTATCTTAGATTTCATCTTCTTAAACCAAGTGCATAAATATTTGTGGTATTTAAAATGCATATGTAGTGTTTCTGGTAGTTTGTTTAGTCTTACTAGGCAAATAGGGATGTTAAACATTAACTGAGTGTTATATAACTGTGGGTATAATTAAATTTAATTTGGTCAAGACAGTAAAAGCATAATCTGTGTACATTATGTAGTAGTTGATAAATGCATTTCTATAGAGACATTCCACTGACTTGCCAAGTAATCATTGTCACAATTGTCATTAATGGCAAAGTTCACTTAAAAACTACACTACAGGCACAGGAGTGAATACAGGCTGTGTTAGCTTGCTTGACCTGTCCCAGCTAAACTGCACTGAAACAAGCTTCATTATCTCTGCCATATTTTGGTCATGTCTGAAGTGTCTGTTTAAACTACAGAATCAGAGATGCTGTTCACATTCTGTCCTTTTTCCTTCCCATACTCCTTTAAGCATTTTTGAAACTAGGGAGCTTCTTAGCTATTTCTGTCGCTACGTAACCGAGAAGTGAACAGAAACTGAGCTTCCGAGAGATGTGTATGTCTGAAAAGGGTGTTAGCAGATATGGGTAGTACTCTGCTGTGAAGAATAATTGCAAGAGGAGACTGCCAAATGTATATGGTCCTGTGCACTGGAGGTGCCCCTGGGGCTGGTAAGGAGGGTCTGTGTGCTTATCAATCCAAGCCCTGCAGAACTGGCTCCATGTCCCCTCTGGAGTGCACGTTTTGTGGCTTGAAGCCCCTTTGACTCCTTGCTCCATGCTTCAGTATTTTATTGTGTGAATATTGGGGGAGAGGGAGGAGAGTGTGTGAATGATAGAACTGCTTTATAATTACAAGCCAACACCTTTCATGCACCCTAGGTTGGTAAGTACATTGGGGTTTTTTGTTGGTAATTTAACTGGGCCTCTGTAGTGCCCAGTGGTGTTTTCACTGCCAGGTTAACAGAGTTCTTCATAAATCTATCCAATGGTATTAAGTAAATTTTATGGCTCAGTCAACTTTTTCCTGTATTTGGCTTTTAGGAACAGGACAGCTGCTAGGCTTCTCAGGTGGTTTAATTCACATATGAAGTTTCAACCCAGCAAATTTCTTTTTCCCCAAATTACCCATCAAGTTATTTTAAGAGTGATTTACTAATAAAATACATATTTAGGTATTTACTAAACAAAATCAAGACCATAAAACATAATGCTGAACAAGGTAGCTCTGCTTTTTTTGATCAGCAGTAATCCAGTTGGGTGTATTAAAGGACTGTGTAAGTTGCTCGCACGGGAAGTAGCCTCTAGAAAAAATACCATGTAAAAAACCCTCTGTCTCCCCTATTCCCTAAGCTCCCCATTCTCCCCTTATTTTAATAGTAAAGCTTTTAGATATCAGTTACATTCTTTTTCTTGAGTGATATGTGACTGACTTGAGATGTGGAGAAGTTTTGTCTAAAGCTTTATTTAAGGAAATATAAAATAATTTGGAACTATAAGTAAAAGTGATGGGGAAAGGAATTAGAGTTGTTTGTACAGATAGGGTTAGAATGGAAATGTTTAATCTATGCATAGATATTTCCACAATACCTCATGATTTGGTAACCTGATCCACCTTGTCCATGACAAAAGGGCATTTTGGGTGTCTTATTTAATTTAGAAACCTAGTCCTGGGTATTTTTCCACTTTTGCATGGTTTAGACTAGCTCAACTCTTGAATTCCGTGAATTTTTATTGACTTGAAACTGATATAAAATGAGAGAAGGATCAGGTTAAAGTAACTGCCAATAAATTTGATAAGAATATTCAGATGTCATGGAGTCAGCCTTTTGTTTTTGAGTTGGAATTGAGTAATATCATCACTGAAGTCGGAGTTGCATCAGCACACAAGGCCTGTGTGAGATTAGGACGTGGCCTTATGCTTTCTGATGGATTCTATGTGCATAGTCTGAGATTGGAAAGATGACCTGGCAAATGGGAAGCTAAGCTGGAGGAGGGAGTAGAATCATTTAGGTTAGAAGAGACCTTCAAGATCATCCTAACACTGACAAGTCCACCACTAAGCCATGGCTCTAAGTGCCACATCTACATGCTTTTTAAATATTTCCAGGGATGGTGACTCCACCATTTGCTTGTCAACCCTTTCCCTGAAGAAATTTTTCCTAATGTCCAAACTAAACCTTCCCTGACACAACTTGAGGCATTTCCTCTTGTCATTATCACTTTTTACCTGGTGCAGGAGACCCCCACCTTGCTACCATCTCCTTGGTGATGGCTGTAGAGAGTGACAGGGTGTGTTACCCTGCCCCAAGCCTCCTTTTCTCCAGGCTGAAAAACCACAGCTCCCCCAGCTGCTCCTTTTAAGACTTGTGCTCCAGCCCCTTCACCATCTTCATTGCCCTTCTCTGGACTTTATCCAGCATCTCAATGTCTTCATGGTGAGGAGCCCAAAACTGAACACAGGACTCAAGGTGTGGCCTCACCAGTGCTGGGTACAGGGAAACCATCACTGCCCTGGTCCTGCTGGCCACGCTATTGCTGGTACAAGCCAGGATGCCATTGGCCTCCTTGTCCACTTGGACGCACTGCTGGCTCATATTCAGTCATTGTCAACCAATACCCCCAGTCCTTTTTCGCTGGACAGCTTTCCAGCACTCTTCCTACAGCTTGCAGCGCTGAAGGGGGCTGTTGTGACCCAAGTCCAGGACAAAGTGCTTGGCCTTGTTGAGCCTCATACAGTTGGCCTCAGCCCATCAATCCAACCTGTCCAGATCCCTCTGCAGAACCTTCCTGCCTTTGAGTAGATCAGCACTCTCACCAAACTTGGTTTCATCTGCAAACTGACTGAGGGTGTCCTCGATCCCCTTACTGAGATCATTGATAAAGAGATTAAACAGAACTGGTTTAATAATAAGGTAAGCCTGCGGTACCTTTCGCCAAACCATTGAAAATGTCTCTGTATGTATTAGTGGTCTTTATTCTCCTGAATAGTGATGCAGTGTTGATAGCAGACAGGGAAGGCTGCACCGTTAATCTGGAAACCATCATAGCTGAAGACAAAACTCACTTCTCCAGTGTTGCAATATAGCATCACTGGTGTATGTCAAAGATTATTAGGAGGTGCTGTGGAAGGAAAACAAAACTTTGAAATCTTTAGTATCAGTTTGGTCTCTTTTGCATCAAATAAGAGCAAGTAGAATGTGAAACTATTTTTAAAGCTACTTTTTTCTTCTGAAATAGTTTGGCACAAGTTCTGAGGCATAGTTAGTTGTTGAATAAAGAAACTTCCCAGCAACTGCCCTTTGATTATTTCTTAATGTAGATTACAGCTGTCCTTTTGGGAAAGGCACATAGCTTAGCATGTGAGAAACTGACACCTTTTTCTTTCCTTTTCAGAGTATCTCCTCTACAGAAGTCCGAAATAGTAGACATGGTCAAGAAACACGTCAATGCCATAACACTTGCCATTGGGGATGGTGCCAATGACGTAGGAATGATCCAGACAGCTCATGTTGGAGTGGGGATCAGTGGCAATGAGGGCATGCAGGCAACCAATTGCTCGGATTATGCCATTGCACAGGTCAGATGCAGAAAAGAGTAACTGCCATATCTTGTGAGAAATGCACTGTGCAGCAATGTAGAGCTCGATGGCTTCTTCTCCCCTTCAAACTAGAAGCATCTCTGCTTGTTTCCTTTTCAAGGCACCTGTCTAAAACATATTTTGGGTATATTTTGGGAATTTGTTATTGTTTTGTATTCTTCAGGGCAAAGCTCTACCTCTCTTCAAAGTTTTAGCTTCTTCCTAATAGCTGTGCAGTATCTTGGTTCTTGAGTAATCGAGGGAAGCACTTTCTATGGTGCTTGTGTTAATATGCTTTTAAGTAACTTACCTGTCTTGTTGCAAGCTCTTTTCTCTTGCTACAAGTGGGGCTTATAACCAGGTGTGTGAGAGTTTGGCTGTTTGGCAGTTCTTAGAGGTGTCTCCTCCTTTATTTTTATTCCCCTCACCCCTGTGATGCATCCAAGAATTGGTCACAGGGCTGTACAGCGTTTTCATTTTACGTATGTTATTTTGATTGTTATTTGGGTGAGTGCTCCCAAACTATTCCATCCAATTCAGCACTGATTACTTGAGCTAAAAAGCAGAGTTAAAAGCCTTTTTGCCTTTTTTATTGTATTACTGAAAAACCAAGATGTAGAATAAAGACTTTAAAAAAAAAAAAACAGAAGAAAGGAAGGAGATGCTTCATTTGCTGGACATCCTCTTAATACTATTTACAGCTGAAGTGCTCTGTGTATGTGTTTGAGACTGATGAAGGGCAAAAACAGATGGAGCTGATGGAACAGAGGTCAATCCACTGTCTCTTCAGTGATCTGTGAACTTCAGCTAATATTCCCTTCTGGCAGGGTGTAGGCAGATTTGTTCTACCAAGTGACATGAAATACTACCACCTTTTGATAGTTTCAGTAGCAGGTGATGTTTTAAAAAGGTTTGGATAAGTGCTGTTTGCACACATAACTGTTTATTGTGTTAACCCTGCTGAGAAGCAAAGTGGCACTCTCGAATTGCTGCTCTGTACTGCAGTCAGATGAAGCACACGCAGTATCAGGTTTGAATAACTGAGATCTTTCACCAAATTTATCTTGAGAATTTTAGGCAGTTCTGTCAAGTACTTACTCTGTCATAAAGAGTTGCCTATTTCAAATGTATAGCATTATAGGGACTACCAAAATCATTGTCCATGGTATCTTGTAATGACTTTTTAATTTCTGAGGATTATATGTTGCTTCTGCTGTATAATTTAATCGAATGCTCTTTACTTTGACTTCCTCAGATCATTTATTACTTTTATTTTAATAACTAAGCATACCTAAGCAGTGAGAGTTTATCCATGGAAGACCCTACAGACTGAATTACTTTTGTGTTGCAGTAGCATTAAATCTGGAGAAGTAATTCCATGTTCATGTGTTGCTTCTGCATTAACAAAAACCCCCGTATTTTGGTTTAGTGTTAGAATGTGGAAGTTACTTTTGGTTTAAAGTCCAGTCAGTGAGTTACTGAACATAGGAATGAATCTTTAGTTCAATATGAAATAAAAGCTGGTCCCACCAGCACAGAATTGTGCCTTTCAAAAATCACTAAAACACTGTGGAACTGTATTTTTTGTGATTGTGTAGAAGTGCTTTGTGCTGATTAGAAAACATATAAAGAAATCCCTCTTGTAAGGGAGACTAATACTGTGTGGTAATGTGTGCTTAAAAAAAAAAAGTGTTCAAAAGAAAAACTCGATCTCCATGGAGTATGTTTCTTTCAGCAAAGACATATAACTCCCACTAAAGCGTTACTGTATGTGCATGCCTTGAAGGCAGAGTATGTTCTTATTGAGTAATTTAAGACTACCACTCTAATGTAGCATCTCATGTTCAAATGGTATTTCAAATGCAGTGGTGCCAGAAGTAGGCACTTACAGAAGAGAAAGTCTATATAGGCTCATTTGGGATTCCAGGGAGAATCAAAGCATAAACCAAACAAAAATAAAAAGCCAACTTAGGTCTGACTCCACTCCAAATAGCTTCCACAGGTGCAAGGAGCATCTGTTTGAATCATCCTTTTCCCTTTAAATAAAATTGTACCAGTGATCTCTATTTAGAGAATTCCCAAATCAAATGATCTAACTGTTTAGTGAGACAGTAATAGACTTTAATAACTTTTTTCCTCAGTAACTAGCTTTATCATCTTAATCCAGAGAACATCTGGTGTCTAGGGGCTGTTCCCTTTTCTTAATTAGGAAAGCTGCCTTTTTCAACAAATGTTCTTGTTTCAGATTTCTTCTTTGGAAAAATTGGCTTGTATTGAGGATGCATTTTCACTGTCTTAAACCTCCCCAGCATGCCATCAGCGCACCCTTCAGTCAAGATGGAGGTATCTTTCTAGAAGATAATCTCTGTATGAAAGAAGTTATGCTAGGGTCGATACAGAGATGACTGTGAAAGCTTACACAAACTGTTTCACAGGAAGGCTGGCCAGATGGTCGTAATGTTCCCTGCTGATTTAAAACTCTCTAAATACAGGAGTGTCCAAACAAGGGCAGTGTTGTAGTAGAGCCCCTGTCTGTACTGTTGCCCTATGCCAGTAGCTGTGCATTTGCATAATTTCAGCGTCAAAACAAATTTAATTCTTTGCCATGTTATAGTGGAACTGTTCACCAGTGTGAGCAGGCTCAGCGCGTTATTTAGACTGTGAGTACCGGCCTTGCTGTGTTCTGCAGTTCTGCAGTGCACTCATTTTCATGAGAGTACAGATGAGACAATTAATGGTAGGATTTTTCTTTGCCCTGAGCTCCAGAGAATCCAAAATCGCCAGTCCTTAGTTTCAGCAGAGACAAGTTTTCAGAGTGTGTCCAACTACTCTCTACAAGAGGTCTGGTGTGACTTCTAAAGACATAGTGGCAAGTTTCCCATCACCTCTGATGTCTTTTGTTAGTGATTTTGAAGAGGAAAGTTGTTGCTGTCCTGCATATTAACTTGAGGTATTAGGTGTCTAATAGGTCAGCTACTCCCTTGTGAGTCTCCTAGTTTCAGCCCTGGCTCAAGTTGAGTAGAGACTGAACCATGAAGCTTGGTTCATTTTTGTTTTCTCTCCTTCTTTACTGGCATATCCTAACAAGTCTGAGTTGCTGATGCATGGGAGAGGGGCTGCCCTTACAGGATTTGTGGTTCAGTGATTTCAGTGCTGGAAAGCATGGGACCAGAGCTCTCTCCTGACAGTCCTAACTCATTACTTTAGCTTTCAGTTTCAAATAAGTTTTAATTAAAATAAATTATATACAATCTAAATTTAGGCAGACAAACTTTTCCTGTGAAGTCACTTTGTGGAAAAGGAAGCAAAGCAAAATAGTGGTCTCACCTTAGTGTCCCAGATGCCTTCAGGTACACATGTGCTAAACAGTAAACACAGTCACCAGTTTCAACTGGGGAGATGGACAAAGGAGGAATGCTTCAGGCCATAAAAAAAATGACAAACAAAACCATCAGTAGAAAATTATGCATTTTCCCAGGCTGGATTATGAGACTGGTTCTATAAAAGTTCCATTTTCAAAAAGGTTGAGTTTGAGCTGTATCTGTGGTTCAAACTAGCATTAAAAGGTACGCATTTGTACAAGACTTATTTACTTGCCCTTTTTGGCAAATACCCCTTTCTATATATACATATATATGTATATATATATATATGCCCCTTATACAATATTTTAGATGCTTTCTATAACACATGATCGCATACATTTTGTATGCTGGAAATGCTGATGTAAATGTCTATTCTCTGTAAATGACTGTGCATCTTTTTTCCACTTTTGTTCCCCCTTGTGCACTTTATATCATTTCAAGACAGTTCTAATTATTAGACTGTTCTTTTAACACAGAGAAAAGAGACTCCGAACCTTGTAAGCCCTTGAACTATCCGAATGGAATATCAGTCGAAGACTTCTTGCTGATACAAGCCAGTGAATAACACTTCAAAACATTCAGAAGTTTTCTTACAGAAAGGATACTACCTGTTTACGTGTTGTTTTTTGCATGCACTGCTAAGCTATTTAAGTTTGCACTTGAATAGCTTTCATATCTGATTTGAGGATTTTTTTTCCTGAGGGGAGGGATTTACTTTATTCCAATTTTTTTTTTAACAATTCTTCGTATATGTGAATACTTCTTTTCTGTCTTTCAGTTTGCCTACTTGGAGAAGCTGTTGTTGGTCCATGGTGCTTGGAGTTACAATCGAGTTACCAAATGCATTCTGTATTGCTTCTACAAAAACGTGGTTTTGTATATTATTGAGGTAAGAGTAACTAAATGGATGGGTCTTACTGGTGCTTACAGCTCAAATTCTCTCTTATAAAAAGCAAAACTCATCCAAATGGATTGAGCTAAAATGATGGTTTTTTTCTTCCATATTTAACAGCTTAAAATTCAGTTTCCCTCCTCAGATTTAGTTGACTGTAATCTTGTAACATTTTTAAAAGGAAAAATGAAGGTTTCAGTACAGTGAAGCCTGGGATATGAGATGTCAGGGACAAAGTTAATTTCTTCTGTACAAATATTCTTATTGAAAACATCTTTGTATTCATGGAAACATTTCAAGTAGAGCTTATATTTATAAAAACTTGAATTTGGGGCTAATTTAAATCAAAAGTTTGTTTGATAGAATTGGGAAAAACTCTATAGACAAATAGTAAACCAGGCAAAATTATAGCTGCTGTTTTCAAGTTAAAGTGTAGCTTAACTGGAACTGAAATTAGTTTGCCTTGTTTTTTTGGAGAGAGAAGACATAATTTTGCACTACAGTGCCAGTGAAATGATAAAATCAGTTAGGTTATTTGATTTCATAATTAAAAGGTAAATAACTGTCTTTTGAAAATTAATTGCCTGAAGATGTCAAGTAGTGAAACTGGATTTTAAAGAGAGCTGAATACTGTTATTACCATTAATACAATGCATTTCAGCCTGCATAGACAGGAGTGTAGTTCTCATGCTGCAGAATATAGTCTTGAATTGAAGAAGTATCAAGAAGGGATTTTTATCACGTGCTGTTGCTTAGAAACACGTGAGGAACTTGAACTCAGTGGTTTGGTCAGTTGAGTATCAAGTGATCACTTGGTACAGCAATTTCCACAGTGTTCATCACTTTTATCAGTATAAGTCTCTGTGTGTGTATATATATATATATTGGGGTTTCTATTTCTTTCTATAGTTTAGCAGCCATGAATGAGGTTGACAGATAGGAAAATCGCAACATTTAGAATTAGGCAGATAGTTATATCAGTTACAGGAGACAGTGGGTAAGTAATGTTTTGCTATTAAGTAAGTCCTATAATGGTCAGTGTGTGTGTATCTGGCTCTGTCAGGGTTTGATCAGCTTTTGTGCATGATGTTAGACTCTTAGAGAACAAATACTTTCCACTGACTTGTTCCATTTCTCCTGTGCTGTTTCTGAATTAGCTGTTGGTTGTTAAAATTTCAGTACAGATTACTCTACTGCAAGAGTTATCCCACACATCATGTTTTTAGGAAGGTTTTTTACATGCTGTTGGAGATGACAATAATATTCGTTATTGTGCAAAAGGAATATAAATAATTTTTAAAATGACTTTTCTAGTCAGTTTCTTACTGTGCGTGGCAATTGCTGGGGTTTTCCCTGAATTGTTCAGAAAATGCTTAACAGTTTCACGATTACCTTCTATGATTCTTTTCTCCATTTGAAAATTAGTGTGCAAGTCCTGCTTCTAGCCCACTGTAGTACTGTTTGTCTTTGCTTCATTTACTGTAGTGTGACAGGTAAATTACGTTCTGCATCAAATGTTGTATGGCTAAATTATGCTTTCCCATTGAGCAGCTGTGCAAGGGGTTGAAGACAAGTGAACATCTCTGGGACCTCTAGCCAGAGATAGCTTAATCATTTTACCATAGGGAGGAATTTTATTAGCCAGATATCTCTGTATGATACATACAGTGCAAGTCTGCTCTGAGAATGTGGGGTCAGATATTCTCTTCACTGTCTTAGTCTGTGTTCAGTTCTTTCTGCAGGCTGTACTGAGGCAAAAGAGCTTTTGTGTCTCCTGATGTCCATGACTAAGATCAGTTCCATCAACACCTGAGTACTGAAAAGTATGTTAGAAGATGCAGCCCTGTACCTCAGTTACCCTTCTGTGCTTATGGTGCATAGAAGTTGGGAACAAATTTAAGACTTAAGGAGGAGGTAAAATGACAGAAGTAATCTTGTAGTCCTGCAGCAATGGAAAGAGCTCAACTTGGTTTTAGTTTCCCTGGTGAGTTTGCTTTACTAGCAGCTTTAAGGAACTTCCCCTCCAAAACTGTATAAAATCAGCCAAATTGCCTGGAAACCCAAGAGATACCGGTTTTGGTATCCTGGGGATGCAAGGGAGAGAGGAGAGATCTTTAATTCCCTCCTTAGCTTTGCACAAAGAAAGATGAGTTGTTTTGTTGTTCTGCTGTGAGGCTCAGGAGTGCTGATCAGTCTGTGGTATGGAGTGATGCTCATGAAAGAGAAGCTCCACAAGGGAATAAATCCTTCAACTTAAGTACACTTCTGCACTGTTGCACAGTTGTGCATATGGTGCATTCCTTATTGTTTCCCAGCTCACTGGACAAATTTAATATCTACCTTTACTTTCTGCTTGGATGTGTGGTGTATGGAGAATATTCTTTTAGCATCATAATGAAACAGGGATTTGAACATGAACTACTTTCTAAGCGTATCTTCTGAAAGATTGTACTGAGTAAATATTTATACAGTTGAATCAAAAAGCGCGTTGTGAATATGACTGTCAGTTATACCTTTGTTACTGTATCTGTTTTATTTCAATGAAATTTTAACACCTGAGGAATAGATATTGTAAGCCTTACCTAAATGGGTTTTGCAGCAGTGAGGCACTGGGGCTCTTCATAACTTTTATTCCCTGATACTATCCAAACACCAGAAGGAAGAGGTGGTGCTCCAGCTTAGCATACAGAACATCTGGACACAACTTGCAGAGGCATGCATTAAGATTAAACTTAAGTTAATTAAACAATAAATGCTTGAGAAGAACATTGCTATCTCCTTTCCTAGCATCCCAGTGTTGGTATACTAAAACCCCTCATACACTTAGAAGTTCATCTTGACACCTGTCACTCTTATACCTGGGGTATCCAAAGTGTTGCATCTCTGAAACGTTAAATTTTATCAGCTTTTCTTCAGGTTCTGGGTTGAAATACGGATTTTGGGGTTTTGTGGAAAGGATATTCAGGTAACTGCCATCATGGGCTTTACTCCTGAGAGATGCGGGGTTAAGGCTGGTGCTTGCCTTCCTGCAGTGGCTTGTTGTTTGTGGAGAGACAGGCTCAGGAACTGTTTTCAGCTGCTTTGATGACTAAGATGTGTACCCATATTGGGACAATTTCATATAGCTGGAGAGGTAGTATAACAGAAGCCTTGTGGTTTAGTGATTGCAGGGGAAACAGAGGTGAATGTATTTTCCCTCTTGCTTGATAAGGCCTTCCTAATATTTTTCAAGGGGTGAATTTTAAGTCGTCAGAGTAATAAAGCTCAGCCCACGTCTGAGAAGATTTTTGGCTAGGCTTAACAGCTGTGTTCCATTTCTTTCTCTGGCTGATCTCTCCCTTAGCATTTCTTCATCATTGTCCTGCTGTTCTCTTGATTTCTCCCCTTGATTTTTGAAAATACAAAACTCATTGAAATACAAACAAAAAGCAGAAAGAGCAGCAGGTCCTGGAAATGCAAGTCCTTTTGATGTGCTTCTTAGCCTGAGCACTTGCATATCACTATTGTCGAGGTGCTTTAGGGTACTAAGTTGAGGTTCCCTTGCTTAGGGAGTCACTTACCAAGAGGGGTGCAAAATCAAACCTTTCCATCCACAGAGCTGATTGATACATTAATTGCTGCTGCTTTCCCACTCTTGACTGACCATGCTGGTTGCAAGGGAATCTACATGGAAAGCTACCAGTATGGCTGCAGGGATGAAATACAAATATAAAACCCTATCTTTGGTGTCCATTCCTATATTTCCTGTGTCTGGCTGCAGTAGCACTGTACACTAAAGCCATTTCTGAGGAAAGCAAACCATTCAGCATCATCCTGAGGCAGAAGGTCATTGACAAGGTTTTGACTTTTGAAGATTTGACAGGCAAGTACCTGGGTATCCTTACAAAATACCATTTCATTCAATTACTTATGTACCTGGCTTTAAACTGACTAGTGAAATGAAAGATCTGTTTCACATCTGTCGAGCAGATATATTTCACTGCAGATGACATAAAGTTGTCCTGATGGTATCAGAGCTTTGAAATATAGCTGATTTCAAATGTAAAAGAATACAGGAATATTGCTTTCATCTCATCCTTGGAGAAGTAAAACACAGCAAGATCAAAGATGAGATCAGAAATATCAGGTAAGAGTTTAAGACCTTTGGGAATGGTTCTGTGGAAACAGTAACATGGAAGATAGCTTTCAGGCCAACACAGTGTGCGGGAAAAGTGTGCTCAGTACTTCACTGCAACATGTTGGTTTTTTGAAATGTGCCTGATATGAAGTGCTTTTGTATTATATATTGCAGAATGAGTTGGGGGTTGGAATAGGTGGTCCCAGTGTCAAGGTCTGACGGTGGAGGGCTATGACAGAGAAATGGATGACAAGTGGGAAGGGGAGAATATAGCGTCCATCACTTGATGCTGCATTATTCTAATTTCTGCCTTAAGAATCCAGAGATGAATTTTAAGGCCATATTAGAAAGCTGTTTCTTTGTGGATCCTGAAAGGGAAATCTTAATATGTGAGCAGTGTTAAACAAACGAGATAAGAAGAAAACACCAGGATCATAATTTTTCTTCTAGAGTTGAATTTTCGAGTTTCAGAAACTCCGAGTAAACACAATTTATAGATAAACATGCTTTTAAAAAAGTGGTGGTTTAGTGAGTCAGCAAGGTCTGGCAATGAGAGCTGTTAAGTGCTCCACACACTTAGTGGTCACCACTTCAGATGAGCTGACAGCACAGGCTGCAAAACCACACATGAAATGTTGCTGCTCGAGACCTTTCATTTGTTTTTTCTGTTTTCATGGTTTCCTGTCAATCACAACAGGTATTTTTAAAAATATGGAAAGCAGACATGGGAATTTTAACTCTGTTATCCAAACGGTATGCAGAAATGAGTGTATCTGATATGTTACTAAAAAATACACAGTTCTAATGCTTTGGTGTGCTTATCCCTGATTTATGTAATCTGACTTCTGCCTACATCCCTGTGCTTTCTGTTTCCAATTGACTTTGCTGCTCTGAGGTTGCATCCAGGCAATAGAAAACCAAGCATGGGGATTTTTGCAGTAAGTTGAAGACTGAAGCACAATAACTGTTGTCATATAAAGCAACTTAAGAGATGAGAGCAGTATTTCCCCCCAGTGTTAAATTAAGGATGAGAACATCTGGTTGCAAAATTTTCTAACAAGAATCATAGAATCATAGAATCAGACGGGTTGGAAAGGACCTCTGAGATCATCAAGTGCAACCCTTGGTCTACTACCACCACAGTTGCTAGACCATGGCACTAAGTGCCACGACCAGCCTCATCTTAAAAACCTCCAGGGACAGAGAATTCACCACTTCCCTGGGCAGCCCATTCCAATGGCTGATTACCCTCTCTGTAAAGAATTTCTTTCTAATATCCAACCTAAACCTACCCTGGCGCAGCTTAAAGCCATGCCCTCTTGTCCTACTGCTGATTGCCTGGGAGAAGAGACCAACCCCCACCTGCCTACAGCCTCCTCTCAGGTAGTTGTAGAGAGCGATGAGGTCTCCTCTGAGCCTTCTCTTCTCCAGGCTAAACAACCCCAACTCCCTCAGCCTCTCCTCATAGGACTTGTGCTTGAGTCCCTTCACCAGCCTTAGCACAATGCTCTAATTATGATGAAGCAAAGGACAAATGTGTATGTGACTTCCATTTTACATCATTTGGGAATCTAGCCTTTGGATTCTCACAAATGGACATGTATCCTGAATAAGTAAGTTATCCTCCATAGACAGGTGCTTTCAGGTAGGCAGAAGGTGGGATTCAGTGTCCTTAAGATTGGTATCAGGTATAAATTAGGTGCCTGAGAGAAATGTATGTAGATTATGTTTATGGATGCTCTGGGCTCATGGAGGGCAGTATGAGACTGGCAGGTATGTCACAGGACCTGCTGATGACCATCACCTGTCTGAAGCACCAGTATTAAGAGGTCTATGTTGAGGTAGCTTAATCCTATCCAGAAAATGAAAGAATCTTTTTTTCTGTTCTTATTACTCATTTGTTTTTGAAACATGTAAAAGGAAAGGAATTCAAATCTCTTAGCTTGGGTAATGTTAATCGTTCAGTTCAAAAAGTGCAGAGTATTTACAGAGGGTACAGCACAGAACTTGGAGACCTGGAAAGCACAGTAATGGATGCAGTGTGAGGAGAAAAGCATGTGAGACTCAGCACTGCCTCTTGATAATTTGTGGAAAAACAGGTCTTACAGGTGTGCCTATTTTTCTCTTTCACTGTTTATCAGACAGGTTTACCATGCAGAAGACCTAGGGCGGCATAGAACGCTATCCCCTTCCCACCCACCAAAAAAGCCAATCGTAGTCTCCAATTCAAGAAAACATTCTTTAGTAGTAATAGTTACAGGACACAGATACTACAAATAGCCTGCCAAGGTTCTTGGAATATTGTAAAAACAGTTGGCCAAAATTGTCCAGATAGTGCTTTTCTTTTTGTTCTTAAAAATATACCCTAATTGTTTTTACAGTACCTGGTTTATATCGCTACCACTGGCAATTCTGTATTTCTGAAGAAATTCAGCATTATGTATAGGCTAGTCTCACCACCTTTAATCCATGATTGACTTCTTGTTTTTGGCTTCATAATTGACCATGTTAATCCCAAGAGTTTCCAGGGAGTCACTAAAAAAGATAAATTCATGCTAATTTGCCTCTCTTTTTTAGTGCTATGCACTGCACAGTGAATCACTGGAGAGCACTCCATCTTCTCTGAAAACTAAATTGACCCAGCTATGTAACGGTTGGATTTAAATTTTTTCCAACCATTTTTAAAAGTCATGGAAACTATCAGCATTGCTCTGAATTTATGAAAGCTGCCTTAATTACACCCTACAACCAATGCAACCTGTAATTTTTCAACACTCCAAATATTATAAATGATAATCAGGTTCCTTAGCATGGTCTGAAAATCTCTGGGTGAAACACCCATCAGGTTCAATACATACTGCAGTAGATTACTTAAAGAAGAGATCTACTGTGACATTTTATTGGAAACATAATATGTTTGAGAGTGCCTCAATCAATTTACTGTGTACATTTATATGCGTAAGAGGTATATGAAAGGCACAGTGATTTTTTTTTTTTTTCCCTTGGTAAAATGTATGCTTAATCTGGTGTGAAAGATCTTAGATTCACATTTGGTGGGCTTATAACAAAACAATGATAATGCTGTTTTCTAAATTTGAGGCCATTAAATGTAAAACATGTAGTCAGTGTGTTCATCATTAGCAGTGTGTTCATCGAAGCCAGAATCCTGTTATCAGTAAATGTTTTTTCAGTTTAACTATGTCACTAATAAAAATACAAGTTCATGTTTAGAAGGGAGATAACCTAATGGGAGGAAACTTTTACTAGGGAAACTAAACCTATATTATGAAAGGTAGGAAAATTCAAACCTAGATTTTTTCATTGCAAAACCAGCTTTGGAATTCAAGTGTTCATTGTTCTTAATTTGAGCCCCACTCTCTTTCCAAAAGCTAAAAGTTTCCATATAAAATATAACTCTTCTTATGGCTTTGAATATTGACATGAAAAACATTGGCTGCTCTGCCTCAGTATTGGATAACCCATTGTTTTAATAAAAATAAAGGGAAATGAATCCTCCTTTCACCTAGACTAATTCAGTGCATGTTGTATTACTTGTAGGTACAGAGCAGGCTAAATTTCAACTTTGTATTGATGTTAAAAGTGCAAATAAATGTCATCAGGGAATTACCTGTACTTAGCACATTCATGCTGAGTTTAGCAATGTATGCTCTGCCACACTGAAGGGAAGAATTCTGAGGCAGTTTTTTTAAAATCCAACACCATAGATACATAGATGCATATGTTGTAATACAGCTATTCACAAATACAACCTTTGGGCCTGCACTGGTTTTCTTTATATTTGGCTTATACCTGTATAAATAAACTTCCTTTAGTAGAGACATTATTCATTTGCATAAGAATACCTGAGAGCAGAGTAAGGTCCTATGCATCTTACACGTATGGAGCAGGGGGTTTTGTCTCTTTTCCTTTTTTGTTAAACAAGCCATGGGGCTCTTATGCTCAGGGTGTGAGGGTTTTTCCATTTTTGCTTGTACCTCATTGCTTAAAATAGCAATGTTCAAAATGCATTTCTACAACAATTTACTTGCTTTTCATTGAATCATAGAGTATCCTGAGCTGGAAGGGACCCACAAGGATCATCAAAGTCTTAATTCCTGTCCCTGCACAGGACAACCCCAAGAGTCACACCATATGCCCAAGAGCACTGTCCAAGCACTTGAACTCTCTCAGGCTTGGTGCTGTGTCCACTTACCTTGGGACTCTGTTCCAGTGCTTAACCACCCTCTGGGTGAAGAACCTTTTCCTAATATCCAGCCTAAACATCCCCGACACAGCTTCATGCCATTCCCTTGGGTCCTATCGCAGGACACCTGAGAGAAGAGATCAGTGTTTTTGAAAACGGTAATACACATTCTTACAAAGGAGGCTGTAGAGGGCTTGCCCTGGCACCAGTGACTGCTGACAAATTGGAACAGTGAATCGAATTCTTTGGTGTAGCTTTGAGGGGCTCAAGTTAAAATGGCTCTGTAAACGTGCATATTCTGTGACTTAATGCAACTTGGGAGACTTGAGTCTTCCAGAGGAGAGAAAAGCAGAATTACTTCTACTCAGTTAGCTGTATCTGCTGCAGTTAAACTTAGAAGTTATCCTGGTATTTAAAGACATTACTCAACCTAGGTGCAAAGAGGGGTTTGCTGCAGTTCTTTTTGCACAGGTCTGTGTAAAGCATTTTTAGGTAGTGACAGAGAGTTTGGAAGTGTTGCAGACAAGGTGTAGTACTAATTCACAAGTCATGCTTTCCCAATTTCGCAATGGGGAACATAGCTTGGAGCACACATTTGAAAATGTGTGGTGGCTTGCCTGTGAGCAGTCCTACTGAAGTCACTGCATTTTCTACTTCTCTGCCAGTTCTTTAGAAATAAAATGAGTTTATTTGTCCCAAACCATGTGCTAGGATACTGTTTGTTGTGTGCACACAAGAAGTGTGCTGGTCTGCATGGGCTGTGTTTTGCTTGACTGAACTGAAGTCTGCCTGACTGCCAACTGCTCGCTTGTGGTACAGTAAGGCTTTATGGCTTAGCTTTTCTTGAGCGTGAGTAACTTGAACATAACACTGAAACATTCTGTTTTGTGTTCAGTTTTATAATCCTGAAGCATTTTATTCATGCTTTGTCTCTTCGTTCTTGGCAAGTTCAGCAAAAAAGCTAGCCTTACCTGAGCTCCTGTGCTACAGCAGTCTCATTGATGACTTCTCCCTTGTAATTTTTGGTAAGGGCATTTCTCTGGCATCTTTAGAGGCACCACTGGAGTATATGTTTCTAAAGGTCAATTTTTTAGTGGATCCTTGTAGTACAAATGCATACAACTGATGAATTCATAGCCTTTGGTGTCTTAATGCTGCTTCATAGACAACTCCAAAAACCTTCTGAATGCTAGCTCAGGAATGTAGGGTCACCAAATTTTTGGAATATAAAATTTCTTTCCAGTATCTGTGTTGTGAACTGAGCTGGTCCTAATTATTTTGAGGTTTCTTGGGTTTTTATGCTCATGACCCAAAGAAGCTAGGACAGAGAACAAATTCAACTGAATACAGATTCTACTTTTAAATTTTGCTAGAAAATAATTTTACCATTTCACTTGGATGAGCACTAATGATAAAAATACCTCTATCCAGTTCCACTAATTAACCACTAGAGATTGTTTTATCTTGGGATGCATAAAAGGCATCTGTAACCTAGTTTAAATGCATGCAGGGGATTTAAAATAAAATGTATCTTGTGTTTGTCAAGGAAAAAATACAAAGTATAGGTTTGGAGTGTTTGTTTGCTTGAGTTCAAGGTCTTGAGCCAAGTTTTTTTATTAGCTCAGTGTCAGAGGTAAAAAGTATACCATATCCTCCATGATCATTCTACAGTGTAAATCTGCAGCAGCATTGGTGTTACGTTGAAACGTGCTTTTACAGCCTCTTCTGCTGTAAAATTACTTCACTGATTTGACTGTATTTCCCCCAAGGGATATCTGCCCTGTAAGGAGCTAGAGCTCTCTGGCTGGAAGCAAAAAAAAAAAGAGTTGTCATCACTCAGTGCCCTTGAGAGACTCCCTTCTATGTGGGAATTAATTGAATTGGCATTAGGAGGCGCTGGCCTGTGTGACAGCACACAGCTTTGTAACAGCTTTGAGTTATCTGTCCAAAACAGGTTATCTTCTTATTCTCTATGAGATGTTGAGTCAATGCAGATAGCTATGACTATTTATATGCTTTTAATTATGTGCTCTAGAGAGCATGTAATTGCTTGTTATATCTCCTTGCTCTTTTCAACAAAATCATTTGCATGTTAAAATTCACTAGAAATAGCAAATTATGCTATTGATAGTATTACTTCTGAGTTACACTGGCTGCCGCAAGAGAGGAACCCCGAAGAGAAGATACAAGGACTCCCTGAAACATCTCAACCTTGGCCATATTGACCAACATAACTGGTCTACTCTGGCCTCCAGTTGGGAGGTCTGGAGACACACCATCTATAACGCTGCTGATACTTTTGAGAATGCACACAGGATCACTCTTGAGGAGAAAAGACAACGCAGAGAGAATTGTGCCTTGCAGAATATACCACCTAAGCAGTCTTTCTGCTGTGCCTTTTGCAGCCGGACTTGTCTATCTCACATTGGCCTTTTTAGCCACCAGCACGCTTGTAGCAAACGTGGGTAGGGTCCTGCCCAAATCTTCATTCGTGAAGCCCAGCCACGATGAACACAATCTTTTTAGTTGAGTCTGTTGCAGCTCCTGCCCCTGATATTCTAATGACAATTCATAATGTTCTCTGTTGCTTCTCCTCTTCCTTGCTATTTTGAACCTGATTCTTTTCATGAACCATTGCAATTTGAGTGTAACTGCTGTGAAATAAGGGCATCCTGGTCCAGTGGGGTTTTTTTGTTATTTCTTAGCCAGGATTCACAGCTCACTGTAATGAGGTCTGTGTCAGACAAGGGAGAGGAGATTCAGGACCAATACTTAAAGGCTGAGGCCACCATTATTTTAACACACATTTGTGGGTATACTTGAATGTGGAATATAAACATCAGTAATCACAGGCTTAAGCTAAACCCCGAAAACTACACCCCAAAACGCACAGGGACACATTCTGTGGAAAAATAAGAACAAAGTGTTCTTGGTGCATTTTTAGGTGTATGTTACAATCCGTTTCTGTTCCAAGACAAAGACATGGAGAACCACTGGTGGCTTCATACTTTCAGAAGAGCGAAGGAGGTCAAAACTTGGTCTGCCAGCTTTTAAATATGACAGTTATTTTGCTTTCTTTCTTCTTGCTGGATTTCTTTCCTTAATTACTTTTGCATGAGTGCATTTGGAAAGTGAGAAGATGGAATATATTAGCCTTAGCTATATCTAGCTTCTGCAGGATTCATTGAAAGTATATATGTTTTTGTATGAACTGTATAAATATTGTGTGTGTTAGAAAAGGAATCTAATGCTGTCTTTTCTCATCCAAACCCAAATAATGCCATCTTTATTAATAAATGACAATGCAGATTGATTTTGTTACTGTTAACTGATTAAAATATGTAGACAGCTCAATAACAGCAGAAGCATAAGGTGTCAGTAGCTAGTAATGCATGAACCTCTCAGCATTATTTGTGATGATGGTTCCTGTCTAGTTCAATTTTGGTAGAAAAGTGAGTCTCTCTTTTAGGTTTACTAACAGTGTCTTGACCTCTTCTCCCTTTTGTTGCCAAGGTGTGACAGGTGTCTGGAGCAGCTAAGCAATATGACAGTCAGCCTGTGCTTTGTGTCAGCTGTTATTCATTAGACTTAAAAATGACATGTGGTTCTGTACTATTCAGAAATGTGTTTACGCCCATTAATACATCCTGATTAATGGACAGTGTACGGATAGACTACTGAATTGCTCTACTTTTCCCTGGTTGGTTTTTTTTTTTTTTTTTTTTTGGTTGGTTGGTTTTTTTGTTGTCGTTATTGAATATGTAAATGCACGATATCTAGGAAATTTCAAGCTGTGGCTTCCATATTGGCCTTGTTAATCTTTGTTTGCCTGCTGCAGTCTGCTTTGGTGGTACCACACTGTGCAGTTGCAGTAGGTCCATCAGCTTTCTCCACTGGAAGCTTTGTGCAGTGCTCACCTTCAAGGTGCCACTTCCCTAAGAAAGTCTAAATCCCTCCAACTGTGTCATGGATGTTGCTGTACCTATCACTGGGCTGTGCTTTCGCCATCACTTGAATTCACAAATGGGCTGCGCTTTAATCTGACATTAACACGCACTGCCATTTAAAAGGGCAGTCTGGTCATCATTTCTCCCTGGGAGTGTGTTCTTTCCCCTTCTTCCTTGCCAAGGCATTAGTGCTTGCACAGCTGCAGGATAGGCTCTTTAAGGTTAGAATTCACCTTCCTGATGTACACAGGAGTCCTTGGACAAGAGGAACAACCAGCTCTTCTCATAGAGTTATAGACTTTTGTCAGACTTAAATGTTCATGTTATTTTAGTAAGCTAAGATGGGAGCTTTTGCATGTGTATATCTGCAGAAAAGACAAAAATTTTTGTGAGGTAGAGCAAATAAAGGACATGAATTGGTGTTCACGATATCCCTAGTAATCGCATGGCATAACTGCTTGGGGACTTATAATCAAGCAATTTTCCTCTTTTGGGCTGCCTGGGTATCTGTAACTCAAAGACATCCCAAACACAGACCTGAGTAAGAGAGAAGGAATTGAGAAATGGTAGTTGATCCCAAAGGCACATCTGAACAAAAAACCCTTTCTCTATGTCCCCCATGTTGTTCATGTGCATAACAAAGCTGTGATATCTCAAAAACTGAGAATGCATTAGAGACCATAATTTTAGCAAAATATATGCACAATTACTGGATTTTATGGTGTGTGATTTGTGGCATTGTAGGTGTGTGGAAGTCTTAAAGAATGTGTGTTAGGCCATCTGGGCAACAAGGAGGAGCTGGCTTGTGCTAAAATACAAGGTATTTCTGCAATGGAGGAGTGATAAAATGATAGCAATGAAAGTTCTGGCAGACTTTAGTTCTTTGGAAGCAGTTACTACTATTTTTTAAGCAGATTCTAACTAATGCTGAGTTGAAATAAGAAAGTGGTAGCAGTAAATCTAGGGGAACAAGGAGGAATGTTACCTAAAACCAGGATAGTGCTTCAAGGGATATGAGACATGAAAGTTGTCATTCTCTTCAAGTTCACTGATACTGCTGAGAACGAATTTTAGGGAAGGCATGAGAGGAAAATAGGGAACACTTTAAAATATGGCTTAGAATTGGAAATCTGTATATATTTGCCTTTTGGGAATGTAAAAAGTTACAAGTAAGCCTGGCAAGCCCTCCATTCTTGGACTTGGTGAAGAAAGGGGAGTGTGTGCTGGTGGTCTGTGAAGGGTCTCTGTGGGCTTTATAAAGCCCAGTTTGGCTGTAGGGGGGAAAGGAGGTGCCATTTGGATAGGCACAAAGCTCTCCCCTTTTAATTAACCTCCCTTCCTGAGGTGAAGGTCTGTTGTCTCTTCCTTGATGAAGTCATTACCTTGTTTATATTTTAAAAAGGATAACACACAGACTAATGCAACTTTTAGCATGCTGATTTTGGTGCCTATATACGTTGCTGGTATGTACATGGTTTCTAATGAATGAGACTTAGTTCTACTTGCTATCAGGATAGCCACACTCCCTGGGAACTACTCATGAGCATGAAGGACTGTCTGCCCAAAAGCTTGATGTTCTTTTTTTATTTTTTAGTCTGACTGTTCCCTATAGAACATGTCAGATCAGTAAATTATGATCTCCTGAGAGCTCTGTTCTTGAGAAACTCAACACAGTTCCTCTGGTCATTGCCTGTCACTCTTCGTGTAGCTGACTGCATCATAATCTGAATGTTGGTGACTTGTTGTTTCTTGGGTGGGTGTTTTGGTTGTGCTGACTCAGTCTGTCTTCCTACTTATTTTACTGCAGTGTCGGTGGGGAATCATGCTCATGAGATGTTTCAGGTGGTCTCTTTACCCACACTAGTATTCACTTGAGATTGATTATTAAATTTCTTATTCCTTTCTTATGAAGATGCAAATCTGCAGATTTGCATTGCAGCCTCAAAGCAGCAGTAAATTATACAAATTCTGGGTACAACAAACTCTACTTGGGGTTGTGCTCAGGCCCTTAGTTAAACTTCTCATTTGTAAGGAAAATTGGTGCTGTATACATTCCTGTAATATAAAGTCTGGCAGTACTCCAA
Organism: Corapipo altera; assembly: GCF_003945725.1. Taxonomy (NCBI): domain Eukaryota; kingdom Metazoa; phylum Chordata; class Aves; order Passeriformes; family Pipridae; genus Corapipo; species Corapipo altera. Next base: position 71,841,263 of record NW_020884872.1, read on the forward strand.
CATTTGCTGTCACATTAAAAATAATGAAGACAGATAAAATAATAATTATCCTATTTCTCCATTTGGAGATATAGCTGGAAGCCACTCTGGTGGGCAGGAAATGTCTGCTGTCTTTTGTTTGAACAGAAGCAATTACTATTTAATTCTAGTAAATGGGGATAAACAGACTTTCACCTGCCAGGCCTCAGTTATTTCCCCCTCCCCCACTGGCATCAGTCACATCAACTCCTGTAGTGAGTATGTGTCTCATTTCAGAAAGCAGTTTTGGTAGATTACTTCCTGCTTAGCAGTATACAAATAATGATATCCTAAAAAACCGTCATATTGCATTTAAATAGCTCCTGCTTCCATTGCAGATATGAAGTTCTCCTGGCCTTGGCTTGTGCAGTTTGGTACTGAGATCAATCTTGTGTGATAACACTAAAAAGTAAAAAGTATTAGCAAGTCTTGTCAACACTTCTGGAGCTGGCGTAAATTTTGAGTTGGACACTTCCTCCACTGGGTGCACAGGTCCTGTAGCAACGCCCCAAAATAATTAATTATCTGCTTTTGCTAAACTGTTCTGGGAAGTTCCATACCTGAAAAATAATTTGGGGTAATACCAGCATTGTTGAGGTACTTGCTGCTGCAACATCTGAGACTAATTGCAACTATATCAGGGAAGAATTAGAGGTTTAAGGCATTTTCTTAGAAATGCACATGTTGTTCTGTAGCACTCAGGGTTTTTTCCTTCCAGTCCATGAAAGGCTTCCTTCTGAATTGAATGTGCATGTTTGCATGTGCACCACCTGAAGGTGTCTTGTTTTACCAGTCATAAAAATGTTTAGTGTATGCTGTAAAGCAGAAAGGTACCTTTATAGAAGTTGTCAGTCACAGCTGTTCTACTGTGTTGGGGAAGAGGAGTAGGGCAAAAAAAAAGGTACAAGTTGTAGTAGTATCAAAATGAAAACCAACTTACAGGTTTCTTTGTAGTATTTCAAACAGCTGGAAGTCCAGCACAGTTCCGTTTGAGAATTAATAACTTATCTATTAATGATAAGTGAATTTCAGCTATTTCCTGAAAAGCATTTTGAACTGACTCCCTTGGATGCACGTCTCTTTGTATCCTTGGTGTATTTCTCGAAGAGGAACTATTTCTATATTTGCATTACTCTTGCCTGAACCTGTTTCCCAAACTATTTTGAAATCCCCATTGTATGTACAGCAGGAGACTGTATAGTTGCAGTGTGTCAGACTGGGTAATTCCCAATATCTCTCATCTTTAAAAGAAATCAGTTGCTAATGAAAACTTAAAAGGAATAGAGTAGAACAAGGGTATTGCAATTAATATTTTCAGTATTTGAATTTGAGGAGGTGGTTTCCCAAGATCTGAAACAAGAATTACTTTGTGAACTTTGTGATATGAATAGAATCTTCTAAAAAATATCTGTAGCCTTAGGAAAATTAACCTAATGCAGCCAAATCAGTTTGCTCTGTGGTATGAGTGTAAAATGTTGTTACTTGGTGTAGGAAACAGTTAAAAAATTAGGCCATCTCCCTGTTTCCTTCTTTCCTAGAATGAGAACTTCTTTTGCATCAACAAGTCATTTGTGGTCACTTCTCCATTATGTTGATACCTGCTTTACATTTGCTTTACCTGTGCTGTGCACTGGTGACACATCTCTCAAAGCTTGTCTGCCTGCCTTTCTGCCCTATTTCTGGACATTTACCTACACCCAATCTCTCTAGCAAAGAATATAAAAGCCTAATGCACCTGAATATAAGAATATAATAGCTTATTCCATAATATGTTTCAGTGCACTAAAGGACTTAATCAATAATGTTCAAAACTGACAGCTGGGGAATGCCTGAAGGATGACAGATTGTCACTAGGGATAATACAAGATGCACTGTGTGTGCATTTTTAGTAAGAATGAGTCTCTCTAGAACCCAGGGGTCTTAGGAAATGCAGGAAACTTGAAGAAAATGCCATCCTGGCTAAATCCTACAGGGAAATAAGCTCATTGTTGTGTGTGTGATAGTCTCTGTCATGTTACTGCTGTTCACAATCAGGAGGATCTCTAAACTTCTGGAAGGTGTTTTCTAGGGGCTCATGGCTTTTGTAATAATTACACTGATTATGAACACAGTTCAGAAGCGTAGCTTAGGCATCATTGGTGTTGATGTACAAATGTCTTCCTATATGTCTTTCCTATATGAAGGAAAGGCACCCTTGTTCTGCACTTGTTTGTGTTCTAGTTATTCATGCTGGCCTACCACAGGTAATCTTTCTTTCATGACATTATTTATGTGTTTTCCAGTCTAGATAGGCTTCCCTGAAGTGCTTCTGCTTGTGTTGCTTGGTCTTTTACTCAGAACTTGTTATAACGTTGTTGAGTATTTACATGGTGTCTTGTATAATTTGTTTCTATAAAATATGAGTACTGAAAATGTAAAAGTGAGTCTTTGTATTCCCCGTTAGTCTTTGATTGCCATGTCACTGCAGAATTGAGAGGTTAGAGTGAAGTCCTGATTCTTTCTCAGGCTTGATCTGTTCGGACCTGAAGACAGATTTGCAAATTGCCAGCTGACTGAGATGGGCCCTTATTCAAACAGGCAATTCATAAGCTCAGAAAGGGAAGGATTAACACTCATGCTTAAAGAAAATAAAAGAAAATAAGCAAAGCTGTATTTTTAACTATTTGAAAATATGAAAATACAGTAAAATTATTCTTATAGCTTTTCAACAGACACATAGCAAAATGGTTTTATTAAATAGATTGTAAGTTATACATATCATATATGGTTCGCTTTTTTCTTAATTTGTGATTTATGGCATGGCTTTCCAATCGAGATGTGTGGTGTGTAATATAATATATATATACTGAAGTTTTGATTTGAACCTGATAACCTATATTAAGTTTGATCATGTGTGGGTATTAAAGGGGTTTGCAGTAAGTAGGAATTGATCATAATAAATGACATATGTTAATACCAAGTTCTGACTCTACTCAGTGCCCACGGCATTGTTCTGATTTGAAGTAACCCGTTGCAGTTAAATTGAGCACATACACACAATTGGCTGAATTTGATTGCCTGGCTGTTTACTGTTTGTTTTCATGATACCGCACAAGATCTGCATACTGGAGTCTTTAAAAAATGAGGTGTCTGAAGTTTTCAGCTCTTTATCTGTCAGACATGGTGAAGTGAAGCATAGAAGGCCTTTAGAGAAAAGGCTGAGAGGAAAAAAACACCTTTAAATCACTGCAGGGAGAGCTTCAGAAAAGCAGAGCCCAAACCAGTGCGTCTCTGTTTTCAAAGCAGCATATGTAGGTGTAGCTGCATGACTCTCATTAAGTTCATCTAAGTCATGCAGCTAAAGCCCCATGCAATGTTTTGAAAATGTAGGAAATAAAAATGGTCTTAAACCAGACATCTGGGCTTCTATCCAGTTTTTCGGTGATAACGTCTGAAGCATGCCGTTAATAAAGCATCATCCATGGGCTAAATTATTAAACTATAGAACTCTTTGCAGAAGGCTTATAAGTCAGTTTTATTTTAAAAAACAAAACAAAGGAGAAAAAAAAGCCAAAAGGTTCTGTTCACTCTTCAGCAACCACTGCTAACCGCAGGGCCCTTTTCCATTTGAAATACATAAACATTTTTTTCCCCCCTCATACTTTTCAAATGTATTTTTGACTTCTTCCCACAAATTCTCACAGGGTACCCATCTCAAGTCCATGTTCTGCTTTTAATTTTTCTGTAAGGTGCCTTCTCTTTGGTTTCTTTGTCTCAAGTGAATTTCTGTGTAATACAGGTGCCAGGGTGGGGAAAACCCACACCTTTTCAGAGATGAAGACACTGCTGTTTCCTTGTCCTTTGTATTTTGATGCTGACTGTAAAGTAGTGATGTTAGTAATGCTTTAGAAGCTTAATATTAAAAAAATTCTTGATAGTGAGGAAGGTGATCTAATTAACTACTGCTATAGATGAAGGTCTTCATGAGCAAGGTTTGGTTTTGCCATCAAATACCAACAGCTAAGCTGTATGTAGTTGAGAGATTATTTTAAGATTTCCATAAATATGAGTAACATGATCATTACTATACTGTAGTCTCAAATATGTTATCATTTCATGTGTTACCAGTTTTGACAAAGGTTATGTTTTGTCTTAATCTAGTACAAGCGTAAGAGGAATTACTAAAAATGTAATTGTGAAAAGATGAGCTACTTACTTTGTTGTGACTCAGATGTCTTTTGTGGCTTTTTGGAATACTGGAATTTAATGAATTCATTGTGATATCTGTAATTTTGCCAAGTTGATGGCAATGCATGCAGAGCAGGCTAAGACAAATATGTCTACAATGGCAATGGCAAGTAGGAACACTTCGGTCTTGAGAAGTTGCATGCAATATGCTTTAATGCCATCCTTGTGTGTATGTTTTTTTTAAATTAGCCAAGGTGTCAATTATTTTGCAGTACTGGATTTGCTTCAGTGTATATGGTTAATCTTTGGAAGACATTGGAATTGTTGGTTATAACTCTAAATTTAGTGCTGTGTTTAGAAGAAGCATTGTGCTGTATTAAAAATAACCTTGAAAGGTTTTTAAATTTCTGTGCAAAGCAAAACAACTTTTCTATGGGTTGCATGTTACACCTCTTGTGAGAGACTTTGACAGAGTGGAATTAAAACCTGAAACTACCAATATTCATTTTTCTGGTAATTTTTTGGGAAAACTAACACAGCAGTTTTGAGTACAGTATCTTGTTTGAAATATGATTTATCCTGTAGATTTATCCATGAGAATGAGTTGATTTTACAGTTCAGTAGTATGCATATGTATGTCATACTGTGAACTTGCCATATCAAATGAATGCCCTTTATTTGTTGTGTAGGTGCTTTGTTCTTAGGTTTTTTTAATCATGGAAAACTCAGAGTTCCCAATGCGTAAAAGTAGTCATATAAACTGGTTTCTTCAGAGAAGCACCCTGTTACATGAAAAAGGACCCAACAGTAGCCCTGGCAACTCCTCACTTCCTTAAATCTCTGGTCATATCTCTAACAGTGGGAAGAAGGGAGAAGCTTCTGTAGAATCTAATTACAGGTTTTCTTGTGTGAGGTCTGTTTCTTGGTATCTGAACTTGAAGTCTGGAAGCATGTAAAATGTTGCACTGTAGTTCTGGGATCAGGGTGGTGATTTCAGCTGAAAACTGAAATAACTTGTGCTCTGTTTCAGAAGCATGAATAATACTTGGACACAAAAGAGGGCATGTTGATTGTGAGGTAATTCAGATGATTAAACCTAAGCTGCTGTAGTTTTTACTTTAGGAAATATTTCTTAATTTGTCAAATTCCCTTCCTCTCTAAAAGAAAATATACAGTAGTCTTCAATTAGGACACTGTAGTATCTGAGCAAAAGGAGCATGTGTTCATGCTAGAACCTGATACTAGTAAGACAAAGATGGAGGATAGCTCCCCAGGCATGACTGAAGGCACTGAGGGCTAAGTGTTTGCGTGTCAGCCCCTTACAAAGGACCTCCAGCCTACTGCAGCCCGGGAATTACAAGTGTCATACAGACAGCGGTTCTGAGGCTGGGGCTTTTCGTCTGTGTTTTATTTTCAGCACTGATAGGGAAAAAAAATCCCCAGCTGTGAATGGCAGCTTCTAAAATGGCAAGATCACTGATGTAAGTAACCACTTGCCATCTTAAAGTGATCTGAAGAGCTGACATTATAGCAGTGAAAATGGATTGGATAGTGTTTCTGGGGATTAAGCAAGATTAAAAGAAATTTTTTGTTTTAAAAGCATTACTTATATTTATAATTTACCTGAAAAATGCCAAGTTTACTAAGGGTAGAAAGTCTGACATGTATATTCTGGATGTATTTCTCCAGAAGTGGTTGGATGTGGCTGTATGTAGTGGTACATTCTCAGTTGTTAAAATTGAGTGACTGAGACAGATCCCAGTGTAAAGTGGTTTAAAGTTTCTTCTAATATTTGAACAGTGCAAGCAAAATAATAAGCTTTTTCCCCCACCTTTCAACCTTCAGAGCTGAAATCCCCTAACAGTGAAGCAAAGGCTATTTCTGACATCCTCCTTCTCCTCATATAGTTATCCAAACTATAAACAAATGTTCTCTTGCCTGTCATATGGGCTTGTCTACACAAGGAAGTTACAGTGGTTTAACTGCAATGTGATAGTAAATCCACTTAAATTGGTTCCAAATGTTCTGTGAGCACTCTAAGCCTGATTTAAACTGAAATGATAGCCTGGATAGTTTGTTCCACAGACTTAAGATCTGCATTTTAAAACTGAGTTGATTGTTGTGCTGCAGTCTGGTAGACAGTCTTAAATAAAACATTAAGTTGCTGTCTGTTGTGATATTCCATTTGGAGTTGAAATGACTGTTTCTGAGAAAGTGCTCCTGAGAGACTGGAGGCTGGGAGAGCCCCATGCAATACAAGGGTGACTTGCATTGTTTAATTCCAGATGGGTCTCTGGTGTCTTTTGAGGAAGCAATAGCTGTGCTGTGTTTTTCAGTTTTTCCAGAGAGCTGACTACCAGGCTTATAGATGTGGACTGGCTTGTGTCCACACTGCTCAGTGCTAGGACCTGGAGGAATAGTAGGGCTCACTGTCTTGTGGCCCTTTGTGCTTGTTCTGAGTAGGCCAACTGTGTGGGATTTTTTAAAAAACACTTAGAAGTGCTAGAAAGAATGAGATTTTTGTTTATAGCATTAGTGAGGTCTCGTGTTGTGGATATAGGGCAAGATAAGAGGATATTTGAGGGTACTAAACCTACCAAGATAGCTTAAAGGACTACGTGTGTTGAGGGTGACAGTTTTCAGACGAGCTGTGGGCCATATGCAGTGAAAGGCATTTCATAGCTTAAATGCTTTTGCCAATGGATAATCTTTCTAATGCCTAGATTAAAAGGCTACTTCTTTTACCTCTTAGAAGCATTGTTTAGGACAAATATTTTTTCCCCCATCCTGGCCCCAGAAAATGTGTTGGTGACCTGGGTTACCACTCTGTTTCATATATGTTGGTCACTAGCCCTATTTTCTAGGTAGAGTTGGTAAAAATCTGTTGTTACACTAAAGTATTCGATATTACTAATTAACCAGCTGGTCAATGCCTCTCCACAAATTTCAAGACAATCCCTCAACTTCACTTGATTCACTGGTGTCCTGTTCAATGTTCCTTTCCCTTCTTAGCCAGGTAGGTCCTAAAAAATAAACCTGTCAGCTGCTGCACTATCTTCTGATTCATATCAAGGCTTGCACCTTGAGCTCATTGTTTTGAACCCTACCTAAAACTCCTTGTCAAAAGGTGTTGTGTTGTAGGGGCTAAAGAGGAAACAGGAAAGCCACAAAGGAATAGTGCTGTTGCAGGTTACTACACAGGCAAGGCATGTAGCATATCCATAAAGCTGGATATTTCCAGATACTGGGTGATTACCTGGAAACCGTGTGGTTCATAGCCTGCCCTAGGGCTTGGCATGCATGCATGCACTGTTAAAAATAGGCACTGAGGTGGGATGAGCCATTTGTTTGAATAGATATGACTGTCTTGATACTCTTATGCAAAGTTAGCATTTGCAGTTCTTTGTGGAATTGAGATGCTCCATCAGGGAGCTGAGCCCTTTCCCAGTAACCCTTAGGAACACTGATACATGCTTCCACGGAGGAAAGAATCTGTGACATATATTACTTGAACAGAAGTTTCCCCATACAGCTGATTACTCTTGTTTTCTAGGCCTTCATAATATGCTGTGATGGTTCTTTTTTTATTTTATTTAAAGGTCTTATTGTGTCTTCACTCAGATGTTAAATGGCAACATTCTGCACCAGAAAGAGCTACTTTACTAAACATGTATGCTGTTCCTATCTAGAATGAGGGGAGAATGCAAGAGAGGGAAAACCATAACTTATGATTTAGTTGGGCAAATTTTCATGTAATAGATGGTTTTCATACAGAAGAATGTCTTTTGGAACCTCTGCTGTGTTCGGAAGAGTTCGCTGTCCCAAGAATTCATTAAGAGGGGGTAAATATGCATCTCCCCAGCATTCAATTCATTTGGCTTGCAAATAGAACACATCTATTTATGCCTTCCTGCAGTCTTCAGGTGCTTTTATGCACCTGAATCTAGTTCTGAAGTACAACTACTGTTGAAGGACTAGAAGGGATGTGTACAACAGCTAGATCAAGTGAATCGTGGTATGGATGCTTTTCGTACATATGTCCCTGCCTCCCATTTTCTCATCTAAGGTATTTTCCTAGCTACTTTGATTTTTCTTTGTACACAACTATAAGAGAAGATACAGCAAATGCTCTAAAGGCTTACCAAGAATTTCTTTGTACGTATCACAGTGAAAGCAAGCTAATCGCTTTCCAAAAGAAGTTCAAACGTTATTTCTTTAGTGAGAAGTACATCAATGAGTAATTTACCAGTGAAGTGATTGCACATGTTTACAGTGTGCTGCGTATTTTGGCAAAAGATGTTTAGGACCCAATTCTTTTAGCTTTTGCCAGCACATAAAGAAATAAATTTAGGCTTAAGTTATCAATATTGTATATATTTTCTACATGAGAGGAGAGGCAAAGAGAGCAGGGGACAGACCTTTTGTGAACTAGTCTTGGAGCCTTAAGAGAAGGAGTAGCATGTTTAAAAGCAGCCATGTAAAAAGGAAAATGCTAAGTCCTGTCTGTTTTAAGACTCCCATTGACCAAGAAAATGGTTGTATTACTAGAAATGGAACAAATGCAATAAAAGTAGTGGGAAACTTTTTAGATTGCATCCTGTGCCCTGGTAATTTTGAGCTAGAATGTTGTCTCTGTGCTGAAATGCTAATAGAGTTGTGAGTAATGAGAAACATGGGCTGCTCCTGGGATTACCCTTGTGAAGGTTTACTCTTGTCGGTATGACAGAAGATGAGCTGCAGTTTCTGTAGTGATTTGCCTTTTTTCTGTTGCTAATTTTGCTATTTTCTTTGGGTTCCAAGCTGTCAGAAAACTTCATATAAACTTCCTGGATAAAAGTAGCTTAATTCAAGGTCTTAGAGAGACTGAATTTTATTTCATAGGGAGAAAGGAGGGGAAAAAACAGACTTTCAAGGGGAACCTGGCACTTCATGTAGCCATAACAGGGAATCCTAAGGGGACTGCAGTTCCAGACCTAAACTGACCTTGCTACAGAACTGCTCCTATTACGCTTAATTCAGCAGCTCTGCAGAAGGATTCCTTTATGTGGTGACAAGAAAAGCAAAGTCTGTGAACCTGCTTTTATAACTGTAACATAAGGGACTTGTGCAAAGAAAAGTAAAAAGAGAAAGAATGGAAGTAAAATGTCCTGTAAGATAGGAGCTGAATAGTGACAGGGTGTTGGTCACCATCAGCTTTATTTAGTCAGTTCTGGGATGGCATCTGGTCCTTGGAAATTTTAAAATAATCCTCATTACTCTAAGACATTGCCTAGGTTCATATCCAAGAAATAAGAATGCACAGCTATATTTTAGCTACATTAAATGAATATCGATTTTTATCCTAGTGATGTTCATGCCATATGCAGGTACAAATTAATGCATTTGGACATGGATTGGTAACTCTACTTTATTAAGCAACATATAGATTAAATGGAAACTGCCAGCTACACAATGCTACGAGAAGAAGCAAACTTAAGAGCAAAAGTAGTACTGTTTTCTTAATGGATTACACCATTCTACATGGTCCTTTCTCTAATTCAATACCTACCTTGCTCCTTCCTGATAACCTGTACACTTAAAGGGTTAATGCTTCTAGATTCAAAAAACCCTCCATGTTCCTATGTTCTTGCGATGCTATCCTGGGTTACTACAGGAGTGAGGTCTGGGTTTGGGATTTTTTGTTGTGTTTCACCTAACAGGATGTGAAAACATGATGCTGTGACTTGAGAGAAACGTGCTGCTTGTTAGTCACTTCATCGCGTGTGTGTGCGTGTATATGTGGCAGAATGTGTGGTACTGTAAGGCCAGTTCCAGCTGGAGTCAGACCCAGGTGTATTCTACCAGTGTTCCACAGAGATAGACAGTTCTAATTTGGGTATTATGTACTGCTTTTTGAGATTTCTACTCTTCCCTTACTAGATACACGCAATATTGAGGCATGGGTTGGGGATCTTTTTGCATTATCTGTAGTTTTTTTTCTAGGACCAGATTTGTGTTCTGTATTTTCTTGTTTTGGTATGAGAGGTGTTGAAATATTTTGTTGTTACGGTCTGTGATGATGTGTTTTATTCAGGCTGCAGTGAGCCCTAGTATACATCCCGGGTATCAAGAACCTTGGTGCATTGAGCCTCACTTTGGACTTGTGACATTAAGGCTTCACTCATGGAGCACTGTGTGTTTTGTTGGCTTTCCTTCTGCTTGTATGTCCAATTGGTTGATGTTTTTTGTAGCTGTTTCTGTGCTTTCTTTCCATTGCCCTTACTTGGCTTATAGTAGTAGCATCCTTTCTTCAGCAATTCCCTAAACTTCTATTTAAAATGCTGCCTTTCTTGCTTTCAGACATATTTTTTCTTAATGGATTCCAAGTGCTTAGCAAAATGTTGGGTGGATAAGTTACCTGAAACTGTTGATGTTTTTTCAGCTATTAATGTAAATAGTTAAACTTCTATCTTTTTTTATCTGTTAATTTCAGCACTATGGAACAAATTAAGAATAATAAACCTAAAGCACTTCTATTACTTTATCATCGGTTAAAGATACCACTTAGCTCTCTTTTGTGAAGTGAATCATTTACACAGTTGTGGAAGTCAAGACCAGTCTGGCATGATTATGTGTGGAGGAGATACCATAAGCTATTAATAGTCATATTGTACTTCTCAGTTCCACAGTTATGTGCTAGTACTCAAGGGCAACTAAAGAAGTTGATCAGGCAAATCTGGGAGGCAAAAAAACCCCCAAACAATGCCCCTCCGCCCCCCCCCCTAAAAAAAATTATCACTACTGAATTGACTCCAACCCTGCAGTCACTCTTCTTGTGTGCATAAGCGCATCTTCCATGTCAGTGGAAACCTTTCTTTATAGTTGCTTTCTTGCTTCTAAATAAAGGAGTGTTACAAGTAGTGTTTGCTTTGTAAAGAAAGGCTGATGGTACTGGCATGAGTTTACATTGCTGAGCAGCAGACGGCAGCCTGGCATGATGTTTCCAGCTTAGTAACCAAGCAGCTGAGCCCACCTTGCTCCCCAAGCAGGGATAGGAAGAGGATGTAGCCAACAAGCTCCTGCTTTGTTTCCTCTCACCTAGTACATTCCAGCTGTCTCAGTCTGACTCCCAGCCAAAGCAGGGCACTGGAAAATGATCAGCAATTTCCCAGCATCATCATTCCTGGTAACCTTGCTCTAGCTGTGGTTTTAGATCCCTTTGACTGTGCAGATACGTTGAAACTCTGCATCCTGACAGGGCTTGACTGAACTGTCCGGAGCCATGTTGTCGTATAATTTGAGTTTTGGAAAGTCACTGTGTGAGTCCTGTGAGTTCAAGATTGTTGCCTTATACATCAGACAATCTTAGTGTAGCAATCTCAGCTTTCTTGATACTCCAGAAAACTTAGGGAAGGATGAAAAACAAACTAGGAAGAGCTGACTCTATTTGTTGAAGAGGAGTGTTCTGAGGGATTGCTAAGTTCAACCAAAGTTTCTGGAAAGTACACCTGCCCTTTGGCAAGGCAGGCCATTTCTTATCATGTTATCGTAGGCTTGCTTCTGCAGCAATTAGTGTGCTAGGCAAATATTAAGTCCCTGGAACACTTAATACAAAAAGAGCTGGAGAAATAGCTTGCCTTTTATCTGCTTTGTTTCATAAGGTTTAAGAAAGACCCAAAATGTTAGATTACAGCTCTGTTAATTTGTTCTAATGGGTTGCATATTCATTTTACCAGTGATGTAAACATTAAAAGCATAATTTGGCATACTGATTAGATGTTTGTGTAACTCAAGGGGCACAAAAAAGTAAACCACCACCCAACAAAAGGCGTTCACATGGTCTGCTATGTTTTGTTGGTTTTTTTAAACACATTAATCAGCGTATTGGGGCCAAGTGTTGCTGGAAGAGTCAAACTTCTTACGTCTTAGTGGCGAGGTCCTTTGATGTATACTGTGTAGTCTTCTGCAGGTGTGGTATCTTTCCACAATGCTCAAAACTCCCAGGACAAGCAGCATGATTATTCTTTAACTACTGAGGGGAAAAAAACAGAACTTTGCTATTTCTTATTTAATTTTTAAGCCTTCATAATTATTCCGTGGATTTTAAACTTTAAGAATTGTGAGTGTGTTTAAGTGTCGGGTGAGGCTCCTCTTGCCCCCTTCCTCTTTTCTGTTCTGCTCTGTGGTTGCATCTCCTGTTGAGTGTTACCTGTGCTTTGGGAAAGGATATTGGCAGTCGATTGGTTAGAGGAGCACTGAAACAACTTGTATAAAGAAGGAATACAATTTTCTACGTATGCTTCTTCTATAAGCAGAGAAGGACAAAGCTGATAAAATTTCTGCTATATAAACTATACAAAGTCAGCAACAGAAGAAATAATAACTCTTTAGGCTTATTTAATAAATCAGTGTTTAAAGCCGGGAAATCTCTGTTATCTTGGCTTCTTTAGTATCTACCTGACAAAACATTGCAGTCAATGCATAGGGGTTTTTTTAATGAGACAAAAGCAGCATGAAGCTTTGAAAATAATTTTTAACACTGGCAGACAAGACTGGAGATGATTTTTAACCTTGAATAGGCACTTGTTTGGGGTGCACAGGCCTAGAGCAAATGCTTTTCAATTGTAAAATATCGATCTCTTTTCAGCAAAGAGTTAATAAACACTGGGGGGAATAAAAGGAGTGAGAGAAATATTCCTCAGCAAATGAAGACTTAGGCAGCCATACCTACCCTGTCAAATCTTGTTACTAAGACACTTTACCTGTATTATAAAATTGGTTCTGTATATTCTCTAATGAAGGGATTATTTTAAGGCTGTGAGCATTTGGGCAGGAATAAGAGCCTGGCGTTGAGGGCGACATCTGTAATGAGAGATTTTAAATCAGGATACATTATTAATCAACTGCACAGGAGACACACAAACCTGCTTTATTGGGCAAACTGTAAATGAGCCTATTTGGTAGAGAACATGCAAAATGTGTTTGTGCTGAGAGAGGATATTTTGAGAATTTAACTAATTTCTGAATAATAAAGGCATCCAGTCTGGCTGTAATTGGTGCCTGTGGCAATTGTTGATACCCTGACTACATTAGCTTTCTGTGCCCTCTAGCAGAATTGCAAAAACATTTCTAGTACTCGTTAAGCTGTCTATTATCAAGACTTCATAAATATACACGTTTAGAATAGATGATTTGCTATCCCAGTGCCTTAGAGCACTTAAATAAATTAGTTCCTACTATTTCAGGCATTAATTTTGCAGTAATTATGCATGAAGCAATAATGCAATTAAAATTGCATTCCAACTTGCTCAAATGGGAATATTTTTTGAAAATAATACTTGATCTTTTCTCAAAATATACTCTAGAGCAGGTGGATGGGCTGGGTGGCTCAAAACAGCAGTGCAGGACTGTTCTACCTTGAGATCTTTTGGCATGCCTGCAGCTGAAGTCAATATTAACCAAGTATTACCATCTGTTGGCTTTTGCTGACCTCTGATTTATTCCCCTCTCCTCTTTCTCTAGTGGCAAAGTGCCCACATCACAGCTGGCATCAAGTGCCTCAGCAGTGGGGTTTCTTATTTAAAGAGTGCAGCCACACTTCAAGGCAGGAACCATGGGCTAGTTTTCAGTTTGCAACATGTTCCAGTTTCTTTTTGCACAGTACCTACTGGTTTCACATCTTTGCAATATCTGCTGTAATAAAGCACAGCAATATATTGACCCAGATTTCAGCCTTAGGTCTCAATCTCTTTACTTTTAAATTGGACTTCTTTTTCCTTGGGAGAAAAATATATATTTTGTAGCTGAGTTACAAATAAGTTTTTCCAGCATTTTGGCAGCTAGGTAATAGTTAAAGTGAAAAGATTTCTTTTTTTCCAGCCAGAAAAGAGGTTTAATAACTTTGGGCCCATTTGTTCATAGCAGTACTGGAGCTGAGCCTTGCAAACCCCTGGAGCTTGGCAAGCCAGCCAGACTTGGCAAGTTTTCCTACCAGCTTACCGAGTCTGAGTCAAGCATGGGTTGTTGCAACTTCAAATATATTTAGTACATTTTGTTAACAGGAACATTGAAGTGGAGGGTTTTTTTCCCTTCTCTGACCTTAAAGTGTACCATACTCTCTTTACAAACAGCTGGTCCTTAAACCATGCATGACAGTTTATGGCTAGTGTTAAATTTAAAATATATATTTTATGCAGAGTATCTGATTTCCTCTTGACACTAAGATATTGAGGAAGTATAAGACAGTATCCCACAGTCTTTCTGTCAATTGGCATTCGATAATGTGAATTTGTGGCAAAACCAAGCTTTTGCCTTCTGTTTGGAGCCTGTGGTGCACACAGACATGAAGTGTTGGGAATGTTCATGATTCTAATTTTCACCTGTATGGATCCTGCCGAAAGAGGAAGAGTTTAAATTGGACTTTGGAAATGGCAGAACACTGAGCTTCCTAAATGTCAGTTCTTCCCTAGCCAAGTTATATCAGCCTTGAAATAAGAAGAAAACTTCTCTATAGAAAATATCTTTCAGTGTTGAAAGATGCTGCAGAAGACTAAAAATAGTGACGCCAGATATCTGTTTACCCCAGTCAGACACATCTATTCTCCTATGGTAATTGACTCATCTCAGGGTCGTTTTAGCAGGGTCTTTAAGGAATTCTGCATCACGACTGTGGAAGGATAGTACCTTTCGAGTCAAAGGAGTTGGGCTGTTGAATGGGTATTTTTCACTTGTACTTTGATAGTCTGCTGCTTTGTAAGGTATCTTAACAGCTATGATTTTCCCAAGTTTTATGTGATTCTATCAGTATTGCTAATATTTTTGTTGGGAAATGTGAATCTAAGAATCTAAGATGTTAGATTTGCCTGGTTTAGGGCTTGTCTTCTAGCCATGGGCCAGCTACAGAAAGTCTGGCTTCTTTGTTTTCCCCTCTTGATGGAAAATCAGCAATGTCTGTTGCTGGAGGACTAGTTGTGGGAGGCTATGGTTTCAGAAAGCAATTGTTTCCTAAGGAGCATGAGCCAATGTTATAAAAGGCCTCATCATTTACTACCAAACCTTTGAAGTTTGCTTTGCCCGGTGGGATCTAGAAAACTGAGCACGGTCTGAGGTTGCCAACTAAGCCAGACAGGCTTCTGATTTGTGAGCTATTTATGGTTTCTAGAATTGCTGCACTCATTCATCGTTGCAATTAATTGCAAGAAGCCTGGAGATGATAAATGCCTAGGTCATTATTGCTAAATATCTGGGAGTATGCTTTTTTAAAGCTCTGATTCTTCCTGGAAGAAACCATCCAGTTCCTAACTTGACAGCCCCAAGTTAATTGTGGTTTCTTTTTGGGACCTCAGGCTTTCTACCGAAGATCTTTCATGTGTTTCATTTGAAGAGCTAATTTATACAACTAACTGAAACACTGCAAGGGTGAGAGTACACTTGTCAGTGTGCTACTTTGGGCCATGAATTGCATCCTTAGAGGAAGATTAAGAGAGTATTCGTTCAAGGTTTCAATACAGTAGAATTGATGATAAAAAGTTGGGGTGTAGAGTGTGTCTTCTGTCCTTTTTCTAGACAGCGCTGATGAGGTGAATGCTTAAATGCTTATTTAATTTAATGCGTATTTGACAATGTGAAAGAAAGAGGCACATTTTTTGGGAAATCTAAGAAATATTTTGCTAGTATATACTAGGCTGGCGCATTTCAACTAAGTGGTAATGGAGTGAAGCTGGTGACCCTTAAGAAGGCTTTCAAGGGCACTGTAAACTACAAACTACAGGTATGGAGAAGTGCAAACTTCAGAATACTATATTGTGAAATAAATAGGAACTCCCTACTAGAAAGAGTGGATGAAGGTTTAAAATATGGTAGGAAATAAGTTAAAATAGCTGACCTACTGTGCAAGGCATAGCTATAAACAGATGAGTTGGGGTCAGTGTAATTGCTTCTTACTTGAATGCTGGGAGTGCATTAGAACTGATTAATTTTAAACAAGAATGGCAATATAACAGCTGTAAGAACAGCTGTAGAGGGTCAGAATAAGACCTCAACAACCCGGTCTCTGATTTGTGAACAGTGATAGTTCTCTGGCATACTCATCTGGTGTCCAGCTTTCCTTCTGTGATTTTTTTCTAATTGCCTTTTGCATCCACAGCATCATTTAGCAGGCATTTCCGTAGATCAACCATGTATTGTGTGAAAACGTTTCACTTTTTCCTTTTGTATAGCCTGCTAATTTCATGTCTTGCAGCAGTGCCTGTTTGAACAACTATTTGTTATTCTTACCAGTCTTGTAAATATTTTAATCTTCAATTAAGTTGCCTCTGTCCTATGCTAAAGAGTCCTAGTCTGTTTAGATATTGCATCTATGAAAACAGTTGTAGGTCTTGATGCAGTCTCATTTTCTTCTCTTGCCTTCTTTCCTAATTATTCTATATCCACTTTGGGTGGGAGCAGAGAAAAGATCAGATGACGTACAGTTAAGTAAATGCTATCTCAGGTGTTTTCCTAGATCACTAGTACTGCACAAGTGAGCTAGAGAACAAACAATGCTGATAGGAGAGTGCTGCCATATGAATGACAGAATGGTGTCAGAAAAGGTGCCTGACAGTAAGTGTCATGGGCTCTCAGGGAGTGAGAAGGGAATAAGCATGGTTGTCACTTCACTGCTCTGTAATACTTAGTGCATCCCATGCAATGTGAACTTGACTTTAACCTGCTGGATGTCTGCTGGGAACTCCACACAGAGGAGAAGAGGCAGTCTAGGAGATTCCTAGAGTGTATAGAGGATAATTTCCTGCTCCAGCTGGTAAATGAGCCTAACAGGGATGGAGCCCTGCTAGACCTCCTGTTCACAAACAGAGAGGGGCTGGTGGGAGATGTGGTGGTCGGTGGACATCTGGGACACAGTGATCATGAAATAATAGAGTTTTCAATACTCAGGGATGCAAGGAGGGCCATCAATAGAACCTCTATGTTGGACTTCCGGAGGGCTAATTTCAGCCTATTCAGAAGATTGGTTCAAAGTGTACCCTGGGAAAGAGCCCTTGAAAACAACGGGGTCCAGGAGGGATGGATGTACTTCAAGAAGCAAGTTTTGAAAGCACAGGATCAGGCTGTCCCAGTGTGCCGAAAGGCGAGCTGACAGGGAAGACAACTGGTCTGGCTGAACAGGGAGATCTTGAAAGAAATTAGGGTAAAGAAGAGAGCCTACCAATTATGGAAAAAAGGGCTGGCTACTCAGGAAGAGTTTAGGAATATAGTTAGGTCGTGTAGAAAAAAAATTAGAGGGATGACAGCACAACTTGAACTGAATCTCGCCACCTCTATGAAGGATAACAAAAAGTCCTTCTACAGATACATCAATAGCAAAAGGAGGGGCAAGGAAAACCTCCATTCTTTACTGGATATGGGCGGGAATATAGTTATCAAAGATGAGGAAAAGGCTGAGGTATTTAACACCTTCTTTGTCTCAGTTTTCAACAGTAAGACAGGTTGTCCTGAGGACAGCTGGCCTCTGGAGCTTGTAGAAAGAGACAAGAATCTGAAATGCCCCCCTGTAATCCAGAAGGAAACAGTTAGTGACCTCCTGAGCTGCTTGGATCCCCACAAGTCAATGGGACCAGATGGGATCCATCCTAGGGTGACGAGGGAGCTGGCAGAAAAGCTTGCCAAGCCTCTCTCCATCATCTATCAACAGTCCTGGCTCACTGGGGAGGTCCCAGATGATTGGAAATTGGCAAATGTCACACCAATCCACAAAAAGGACCAGAAGGAGGACCCGGGAAACTGCAGGCCTATCAGCCTGACCTCAGTGCCTGGCAAGGTTATGGAGCAGATCATCCTCAGTGCAATCACACAGCATCTACAGGATGGACAAGAGATCAGACCCAGCCAGCACGGGTTTAGGAAGGGCAGGTCCTGTCTGACCAACCTGATCTCCTTTTATGATCAGGTGACCCACCTGGTGGATGAGGGGAAGGCTGTGGATATGGTCTACTTGGACTTCAGCAAAGCCTTTGACACCATCTCCCACAGCATACTCCTGAAAAAGGTGGCAGCCCACAGCTTGGACAAGGGCCCTCTGTGCTGGATTAGGAACTGGCTGGAGGGCCAGGCCCAGAGAGTGGTGGTGAACGGTGCTGCATCCAGTTAGCAGCTGGTCACTAGTGGTGTCCCCCAGGGATCAGTATTGGACCCAGTTCTGTTTGATATCTTTATTGATGATCTGGATGAGAGGATTGAGTCCATCATTAGCAAATTCGCAGACGACACCAAGTTGGGAGGGAGTGTCGATCAACTGGAAGGCAGGAGGGCTCTTCAGAGGGACCTGGACAGGCTGGAGAGTTGGGCTGATTCATGATGGGATGCGGTTCAACAAGACCAAGTGCTGGGTCCGGCACTTTGGCCACAAGAACCCCATGCAACGCTACAGGCTGGGGACAGAGTGGCTGGAGAGCAGCCAGACAGAGAGGGACCTGGGAATTTGGATTGACAAAAAGTTGAACATGAGCCAGCAGTGTGCCCGGGTGGCCAAGAAGGCCAGTGGCAGCCTGGCCTGGATCAGGAACAGCGTGGCTAGCAGGTCCAAGGAAGTGATTCTTCCCCTGTACTCAGTGCTGGTGAGGCCTCACCTGGAGTACTGTGTCCAGTTCTGGGCCCCTCAGTTCAGGAAGGATATTGAGGTGCTGGAGCAGGTCCAGAGGAGGGCAAGGCTGGTGAAGGGACTCAAGCACAAGTCCTATGAGGAGAGGCTGAGAGAACTGGGGCTGTTCAGCCTGGAGAAGAGGAGGCTCAGGGGAGACCTCATCACTCTCTACAACTACCTGAAAGAAGGTTGTAGGCAGGTGGGGGTTGGTCTCTTTTCCCAGGCAACCATCAGCAAGACAAGAGGGCATGATTAGATATTAGAAAGAATTTCTTTACAGAGAGGGTGATCAGCCATTGGAATGGGCTGCCCAGGGAAGTAGCGGATTCTCCGTCCCTGGAGGTTTTTAAGATGAGGCTGGACGTGGCACTTAGTGCCATGGTCTACTAACTGCAGCGGTAGTGGATCAAGGGTTAGACTTGATGATCTCAGAGGTCCCTTCCAACCCAGCTGATTCTATGATTCTATGAAATGTGTCACAGGATATGCTGCTATTATTCTTCCAATTCCCAATTTACTTGCAAAAAGATAATTTTTTTTCCCTTCTTATTATATTCTTTCCTAAGCTTCTTTCAATGCCCACTGACTGAGAAACTTTGTTCCAACCCAGTAAAGCAGTTCGTGCTTAAAAAAGGTGCTTAAGCAAGATTAGTAGGCTCAAGGAAGTTGGGTCCAAGGAATCGCTCAGAAAAGTTTACCTGTGCACTGAAGCTTACAGCTGTTTCCTGGGATCGTAGCATTACAGAATCTGTTTGAAGGCAACTTGGAGTCCATATAGTCCAACCTCTTGTTTAATGTAGGGTGAACATTAAATGCAAACCAGATTGCTCAGGGCTTGCCCAATTGGGCAAGTTCTGTAAACTTGTAAAAGGATAGAGACTCCCCAACCTCTTTGTGCAATTTCTTCCAATTTTGATTGTTAAGTTGGTGGTTTATTAAATAATTATGTTTGCATCATTTAGACAATAAAATTGTCATATAATCGTGATAATGTGACTGACAAGCAGATATCACTGCAATTCTGGGACTGTAAAAACAGGACAGAAGCAACACATCCATCAAAACACACCTTGAAAATTCTAGTCTTTGCTGACCACAGTGGAAATGAGATTGGTTTCTGGCTTCAAGCATGTTAATTTGCCAGCGTTAAGGATTTTGAAATAGTTTGAGGTCATCTATTTTTTTAGAGTAGTGATGGAAGTAAAGCAAATTGCTCCATCACCTGAGTATTTTATTTTAAACAAGAAGTACTCACTCAGTATTTAAAATGTAAGACTTGAGAGTAACTGCTTGGCACTCCTGATAATTGTTTTTAGAGCATGACAAGCAGCTGTCTCCAGATGGTGGCCTGTATTCCACATCGTTCTCTACTGTAAATGGAAACATGTACTGCAGTAGTAATCTAAAGCTTTTTGTAACTTGTCTCTTTTTCAGCTTTGGTTTGCTTTCGTTAATGGATTTTCTGGGCAGATCTTATTTGAGCGGTGGTGCATTGGTCTGTATAACGTGGTAAGTGTTTTGACTTGGTAGTGCTGGGGACTTGTATATTATTTTGTTGTGTCCCATTTTTCACAGGTACCTGTCATAGATATATATCAGGGAAGGTGAGTTCATTTGTAAAAATCATTTTGAATCCATTCTGAGGTAAGAAAAAAGTAATTTAAAATGATACTTTTATCACAAAAATAAATTTGGGAGAATGCCTTGAAAATAGATTATTAGCCTAATGTAACCTGCATAAAACTCTGCAGATTTTTAGATAGAATTTAATTTCCTCTTTCAAAGCATCTTCAGTCTTTTCTACCAAATATTTTACTGATGGTTCATGTTCAAAATGTCCTAATCTTTGAGTTTTGATTAATTTTTTTTCTCTCAGATACCATAAGAGTTAGATGCTCAGATAAGTGTCATGCAGATGCTTTGGGTTGACTCATGCTACATTAGGTACAGAAAAGAGAAGTAGCATCACTGTGTAACCAGCATTTTTCACTTGAACCAAGGACAGGATGTGTCAGTCTGTGAGTGATTTCTGATTTTTACCATGATCTGCAGAGTGCTACACTGTGCCTTATGACTATATTACTTTAATCAATAATATTATTAAATCAATCACATTAATTAAATTCTGAAAGATCTCTGAAACCAAGTTCCATAGCATAGACCTGTGTTGGTGTTTGACAGTGTTACCTTTGTAATGTTACCGATGAGTGGCCTGCTGCATGGATATATAAGTCATTAGGATGCTGTCGCTGTTGAAGAGTCCTTTGGATTTCTCTTTGCAGGGAGGAAATTTAATTTTTTTCTTTAAGAAAACTCATTCCAAATATATGCTAATACAGAAAAAGCCAGCAAATTATCACTGAGTAGTATTAATGGAAACACTTAACTTCTGTCACATTAATTTTAAAAATGATGACACAAACCCTCATATTCCATAAAATTTGATACTCTTAGTGGAAGATATTTATTCAAGGATTTATCATTCCCTTGATTCTCTTCACCCTAATTTCCTGACTGTTACTCAGTCTCTGTCATTTGTATTTAGATATTTGCATCTATTATCTTTAAACCTCATTTGATGCATTTACCTACCCTACCTAAAGCTTCTGGATGAAACTCATCTTCTATAACCAGTGAAGTAGAAATTAAACCTTGTTTTGTAAGCTTAGTATTTTCTAAAATTAGAACTGGTTACGTGGACTCGTGAAGAATCAAGTGCTAGTAGGTTATTAGGGACTTCCACAGTTTGAAGGGGTTAGATTTTGAAGTGCTTTTAGATCTGTCATTCTATTCTGTGCAGATTAACCCTTTATTTCATTAGTAGTCTCATTAAAATATGAAGTGTATGAAATCATAGTAGCATTATAATTCCTGATTTTGTACTGGTTCACATTGGAGGTTTGCCTTCATAAACAGAACCATTAGAAGATTTACTTCAAGTGAGAACGTAAATGCCCCAATAAGCATAGGAAACCTGGTGAAATACGTTAAAACTGTATGAGAACATGGCCTTCTTTGGAATATATTGGACCAGTGGTCTTTGTTTCAGTTCCCTACCCCCAGCCTGCTGCCATTTTCACCATCTGGTTTATCACTTTATGAGCAAAAGACACACAATTCCCTCTGGATCTAGGGTTGTAATTACCGATTCTCACTCGTCTCTCTTCCTCTGTGTTGTTCTTTGTCCCTGACTGCCAGCTTGCTCCTGGTGGGAACCACAGCCCAACTTCTGCAAATAAGCATGCACACTCGAAACAGTTCATAACTCCAAGCTGCTTCTTAACTTCAAGAATATTTCTCAAACTGTTAAAAATATATGTATGTATAAGATTAGTACTGATATTTCTGACATAAACTGTTAATGTACAAGGAATTGAATGGAATTTAGTATTCAGACTTCCATGGTGGTGTTATTTTCAGTCTGTGCCTGCACTGCAGACGACAAGAAACACGGATACCCAAGCTGGCTTTAAATGAGCTGCCTCAGATCCTGGAAACACTTTAAGAGCAGCAGTGTCAAAGTCAGTGGAGGCTAATTTACTCTGCTTCTGGCAAAGCGTCCTGCTGCCTCTCTTGGAAAGCTTCCGAGGCTTGGTCATCTAAGAGTCTGCCCATAGCACAGCCAGACATATACTGCAGTTAATTTGTTCCTATCGTTTCATGCCTGCCAGGGGAATCCCCAAAGTACCATAATGCAGAATGGCCTTTGTTTTTCAGTAGATTTTTTTTAAAAATGTGATTTCTGCATTTGCTTTGTCTGTAAACTTAGCTCTGATTAAATATATTACACATTTAATTATGGCAACAACTGCAGCTGTATTGGAACCCATTCTCGTGGCTATTTTGTAAAAATACTTGTCTTTCCTTTGCAGTCTGATGTGTTTGACTCTCGCTAGATTAGCTGCTACACCAGAAAATAATGATGCTTGACTTCTTGGGTTTGAGCTTATTGGTTAAATATACTAATTTTATTTCATGTTTCTTTTGTTCATAAGTCAATGTTTGAGAGTTATGAATTGCTGAAATTCATGTTTGGACTTGTTTGGACTGCTTAAAATTGTCAAATAACATGTTAGGTAGTAGTGAGTCTTCACTGAAGTCTGGGAACTTTACTGTTTTCTAGATAATGAAATATTATCTGAGATCCACTTAAAACTAATAACTGCTTTTAATTAGTATTTACTTTCCTTGCAGATTTTCACAGCACTGCCACCCTTTACTCTGGGAATTTTTGAAAGATCATGTACTCAAGATAGCATGCTTAGATTTCCGCAGCTATACAAAATTACTCAAAATGCAGATGGTTTCAACACAAGGGTAAGGGAAAGTCTGTTTCTTTAAGAACAACTATGGGCATTCTTATTTTCTAGATTTTTCTTGTTAGAAAATAACTTGTTTCCCACTTGTTTCCCACTTCTGCTTTATGCTAACCACTAAGATTAAGATTGTTCTGTCTCCTAGTTCTTTTCAAGAACATTTTAATTTTCAAGAATTTTTAAATTAAATTTTAAAATAATATTGTATTATAAATAAGGGGTTTCTGCTGTGTCTTCAACTGAAACTGGTCCTGAAATATCCATAAACTTTGATTCAAAGTAAGATTTCTATCAGAGTATGATTTTTCAATTCACAATTGCTGATAAGTCATGGGTTTACCACTGGATAACATTACCTGGATTTTATTTAATATACATGTTTTCATAATGCTCTCTGCTAGGGTGCTTTTTCACAGCTTTACTATGCCTCCATTCCAGTAGTTCTTTAGGAAAATAAAATTTGAATTGGTTTATTCGGTCCTCTGACTTTTGAAGAACCCTTTTAACTTCATTTTGCTATTTAAATACTGGGAAATGTCAGCATTTGGTATTCCATCTTTATTCCGAAATAAACACGTCTAAATTTACTTCTGAATCAAGAAAACTGTGCGTTTGATTTATCTGAAGGCAAAATTGTAGAGTACGTAAAGCTCTAGTTTGTACAGAGCTGCCGTTATATTGAAGTTAAAACTATGGGGCACAAAGTATTTGTCCATTAAAAGAAAACTGAATCAATCTTTTAAAATCACTCTTTGAGGTAATTAAAGGAGGTTGACTCTGTCCGTCTGCTGTATTTTGATAAAGATCTTAAATTGTAAGTGTGCTTGCCTATTATCTTTTAAGTTGGTAGAATAAAATTATCAAACTGGACCGGTGTTTTTCTTGTGAAAAACCAGAAATTATAGGAGGAAATAGATCCTGCAGAAGTTTAGGTATTTCACTTCAGGACAAACATTGTCCGATGCTAAACTACACAATGAAGTGTTTGTTAGGAGTTAGAGAGAGGTCAAGAGTTTTGGACTTTACTGATGGCTTGGTTTGTTTTCCCTCAGGTTTTCTGGGGTCACTGCATCAATGCCCTTATCCATTCCATCATTCTTTTCTGGTTTCCACTGAAAGTGCTGGAGCATGGTAAGGGCTTCTTTATTTCTTATGTCAGTAACTAATGTTCAGCGTTATAGAACCAGAGTGTTTGTAGAACAGGGGGTCTTAACAAGTCTCAAGAAAATAATGCTGACAGACAGTTAGTAGTCTGTAGCTGCTGAACTTTGCCAGTTACCTAGTGGCTTTCAGAAATTATTCTAATGTAACATAGTTATTGTTCATACAGTGACTTTAATATGTGAAAAAAAAAACCTGTTGCTTTGCAAAAAGTTTTACCCAAATAGTGAATGTCTTATAAAATGCCTTTTTTTTTTTTTGGTAGTGGGTTGATACCTCAACTTCTAGTTGCATAATGTTCTTACAGCAGCTACCTGACAACCATTTGCTTTATATCTTGTCGGGCCTTTCCTATTCAATAACACAGTACTGTAAAAAGTAGGATGAAAGAGAGATTTCACTACTATTTAAGTCTTGTGGGGAAAAAAATGAATTGGCTGAAATGGAAGTAAACCAGATCAAGAGCCAGAGATATTAGGGAAATGAGACTTTTTGTTGTACAAATTAGTGTTATTAAGCCTTGCTTTTAATGAAGGGTAATGCAACTACATGGTATTTCAGGGACCAGTAAATCCCATGTGGTTCCTACCTAACAATATAGTTGTGTGGGAGGGAAGAACTGTGGGAAATCTGTTCTTTTACTGTAGTAAGAAGTAGGACTAGATCAGATGAGGAATTTAGGGGTGATGATGAAGGGAATAGTATTTATCTAAAATAACAAACAATTTTTTCAAAAGTAAAAGTCTTTCCTGGAAGACACTGATTTCAAGAAAAGCTCCTCAGCTCCAGGACGGATTAATTGGGGAGGAGTTGAAAGAAATGGAAAGGGAAGGAAGATGAATGCTTACATCAGAGGCATGATGGTAAAGATGCTTGTGGGAGTCAGGTTCATGTTTCTCTGTCTCACTGAGGAAAATGTCAGTATCGTATCCTCAGTGGGAGCTTCACATGCTGTCTGATGGACCCTATAAAGAAAGGCCTTCCCTTTCCTCTGTATGCAGGCTGGGAGAAGGTTGAGTTTTGTGGGAGAGGGGTTTTTATGGTTGAATGGTTTTTGTTTTGATTTGAGGTGTTTTATTGTTCTCTTTCACTGTTTTTATGAGAAATGTTAATCTTGAATAGCTCCTCTTAAAATCTAACTTCAGAAATTTTAGGTTGACATCTGTAGTGGTCACAGCTAAGGAAAATTACAGGTTTTGTTTTATTTTTCTGTAGATATTTTCCGATTCCTAAATAGATAATGTACTTTTCATTTCAGCAATTAAAATTACAAGACTGAAATGCCAGCTCAAAGGTTGACTTTGAGTTCCTTCGAATAGGTTTGTTAGCTTGCTTTCCAAAGAAGAATGAATATTGAATTTTCAAGTTTCGTTGCATTTCCAAGTGCAAAAGGGATTTCAGTGCCAGAGACAAAAATGTACCATTCACACTGGGACGTTTTTAACCTGTCAGGTTCCTTAGAATATGAGGTACATATAGTCCATGAATGAGCACTTGTATAGTTTCAGAAATGAATGTTCACTGAGTGTCCTGCTATTCTCATTAACAGAAATATCATTCCTTTCAGGACCGCATAACCTCCTGAAGTGAAAGGTCATGCAAATCACTGGAGGGGGAGGGGGGAAGATGTTAACTTACTGCATTAAAATGTAACTTTAAAAAATTGAGACTTAGAGCAAAATTTATTCAGTTACTTAAATGTGCACTGTGATGTTACACTAGAGCACAGCCAAGTCATTATGTCAGGTTATTCTATCAAAATTGATACATATTTGGGCATGCCTTTTCCTTAATAAGCTGAGACTTTTGGCATCAATAGAGTTCAATAGGCATGGAGGACTGAATTCTGTAGTGCTCTTACTTTTTCCATTGACACCAGAGGAAAGAGCAAAATGACAGTTTTTAAAACTTGACATATACTTGCGAATGATATGGGAAATGCCTGACATTACACCATGTACTGTGGGAAGAGTTGGGCTGATAGAGATGCCAGTGGCTAGAAACCAAACCAGTTCCTCACCAAGCTGTCTCAGGCTTTACTCCTGTTCCAATGTTTGTGACTGGTCTATCTGCTGCTGTTTCTTAGTAGCTAACATTCAAAAGAGAAAAGCAAACAGGGATAGAGAACTAGCGATTTCTAGAAAATGCTCACAGCCTGTCAATTCTTTGGAGACAGCCACGTGCAACCATGGTAGAAGAAAAACAAAACAGGTAGCTTGGGTTAACTACACATCCTAAATATAGAGGATTTTTTATCTGTAAACTGGGCAGAGTCTTCACTACAGAGGTCAGGGTGTCTGAATCGCTTCTTTATAGGCTTAAAAATTTACTGATCCTGGAGTACATGACCCTTGTTTAAGGATGTCAGATTCAGTTTTGCAAATAAAACTAACAAAATGGTACTGTTATAGTACAAGCACACTGTGCTAGGCAGTATGTTTTTAGGAATAGGTCCAGGGTTTTATCTTAAGTGTTTTTCATCCCTGCTGTGCTTGTATTTCTCCAACAGTTGTCTTAAAACCTGTGAAAATAGCAATACTTATCATACTTGAGTAATGCTTGAAAACTCCTGTGAGTTTAAGTTCACTTGGCGTTAGTGTGGCAGTCTAGTTAGTTTTTGCAGTGTTCCAGTTTTATTCCACAAGGGCTAAGGAAGGCGAAATGACATTTGAAGTATTGCCAAGGTTGGCACTTCACGTGATAGATTAACATGTATTTACCCTTGTGCACACTTGACTAGAGAAAAGGTATGTGGAGGCTGAATACTGCTCTGTTACTGAATTAACCTCCAGTGAGATATTTTCGATGTTACATGTGTCCTTTACAGATAAAAGTTTTCTTCTTAATTCAGCTCTCTTTCACCACAAATCAGTTGATGTTTTACTGGCTTTTTCATCACAAGCACACAAATAATGAGTTTTATTAGAGGTGACAATAAGTAGTACAGAACAGACTGACAGAAAAATTGACACACATACCTTAGGTCTTAGAGGCAAATTACATGTTATACTCTGGCAAACATTTCCCCTTTTTCTAGGCCAGCTTCTGGCAACCAGGGCTATGGATATATGCTTTATCTGAGCATCATGTATGAGGCCTGGCTTAGCACAGCTTCTGCATTACCATTTTCTCAGCTTCTAAAAGTGCTTTTATATGTTCAAAAAGGCAAGGTTAGGACCAGCTGTTTTCTCCTGAAAATCTCCATGTTATTTAATCCATTCCGTTGATACACTAATGTCAAATGTGATAATTTTTATGTTTTTTTTCAGATGCAGTATTCACAAATGGCCAGGGAATTGACTATTTATTTGTTGGAAACATAGTTTACACTGTAAGTTTGTGTATCCTGGCAATTTTTAAATAGTAGAATTCTTTAGAGTCTTTTTTATACCACCAGAAAACTGTGTAAACCTGAAGAAAGTGTGTGAGTAAAGTAATATCAAACTGATGCTGTGTACCTGATTTTCCCTCTTTCTTTTCATTTTTTTTCCCAGACATGCACCTGCAATAGCTTATGCATTGTCCTTCCCTAATCCCACACTGCCAAGTTCCTGCTGTTGCTAGCTACCTAAATGGTAGCAGCTTTTGAGATGTAAAGGGAAGACTGGGCCATGAACACCTTTGAATTTGAAAGTCTTAGTAATCAAGTTGTCTTTTTTCTTTTTTTTTTTTTTCCCCTTGCAGTATGTTGTAGTCACTGTTTGTCTGAAAGCTGGCTTGGAAACAACTGCGTGGACTAGAGTAAGTGCTTTCCAGTATCTTTTATTTTATTAACCCACTTTCCTCCCTAATGAGTATTAATGCAGAAAAGAAGTACTAAAAATCACTTGAGACTTCAGAGTTCTAATTGGATCTTTCATGTAAGGATAAACTGCTAAGCTCCCTAAGTACAGAATGTGAGAGGAATGAACTCAGAGATCACACGATATGTGTGATGAAAAAGGACAGCCTGACAGAAGTGGGAAGAGTACGCTTAAGTTTATTGTCAACATCTCTACTTAAAAATGAGAAAATTTTGCATGAAATCAACATACTACTGTAACTGCTTAAGGAAATAGATCTGTAGCTCCTTTAAAATTAATGCAGTGGGGAACAAAAGGTGTCTGCCCACAGATAAACAACTGGGCTTTGAAAACATCTTTGAACCAGGTAAAAAGAACTAGTGACTTCACATTGGTTGAGAGTTTTTGTTTGGAAACTTAGTGTAATAAGGATGTTAGTTAAATGCTGATGTTGATTCCCAGATTTGAGTTATTTACTTGCAATGAGTGAGGGCTCTGTTACTGGTAGGTGACAGAATTCAGCAGGGCAGTGACCTCCAAAGAGTATGGGGGGATAGGGGAGGGCTTCTGTGTTGATGAACCTTCAACACCTTTCTCCCCTTCTTTCCCCAGCCCCTCTGAAACACTCATTTTTTGATTCTGATCTAGTCCCTGTTTCTTCACACCAGTAAGATACCATATTAAAATCTATTTTTCGTGATATACAAAGAAACTTTGCTGTTTTGAGGACACAATATATTCTCATTTTACGAGTTTCTTGGAGGGGCTTGGCTTACATCTTGTGCCATCTTTTTGTTAGTTATGTTTTATTTCATTCCTCACAAAGGAATTAAAATCAATGAGATGATGTCTGTTCTGAATTTTAAAGATTAAATGGTATCTGTACAAGTTATTTAATTGTTGGGGAGATGCTAATATTTTCTGCCTCATTCTCTCATCTGAAAATAAAATCTCTTTTTTCGCTGTTGCTTATGAATCAGTTCTGTGTTGTGTACCAATGTTTTAAAATGCAAAAATATTTAAATTAGTCCCTCATGCACTAGAAGAGGGTATATCCAAGTCTGCATTGGACGCATGTTAGCCTGCTTAGATCCTGTTTTACTGTGATTTATCTGATGGTTCCTCCTCTCTCCTCTTCCCTTGGTAACTGGTCTTCTCAGTCACTGGGGGGTAATCATGATGCCCTCTTTTCTAAATTTTTGTTTTAAAAGATACCATAATGGTTAGTAGATCTCAGTGTTCTATAACACTGACATTTGATAGAGAAATTATTGTTATGCACAGAAAAGTGGTTGTGTTTAGAATCAACTTATCCTCTTGGAATCTGATGTTGGTTATAGTTATTGTTTCAGCTGTGAGTGAATCAACACACAAAGAATCTTTAGGTTACCTAAAGAGTATTAAATGTACAACCTTGAGTTAAGCCTCTTCTCCATCATCAAGTGGATTGTTTACAGGCAGTTTGTTCTTGAGAGTTAGAGGGACACTGCCACTTGGGAGAACACGATGGGTTCAGTGGAAAGCTTTAAATAAATAATGCTGAGTCAAAGTGGTTGAGAGCATGGTATATCCAGTAGGTAGTGTGGAAAGAAAGGTTTTGGAAAAGTAGTATCATGATGCATAACAAAATCTACACATTAAAGTTATGTGGAGCAGTTTCATGTTACATGTTACCTATCTGGAATACTGCAGTAGGCTTTTTTCCAAACACTTACAGCTTTCTTCACTGCTTTATCAGACTACATGAACTGTTTCAGATAAATAGGACACATGGCAGAGCCATATACTACATCTGGGTTTTATGTGAGAGCCTTAATTTCTTTTTTCTGACTGTCATTCATTTAATTCATCTGATGGACTTGCTTCTGGTTTGCACGTGAATTCTCCAGGGTTAAATGGCAGAGATCAGTGGAGAATCAACAGTGAAAAGGTTGGTGGAGTGAGTGTATAAGGAACATCTTCAAGCAGGGCAAGGAGGGCTCTTCATGAATGCAGAAGCGCTTTTAAAGGTAGAGAAGCAATTTGGGTAGATATAAGCATGAACTAAAGAGATGATTGGGACAACCATGAGAAGAAGGTAAAGACAACATAAAATGAGCTCAGTCTGCTCAGCTGGAAAGGGCGAGGTGAAGAGCTGCAAAACTCAAACTGTCCTGCCAGCAGATTGCAAAGAAAAACCTGAGTGAGACAAAATAATTATGGCATTTCATTAGCATAAATAGACCTCCTACAAAATAAGGCACTCTCTTAGGTTGATTTCTCTGCTTGATTTTATTTTTACTGTTTTTAATCATAAAGTCTAGGAGTCTACAGCTTGGAAGCGTCGGTCCAAGCAATCCTGAGCCTTCTGTCCACTTGTCTGAGAGGAAGGCTGTGGCTCGAGGATGTATCACATCCTTTTTTGGAAAGCAGTGCTGCCATTGCATGGGACTGACTTTTCTTAAAGATGAGTTCTTGCAGAAGCCTTGCAGTACTTCAGCTTTGGGAAGCTGAGCACTACAGTTGTTCACTGGGGCGGGGCTTAGTCAGAATCTTGATGTGAATTGACTGTAGTTTTCAGAATAGCAAGTAAACTGAAAGGATAAAATCCCTCTTCTCCTTCAAGTGTTTTTAAAAAAATAGAACCAAAAATACTTCAGTCTCTTTGTTTTCTTCATATTAAAACTGAATCAGGCATGAGTGGGTTTTGTGGGTTTTTGTTTGTTTTATTGGGTGGGTTGGGTTGGGGTTTTTTTGGTTGATTGGTTTGTTTATTGCAGGCTTGTTTTTAATTAAGTAGTTGCTGGTCAGATCTCCTGGGTGAAACAGAATAAATAGCAAAATTTGAAAACAAATCTTCCTGCCCACTGTGTGTCTCCAGGAAAGGGCCTATCCCATGTCCTGCTCATTAGCCCAGCAACTTTTAGGGTTGAACAAAATTCCAGCTTTCTGGGAGTGCCTAGAAGAGTGTTCTTTCCACTGCCCCTGACATTTTGCTGTATGAATGCTTCTAGTGTAAGGTGGCCTCTAGTTGGTCCCAACTATCTGCCAGTCTGTAGTGGTGCTGCAGACTCCTTGCTTGTTTGTTTTCACTGCCTCTGCTGGAAAAAGCTGTCCTTTCCAAGGATGTTAAGTGGTTCTAGAGTAGGACCAATCTTCTCCTTCTTCCGGAAGTTTGTATCTGTCTCACAGCAGGCAGAACACAGTACTCAGATGCTTCTTTGGTTCTCAGACATACTGTTCAAAAAGTCAACAGACACAGTCATCAAATAGAAAGTATAAAGCTGAGAACTGAACAAGCATGCTGTGTCCACCACAGCAACCAGTATGTGAATTCATTCCCATGTTCCTAAACTCATATGTAATTAGTAATTAAGATTTATGCAGGTATTTCTCTGAATTGCAGCCAAAGTCATCAGCCGCAGAAGTTGTTGGCATCCAAAAAAGCTGAAGCAAATAATGAGCTCAGTTGCTCGTTACGACTGAAATTACTGATTCCATCCACTGCAGTGTAAAAGTAAAACAACTTAAATCATCCTGAACAGAAAAACAGTTTGGGCATGTAGAAAAAATTACTTTCTTTAATGCAACTGAGATGAAATCTTTGCTGGACGTATTCTTGGTCACTTTAAAACTACTTTTATTTTCTCTTAGTGAGTCTACAGACTAAAGAACCAGTAAAGATGTAAGCTGTGTTGCATATCTGTAAATCACTTAGAACACCTTTAAAACAAAAAAAGCAAAGTGGATCAGTAGATGTTAATTGTGGTAGTGTATTTACATAGCACTGCATCTTCCTCTATGAAAGGTGAGTGATGCATACAGCTTGCATGTGTACACTGCCATAAGGGATTTGTCCATGTGAATTTTGACCTGAGCATTTGAAAATTTCCACCTCGATTTATGTGAATCTGGCACGCAGGAACTAGATGAGAGAAATCAGAGTTCCAAGGAAAATCTGGTGGTTTTTTTGGAGCTCCAAATAAGATAGATTGGCTGAGAAGACTATCTGTCTGCCCTGTTGTGAGGCAGAGATTAAAGAGAGCTACTTTATGATGTTTGACCAACCTGTGCCACTGGCCTGAAACCAAGAGCAGTAGACAGACCTGAACAGGGAAACACTTGTAGGTTGGGTGAATGGAAGAAGTGACCTGTGTTGACTCTCCTTTCCCTGTTGCTTGACAGTTCAGTCACCTGGCCGTCTGGGGAAGCATGCTGCTCTGGCTCGTGTTCTTCGGTGTTTACTCAGCCATCTGGCCCACGTTTCCCATCGCACCAGACATGCTGGGACAGGTCAGTATGAACATTTGGCTGGGTGGGGAGCTGCCCAGCACAACTCCCTGAACGCTCACACAATGCTTGGAAAGGAATTGTGCTCTAATGAGAGTGCTTGTTCTTCTTTTTAACCTTTTCTTAATCCCTGCATTCATTTAGCTTAATCTCCTCGTTAGAAGAGCTCTCTTTCTCCCCAAAAGTGACATCATATATGGTTATGTGCACTGGGGATACTATATGACAATTCCAGTTCATGTCAATAGCAGTGAGACTGTCTCTTTCATTAGTGCCTTCCTGGTAAGATTTTGTGTGTTTGACTAAATATCATATTTATTTGGTTTTTTTTTTAATAATGGATTCTTTCTTTTCCATATATTTTGCTTTCATGGTGTTCTGTTTTTCCTTCATTAATTTAAAATAAATTGAATTTTCTTGAATATCGGATGAGGTGGTCAGAAGCAGAAGGGGACCTACCATGTTACTGATCCTTTTATATTACTAGAGGAATTCTGGATTTGTTCCTTCCACATCAGCTGAGTTCCACGCGGTGAAATTTTTCTGTCAGTGTTATTATTTCAACTCGTGGTGAGAAAATCAAGTTGCAAGCCTCTCGAAGTCATTCAGGAGCCTCATGCATGTTTAAAATAGGGGGCTACCATGAACAATTAAGGGCATAATAAGTGTAGGATAATATGTTACTCTGTAGAAGTGGAACTACTTTCAAAATTACCAACAAAATGTATTTTGTAGTAAGTTTAGACTTTTGTTTAATGGAGAGATGCTGTTTATGATACAGAAAGAAGAAAAGCAAACTAATAATTTTAACAAATTAGCTAAATATGCTTAGATTGCCACCCTTGTGTACTACAAAATAATGATACAAAAGTCAACTGATGGCAAGTCACTTAAAGATTTTTGAGGTTACTCCTGTGAGTTTGTATTCAACAAGAGTAGTCAGACATGATTTTTTTGCTGGTTCCGGCTTAATACATATTTTATTATCATGTGCCAAAACACTGAGGGTAATGGAGGCTATTGTAGATTTTCAACAGCTTTTTACAGCAGAGACAGGCAGCTGACAGGCTGGGATCAGC
Organism: Corapipo altera; assembly: GCF_003945725.1. NCBI lineage: Eukaryota > Metazoa > Chordata > Aves > Passeriformes > Pipridae > Corapipo > Corapipo altera. The sequence continues at coordinate 71,874,672 of NW_020884872.1, forward strand.
AAGTAATTGACTGACAGACAAAGCCTCAGTCCTCTGATAGTATTTCATGGTGATCTTTATGTGTTTCACATCAGATACAGCATCAGTAGCTCTAATTCACATTTTCATATATTGGGCAGAAATTTGATGTCAGTATCATGCAGAACCATGAATGACTTGTCTTCCACAGCAGACTTTTAGTGCTTCCACTGTCATGTCAGCCTTCTAAAATACAAACAATATGGTGAACTGTTGCTTTATACAAGAAGGGTCAGGCTGTTGCATTTAGCTTGGTGTTTCTTCTTTTTTTCCCCCAAAAATAGCTCTCTTTTTTATTGCAACTTAAGCAGAATTCATGTTGTGTTGGTCATCAACATTTACTCCAACATATAAAACCACAGGTCTCAGAACAAAAGCTTCATGTTAATAAGGCTTTGTTTTTGCTTGAATGTTTTTAGAAAGTGTTTCTATTTAACCTTTGGTTTTATGGTCTGGTTTTCTGACACTGTGACTTGAGAAGTGACGCTAATATCTTGCCAAGATGAAAATAATGTAATGTACTTTTTTTAAATGAAGAACACATTGACTGATAAAGTGTCTGCTCCAGTACTTGTGGAGTTGTGCCCCTGGGTCAGTAATTATCAATCAAAAATGTTAAGAATAGGTCATCATTCTATGAAGATGCTTTTTGAATTCAAGCAGTCAGAAATAAGCTGTTGTATCGCTTTCAGTGTGTGCTGGGGGGATCAATATCAGTTTTCTTGTATCTGTATCTACCAGCTTTCTTGTATTTTTGAGAGCAGGAGCAGCAGTGGAAGAATGTTGGGTTTTTGTTTCTTTTATCTTTTTGTAAAATCAGAGGAAGGTCCCAAGGTAAAGGGAGCTTGTTTACCACTTGCATTAACTCCCACAAAGTCTCTTGAGTAATCAGTTGCTGTCATGAAACCAGCTTGTGGTGAAATGAGCTGGGATTGTAGCTAGGCTCTAGCCTGTAAAATGAGTTATGTTGCTGCTCCCCAGACTTAAGCAATTCCTTTACCCTTGCTGTCTTCTTCATTTATAAGTAAGCAAGGTATCTTAAAAGCTTTGATTTTGTTTTAAATCTTGCCAGTATGTTTATCTTCAAATAAAACGAACTCCAGGATATTTTAGATCCTCATAGTATGCAAATCCAATAGCACTCAAAGGGAGCTGATTTTAACTGTAATACTCATCTAGCATTTGGGCCAGCCAGGAGTTCGTGCTGTCAGTAGGAGGCATAGGAGGTGCAAAACAGTTTGTTCTGTCCATTCACGAAATGTCAGAGGGGAGCCTAAGCAGACTTTTAAGTATGTGAAAAGACACTTTTTTTCTGCTGGGGTTTACTAAACTGTTTGCACTAAGTATTTCTTTATCTTGCCCATAGCATCTTGAGGATTCTCACAGGGAAGATAATACCGTTTTCCCTCCTTGAGGGCAAAGGGAAGCAACTTACTTATTCTCTGTCGTCAAAGAGTCAACGTATTTCTTCTGTTTCCCCTACAATATTCATAATGGAATACATGTGACATAATAAGACAAAACCCTGATTAAAATCTCGGTAGTCCTTGATAGAGGTTTTCCAATAGTATGACATCTGGTATTTTGGAAGTAAACTCTCTGGCTGTTTTGGGGGAACCTTTTCAGAATGCAATTTTTCTTTAGTAGTATAAGCAATAGTAATAGAAGAGCAAGGAAACCTTTTGGTAGCTCTTTTGGCTTTCCTGAATATTTGCACTTTTTCAAGTGAAGTTCTTTTTATAATTGCAGAGAACAGTGACACTGAGAAAAGTTGATGCCTTTTTTTTATTGTCTTGCCTTTGGAGCTAAGATACTTTAATGGAACTCACTGCATTTGAATGGGCACTTCCAGATGATAGTATTTTGTACAGTATATGAATCCTTTCCCACCCTTCTGTAGTTATGACTTACCACCACAGATTGTTGAAAACAGGGAGATGTCTGTGTTTTTTAAAAGCTACCTACTTTGTTACTCATTAATTATAAGAGGCAGTACAGAAATGTACTGCTCTGAGGATGTGACTGCCTTTTTAATGATCATTTTCATGAACTTTTGGGACATTAACTCATAATCCAGTGATATTTTGTTGACCAGCACATTAACCATAGTTCTACCCTCCTGCAATCTTGGCTGTTGTGTTTGTTTGCCTAGGGATGGGGATTTGGTGTCCTGAAGGGAACAGTGAGCGCTAACAATTGTGCTTATTTCTTGCGTATATCATATACATGGTGTGTGAGATATTCTGTTCATATTCCGTTGTGTGGATTTCTTCATAGGAATTGAAGCATACTTTAGGTTTATGGGAATAATATTGCACTGTTTAGGATCAAAGTCTCTCTGTAGGTATTGCCACCCACACACATACCTAAATACCTGTACCTGAAAGTGTGTACAGGAAGGAGGATGTTATGACAGTGATTATGCTTTGAGTCTTGATTTAGATGTTATTTGAGATAATAAAAACAGATTTCTTCATTCCCTGCCTTGAGCTGAAATTTTTAGTGTTTTAAGGGAGAGTGGGGTTGGCAGGGAAGGGATGTTGCCGTCACCCCTCTGAAGTGTCTGCTGTTGTTGATGATGAAAAGACTGCTTCTTAGATGTGATTTTTATTTTTTTTTTACAGTTTATTTACCTTAATATAAGTGTTGTGTTTTGTGTCTGCCTCATTAGTTGTTGTTACTATTAAGGAAATTTCTTTAGGAAGATGAGTATCAGTATCATTCCCCCTCTGCCTAGAGGAAAGGGGGTAAAAGAGGGGGAGTTTTAATCTGATTTTGAAAGGGTCGTTATTGTGGTTATTCTACAGTACAGGTTAATGTTCCTAATTTTTTTGACATTTGCTTTAAGCTGTGTGTGGTCATATCAGAACTGGGGTTTAAGAATCTTTTTGTGTTTGAAACCCGTTATCTTGATCTCAGGACATCAGGAAACCCATCTTACCGAACCTCATGGCTGGAGGTTTTGAAGTTGGAGCTGCTGCACTTCCCAGTTACTTTTATACACCTGTAGTTGAGAGAAAACTCATCAAATCACAGTCCAAATAATTGTACCACCAGCATAGTGGAAACAGCTCTATGTAAGAACCACTTTCATAACTGTAATGGCAGGTGTGCTTTTATTTGCTAGTGCTCTTCACATCCTAGACAGAAGATATTTCTTGATTTTTCCAACTGAACTGTCAAATTCTTGCTAGGTTATTTGTCTGCTTATAAAGACTTTAAAGAAGTTGTGCATGAACTTTACCTGGATTAAAGGTGATTTTTAAAAGGTCCCAGTAATGGAGATCCCATGTAATGTGACAGTAGCAGGACTTGCCTGTATTAATGGTTTGTTAAGAAAACATTTCTTCCTCCTTTAGCAAAGCTTCCCATTCCTCTGTGTATGGCATTAGCAAGACAGGTTTGCCTTGACTGGTGCACTGTTGTTGGCTTTTGAGGGACGGAGGTGATGCAGAAGATGGGATGGACTCTGGTTGCACAGTCAGTTTTGTAGTTGGCCTTGAGTCTGAAGCTCTCTAAAATCTTTCTGGTTGAGTTCTTACTAAAGCGTGTGAGAACTTCATGGGTTACTAGACTTGGAAACAACACAAAACAAACCCGAAAAATCCTGAAGGCGAGATAATCATTATTGCAGTGTAATAAACAGGTTTCACATTACTGCTCTTTCAAATCCACACTGCAAAACTGACAGCTTAATGTACATTTTCATGTTTTCCAGAACATTTTTGTCTTTCTCTCTACATTTGAATCTTTTTCCAGAGGTCTCAGTTGTTGTTCTTTCTGGCTTCTCATATTTCTGCAGTTTGGTGCTAGTTAGAAAATTGGCTGTTCTAATTGTGGTTTGTTTGTCTACAATTGGTTGCACATTACATTGTGGTGTCAATGTTTTGGTTGGTGAAAATGCTTCATCCAGCTGTTATGCACAAGTCAGACTTGGCCTGCAGACTGAGGTCCTTAATGCCTGCTGATCATGTTTGTTTTTATTATTATGCACAGAGGTCTCCATGGCACTTGATGTGGTTTTGGAACTTTTTCTGCTCTTTTGGACTAGGCTCTGAGCAGGCAAATTAGACTAACGAAGCATGCATATATTTTTAAGCATCTGTTGAAGGAGTGGGTTTGTTGTTTTTGTGAGCCACACATGGCTTTCAGAAATTAATCTCTCACTTCTAGATCTCTGGCATGGTCTTCTACTATGTCATACAGTGCAAAGATGAAAAAATTGAGATAAATGAATGTTTTAATAAACCCTGAATGTGAAACTAATAGATTAAGCATGCTTATTTTCTGGAGGTAAATCCCCCAAAACATCCCCTTTACCTATTTGGCAGCTCTGCAGCAAACCTGTCCTAAATATTTCTAAAAGATGTCCCAGACTTAATTTTTCCTTTGAAAATATTTTATGAAGACTTTAAAGCAGGATTGTATAGGTAGCTGAGTCCAACACTGTGCTGGCGTTTCCTATCTAGAGCCATGTGAAAATAGGATTAAGCCATGATCATAAAAACTCATTCTGGTTTGGGAACTAGCAGTGCAGAGCAAGGCGGTCAGCTGGCCTTTAAACTTCTCTGAAGTCTTCATGTTTCTCTGAAGTCTTCAAGACTTCCGTTTTGATTCCTGCCCTGCAGAAGAGCTGGGGCTGGCAGGTGAGTGTGTTAGATGGGGGAGCAATAGGAAAGGGAGCGGTTATGAATGGTTACCCCGGGGTTGCACAGATGGTGCATAAGAGGTCAGCTGTTTTTCCTTCAGTGTAGCAGTATAATCTGGATACCAGCCACACTGTCTGGCCAATGTCTGTTTGGAGATCAGGTAGCCTTAACAAGTTTAAATGCTGCTCAGTAGCTTAAATAGAAATACAGAACATTTACACTTCTGTGTAATTGGCTGATTATCCAGATTTACTGGCTTTGGACTGGGGTGTAGCGGTGTCCAGGAACAAGCTCCTTCACTCAGGATAGAATTATCGTTCTATGGTAATGGACTGTGCTTCAAAAGTTGCATCTTTTTTCAGTTTGGAGTCCAGTGTTGCTTCATGTCATTCAAAATTTCCCCAAATTGCTTTTTTCATATGTTAAAAAGTAGCAAAGCCTTGTTGCAAGCTCGTGGAAAGATGTTTGGAAGATATCCTATTCCGTATTTTCTTAATTAGAAACAGCTGGCTTTTAAATAGAGAAGAGCAGCTACTGTATTGTACGAGAGGCAGTGTGTACTAATACTCGTCTACAAAAAAATTCTGTGTTTTGAGCCCCGTTGACAAGCAAGAACAAACTAACAATGTATGACTTGCTGTACTGGATCAGAGCATTCCTGATGTAGGTTGTCTTCTGCATTAGAAACTTAAGGACAAAAACCAAACAGCTCTGCAGTGTGGGTTTGTCATGTGTGACAAGGGTTTGTGTGCATCTTAGTAAGAAAAAACTTTTTTTTTCCTGTTGGATAGCATAACTGGAGAGTAGCCAAACCGTTTTTATGTCTTTTATGAAGCACTCAGCCTCTGTGGGATCTTTTGCAGATGAACTTTGTAGGCTAGCAGTGTGCTACATGGTGGGGTGGGTAGGGTGGGCTGGAGGGCAGTGCAAGAGGCTTCGTAGTCAGGAGATTTGGATCTGCCTCTGCCTGCATTCACTATGGAGCACTGCTGTGTGAGCTTGTCATGTGTGGGAATCGGCCGCATTTCCAGGCAGCGTGAAGGAATCAAGCAATATCCTGTTCCTATGCAGAGGTTACTGCCTAAATGGTCTGAGATGATGAGGAGAGGTAGGAGACAGAGGACTTAAAAGTAGATCAATATGCTGCTATTCCTATAATCTGTAGGACAGAAAGAGAGGAAGATGGTAATTGTGTATGTAAGTTGGTTTCTAAAAGAGTATTTAAACTCATAGCAATGAAGTGGTTGCTCCTTTGGAAAATAAGAGGAGTGGCAGATGGGATCTATTTCAGAGGGCAGGAGGTGACTGTCTTTGAGTTGGAATTAGTGGTTTTATGGCTTTCTTTGGTCACACTTAAGTCACTTTGTTTTCTGATGGATGCAGGGAAGCCCAGATAGCAGATATTTGGGGATTGGTTGGGGTCATTGTTTTTACCTTCATTCCTTGGGGACAGAAGGGTCATGTTATGTTTTCGTTTGAATTTACATATTATAAAGGGGATATTTTTTGCGGAAGATTTTTTGTTTGTTTTGCTGAATTTGTACTCCATGCCACTGTTTCTTTCCTGCACTGTATTTTTGTAAGAGACAAGCATAACTATTTCACATGGGAAAATATTTCCAGATCAATTTGAAACATACCTTTATTCCCTTTCCTCCCTACAGTATACATTTCATGAGATCATTTTTTCCCCCAATTGTATTATGTCAAAATTTGATCCAAAAAGCCCTGAGGAGTGGAAATGATCTCTCTTATGTTGTTGTAAGGCAAACGTTGGTACAAAGGCTTCAGGAGTAGTGAGGCTGGGAGGAGTACAGCCCTTCCAAATACCCTGCCCACTGCTGTGTCAGCCAGTACAATCCATCCCCTACGGCTTTCCTGTTAACTCGAGAGTTGACGGCAGTGATGGTATCTTGTGTTGCCTCTCTACTGGCAGATGTGGTAGGCAAAAAGCAGCTCTGATCTGAGTGCAATGACTTCTGAGAGTGCCTTTGGGCTTTTGAGTCTGTGAAGGAAGTCAAACTGCACCTCTTTGGCTTGTAGTGCATAGTTTCTATTTGGGTATTTGTAGCACTTGAGGTGATGTATCTATACCAGTACACCTACCTTGTTGGAAGGTGTAGGAAGGAGACTGTGGAAAAGAGTCACACTGTTATAAAAGTGGCATGTACACACATTTCCAGGGAGCTGCACTTTCTTTAGATTAGTACGTTTCAGTAGGATTGATAGGAGTAAAGAACAGAATAATACAGATATTGTACATAACATAATGCCTGAAGTGTGGAAGGGCCATTCATGATTAGATGTGCCACCGTTGGTCTTTGTAGCATAAAACCCAGCAACAGCACTTCTCAATAGCTTGATGTTGCTAAGCAGGTTTCTTCCTCAACTAAGAGCTGCAGACTCTTGCTAAGCATCTTGCAGAGCTCCATCTTGCAGCTCTGGGCACATCTCCCTTTTCCAGTATATGACTGAAGGCAATTTCATGCTTACTGTAAGTCAGCAAGCCAGTGCAGAGAAAGCTTGGACAGTAGTGTTGTCACACACCAAAGACAAGCAAGTATAAACATCCTTTTTCTGTAGTGTGGGAGTGCTTTATGGAGAATGCTGGGGAGGAGAAGGAAGGATTCGGTACAGAGGCTGAACATTTAGAATAATAGTTAGAATTGACCCAAAATAGGTCAGTTTTTGTTTTGAATAAAATATTCCAAATTCATGGTGTCAAACAGCATTTTTCATTTCTCTAAGTGTACTACTTACTACTTCTTACCCTGCTCATTATCTGGGAGGTGCCTGTTCCTTCCAAAGAAATGAGCCAAAACAATATTTTATGCAATATTTGTTTTCTTCATCTCATTCTCTCAAGTGATGGACTTGTTTAGATTGAAACTATGTGTTTCTCATTTTCAGAAGGTTTCTGGGAAGGGAGAGAATGAACACCTACCAGCCATCAGTTCCACCTGTAATAGTCTGTGAGCTGCACCAATACTGAGCAAAGGAAATGCTGAGGGAGTGGGATTCTTAGTTGGAAAAAGAGCAAGGATAGAAAAGGTAGAATGAAGAAACGCTGGGTTTGAAAGTTCCCACACCGTACTCAATTCATTGCTTGCCATTACATGGGTGTGCAAAATGTGTGACTGACTCTAAGACAAGATAATATGGTTAGCAGAGTGTCATTTGAGATGTTACAAAAAATGGCTGTCACCTTTGCAAGGACTTCTTTTGTGCATTGTTTTGGAGTAGGCATCTAAGTAAACATCTGAAGGGTTTTCCTTTGATATTTATTAGTCCTCTGGTTCCTGTATCTATCCATGTAACCCGTTGCTTGCATCATGCTATTCAGCAGTGTGTATACATTCAGTAGAACTGCCAGTGTTAGGCATTTCATTTTCATGTGTGGAATAAATATGCTTGTTATGGAGTTCTGAGAGAATTTCTAAGAAAGATGTACCAAAAGGAATGTTTTTAGGCTGTTTCTATTTCAGAGAAGTATGAAGAGTACCCAGTTCAAGCTTCACTTCAACCGAAGCTGCATTCAGGGAAAGCCTTTCCAAATTCAAGTGACATTTCCCCATTCTGAAACAGAAGGATTTTCTTTGATAGAGTTATACAGTTGACTTTCATTGTGCTTTTATAAAATTGGATATCGATATAAAACAATTTTTAAAAAATGGAGGAGGGAGAAGTGAGTATATGGAGTAACAAGATGGTTATCTGGTGGGGAGCAGAACTAGAAAAAAGGTTCTGTCAATCAGTTTTTCTTAGATGCCTGTAAAAAGTGCTGTTGTCATTTGGGGTTAGGGAAAATCTCTTTGAGCTGATGGGTCTCAGCATTAATGTTCATTCAGAATGTATGTGAAGAACAGTTGAACCCTTGAATCACTGGCATCCTCACACAGACCAAAAGGTGTATGAAAGGAAACCACAAAATCTGAAATGTTTTCTGAGGACTCAATTAACATTTAGTGACAAATGTATTTGATATCAGCTATGTGTAAGGGAGAAAATATTACTGAGGAGTGTGGAATTATATCAAAAAGTTGGAAATAGCCAGAGAAGGGAACTTCTGAGCAAAATTACTGACTGAATTTAGGGTTAGAACTGTGAAGAGTAGGTGCGGTCTGTTAGAAATCAGAAGTTTATCATGTTTAAGTGTTTATCATGCTTTTTCTGTGCAAGCAAGCAGAATTGTTTAAAGCCGTATATATTCTGCATCAGCTTCTAGTGAAAATGGCCTGCAATTACTCAAATTTATCCAAGTGCTGGCTGTCATGGGCAAGACAAAGTAAACTACAGCCTCTAGTGGATCTGAATACTGTGGTTTATTTCAAGACCAGAGAGATTAGTGCTCCTACCCTGTTTAATTATTCTCATTTGCATCCTCCTAGTACACTGTTATGTTTCCTAGGTCTTGACTTGTCATCCCTGCAGGGAGGTTGTTGCTGGCCTGGAAAGCTGGGCAGAGAGTTGGGTTGGTTCCTGCTGTGCCACTGCTGTCAGTGTTGACCACCTGCAAGTGTTGCTGGTGAAGGTCCCTGGTCGTACCTCAGCATTCGCATTTATGTATGTCCCTGTTCTCTGAGATCTTCTGCCACTTCCAGGATCTTTCCTGCAGACAGCATCTTCATCTTCTTTCCAGACATTCTCCTTCATTTTTTTCTTAAGACAGTCACTTCTTTTTCATGGATCTTTCTTTGTGGCATGGAACTCAAAATACCTGGTTTTCCTCATATAAAAAGTCTAAATACAGTAGCACAGAACATGATCAACCTTGTAATTCAGAGTAGCATCTCATATCTCTCTTCTAGTTAGAGGATTCAGGACATGTCACTTCTGTTTAGTCCAAATGTTACCAAATTTACAACCAGCCTGTGCCAGCTGCAGCTAGAGCAGGTTTCTGCTTGGTTGTTCAAAATTTCAGTTTTGAGTGTTGAAAGATGCACACACACCCTCCCCCAGTTCTTTACTGCCTTGAAGCCTTAATAGAGTCATAAAACCATTAAGGTTGGGAAAAACCTGTAAGGTGATAGAGTCCAACCATTAGCCCAGCACTGCTAAGTCCACCACTCAACTATGTCCCCAAGTACCATGTCTGTATGTCTTTTAAGTACTTCCAGGGGTGGTGACTCCACCACTTCCCTGTACAACCTGTCCCAATGCCTGACCACCCTAATAGTGAAAAAATTTGTCCAAATATCCAATCTAAACTTCACCTGGCACAACTTGATGCCATTTCCTCTTGTCCTTATTGCTTGTTACCTGAGGCAAGAGACTGACCCCCACCTCACTACAACCTCCTTTCAGGCAGCTGTAGAGAATCAGAAGGTCTCCGCTGAGCCTTCTTTTCTTCAGGCTAAATAACCCCCGCTCCCTCAGTCACTGTTCATAAGACTCATGCTCCAGACCGTTTGCTATCTCCGTTGCCCTTCTCTGGACTCATTCCAGCACCTCAATGTCTTTCCTGTAGTGTGGAGGCCCAAAACTCAACACAATATTTGAGATATGGCCTCATCAGCGCTAAGTGGAGTGGGACAATCACTGCCCTGGTCCTGCTGGCCACATTGTTGTTGATACAGGCCAGGATAGCATTGACCTTCTTGGCTACCTGTACACTCTGCTGGTTCATGTTCAGCTGTCAACCAGCACTGCCAGGTCCTTTTCCACTGGGCAGCTTTCCAACCACTCTTCCCCCAGCCTGTAGCACTGCATGGGTTGTTGTGATCCAAGTGTGGGAGTCAGCACTTGGCCTTGTTGAGCTTCATACAGTTACCCTTGGCCTATCAATCCAGGCTGTCCAGATCCTTCTGTAGAGTCTTCCTGCCTTCCAGCAGATCAACATTCCTACCAAACTTGGTGTCATCTGCAACCTGGCTGAGGATGCACTCAATCCCCTCATCCAGATCATTGATAGATTAAACAGGGCTAACCCCAGTATTGAGCACTGGGGAACATCACTGGTGACCATCTACCACCTGGATATAACTCCATTCACCATCACTCTCTGGGCCCAACCGTCAAGTCAGATTTTTACCCAGGGAACAGTGCACCCATCTAAGCCACATGCAGACAGTTTCTCCAGGAGAATTCTCTGGGAAATGGTATCAAAGGCTTTACTGAAGTCCTGGCAGACAAGATCCACAGCCTTTCCTTCGTCTCCTAAGCAGGTCACCTAGACTGTTTCCTCTCCTCTGTGTTATATTTCCAGCAGACATCTGGTAAGTTGAAATCTCCCACAGGAGCAAGGGCTGACGATCATGAGACTTCTCCCAGTTGCTTATGAAATATTTTGTCTGCCTCTTTATCGTGTTTGGGTGCTCCATAGCAGACTCCCACCAGGATATTTGCCTTGTTGACCTCTCTCCTGATTCTTACTCATAAACCCTCAACCCTGTTATCATCATCATCAAACTCTAGACATTCGTAATGCTCCCTAACATATAAGGCTACCCCACCACCTCTCTTTCCTTGTCCATCTCATCTGAAGAGCTTACAGTGATCTATTGCAGCACTCCAGTTATGTGAGTCATTCCGCCATGTTTCCAGTTTTCCTGCTATGCGATGTTTTCAAGCTTGTCCTCTTTGTTATAGAAATATAACATGGTGTATATATATACCATGCTGTAGGTATTGGGGTAAATGTACTTCCATTGGGCTAATGAGCCTGCCAGCTTTTTGGGGGGAGAAGCACTGATTCCTATGTGACCATTCTCAGAAGCTTCTATGGTTTCTAACACATAATAACCCTTGCATTTTTGCTGCTTCATGAGTCTCCATCCCTTACCTCCACTGAGATGTCAGACCAAAGAACCTAACTTAAACATTGGCATGCCACCACCAGACTTATATTTAGCGAGACTGGTTTTATCCCTTTCGCCCTTCAAATCTAGTTTACAGTTCTTTTGGTGAGATCTGCTAATTGTGCAGATTTTCCCTCTGTGAGACAGGTGGACCCTGTCTGTTGCCAACTATGTTCTTACATGTTGCTGGTGAAGTGCTAATCTAGCAAATGTATATATCATTAAAGGTTTTATTCCTTTTCTCTAACACTCTTCCAATAGAAGTATATGCCTTTTGTTCTAAACCTTTCAAGCCTTGTGTAATATACACAGTATGTGAGAGATACACACTGTATAGGGTGATAATAGAGGGGAGAATGGACTTTGTTAGTCACATGGATGTGAATATTTGGACAAACATTTTTGTGCTCTGTTTCTGCCATAACCTGTTGGAAGCACTGCATTGGTCTGCATTAGCAGCATAACAGAAGTTTCCTGTGTGCGATGTGTCCATACAGTGCTTATAGGGCTTGTTTATGGTGGGAGCCCTTATGCTATGAGTGCAAAATTTCAGATTTCTGAGGGCAGAAATGGGCTGGAGACACCTGTAGAAATGACTTGCTAAATATAGTGTGTGAACATTAATGACTGTAGATACATTGTAACATCAGCTGCTCTCATCTGTTGCATCAGAGCTCTTCCCAAGGCTGGGTCTTTAGGAGTGATTAAATGTTGAAGTTTATTGCTAAACTGACAACTTGGATTGCACAAAGCAAATCAGTTCAATTTAACCTTCTGGATACTCATCAAGGGGATCCTGGGCTTTCCATAAAGTAGTTGGCATGTACAAGTCTATCAACTTGAATGTGTCTGCAGTTTTTTACACCAGTAAAAATGACTTCAGATACTGCTCTAAGACAGACTACAAGAGGGGTTGTGTGTGAGAAAGAAATGTCAAGAGGGGCAAAGAGAAACAAGAGCTGTGGAGGACATTGCCTGAGTTATATTGTGCTCATTAATTCAATTTGAGGCAGGAATGTGTGTAAATAAACCCTGGCAGCTGCAGCAGCTCTCATTTCTGCAGGGCTTTGGCAGGAATGCAGAGGCCAATGGATATGAAATCCTGGCTCTCTTTTGAGAAATTGCAGGCAGACAGCTCAGCAGCCAGGAGAAAGAACAATCTAAGATTTACTGAGAAGACGTAATCACTTTAAGCAGACTTGAAGAGTGTGGAGTTTCAGACATGCAGATTTGGAGGTAAAATTAGTGCAGACAAAAACTAAGTCATTGGAAAACCATGGGGCTTACCTAATTCTCCTGGGTTAATGGCATTATTCATGTTCCAAATATCCAGCCTTAAAATATGGAGCATGAGAACTGTAGCTGTACCATTCAGTGTCTTCAGAGTAACCTGAGTCTGGGTTTTCAAAAGCAATTGTCTGTAGGTAGTCTAGGTGTTTGTGCTATGTCCTAAAAGTCAGATATACTGACCACATTAAGTAAACTGGCTTATGTCCCAAGGAGTTTGGTCTTTGGTCCTCTTCCTGATACTGGATCCCCACAAGTGCCTGTAAGAGCATTCCCATCACTTCACATGGTCCCATAATGTATGCCCCCACCAAAATATTCAGAGGACAGATATCTCAATGGGTCCTGCAGAGCCGAGGATGGGAGACGAACAGTTCTGCAACATTTAACAAGCGATGATGGATTCTCAGATCAGTGGATTTTTCAGCTGTATTTTTTTAAATAGTAGCAGTTGCTACTTGTCTGAAACTGATTTGAATATGAGCTTGATATATCAATGCTACATTTAAAAAATTTGAGAAACCCCAAACACAAAAACCCAAACAATGTGAAGAGTACCTGACCAAAGGAGAATGCTTGGTTTTGCTGGCTTTAATCTAGAACTTTAAATAATGATGTCACCTAAAACTAAAGCAGTTTGAATTTTAAAGGCACCCAGATGAATGTTTTAATAACAGTGTTAGAGGTAACTATTAATTGATTATATTTTACCAAATGCTCAAAATGTGGTAGTTACTTTACTGATCTATGAAAAAGCAAGACTTTTTCTTCAAATGAAAACCAACTTCAGCATGGGTCTCATTTGTATCTTGGTTCCATTGTCTTCAAATATTTGCATATCCAGAAATTTATTAGAAGTGTGCTGGCAAGGGAGTCTGTGTGAAAATGAGGTCTAGTAAGGTCAGAATTATAAAGCAAAAGCTGCAACTGGAAGAATTGACCTTAGCAATAATAATGCTACTTAGTACCCGAATGTTCATTGGGTTTTGGAATATTTCTTTGCACATTAGATAAATTAGTGCCAATAAATGTGCTGATGTATTTAATTGTATTTTTTTCATGTAACAAAGTTTGTCAATAACACTTTCAAATTTCAAATTAAATTTCCTAAATAACACTTTGGAATATATATACGCTCTGACTTTACCACTGTTCTTTTCTGTAGTGCAGGCACCTATGTATAGCAAACGATAAAGCAGGAAGCATCCAGGGAGTTTCACAAACAAGCAGATTTAGGTGTTTGGATTCTGAACTGGCAGCTATTTTGTTAAATAGCTGTATCTCTGTAGCAGAAGCAGAGCTACATTAAATACACTGGCTAACACGCTGTAAGTTTTTCTTACCGCTCTTTGGGAGAATCCATGAACAGACTGAAGATTTTGTGCCTTTAATTTGAAGCAGTGATGGACATTTGGAAATACAGGTCATAAAAACAGGGAACTGGGAAAAGGCAACCCAACAGTCAAGCAGGGATAGATCCAGTCACGCCTAATACTGGCATTAATTTTGTTGAAAGTGTCATAAAAACAACAGCATACAGAAGTTTACTGGTCCTTCAGGCAGTTGAATTATAAGCTTGTCATTTGTCTGTTCCGTTTACTGTGGAAAGTATCTGTCCGAGAAGTGGTGGTCAAAACTCAGGGCAAACTGCTGAAGTCATTGGGTACATTATTTTATGCTCTCTTTATCCTCTCTTTTTTAAACTATTGTTTACATCCAGTGTTGTTGTTGTCCCTCTCAACCCAGCTCACCCTTGACACTGCTAGCTTCAAACATCATCTAATGTGTGATTTAGCAATAGAAGAGTAGCAAGATCTGTTCACACCTGCTGTCTTTCAGTAGCTGCCTCTGGGTCAGTAGCCTCTGGCTGGCTTTGCCATTCTTGAGAAACTTGAATTTTAATCATTTGCTCCTGTCAAGAGCAGCATAAGGAACACTCTTTCATCAGTCTCAGTACAGTGAGTCTGAACACACATGTGCAAGTCCCCTGGAAGTCTCTGCTTGCTGCTAGTTTTGGCTGGAATAAAATCAGTTGTGATTTGTATTCTGCCTCTTGTGCGCTTCCCTGTTGATATACAGAAAAGCATCCAGTGTTTAGAATCTGCACACAGCACAACCTCTCTGGCATGGTTGCTTTCTTCCTGCTTCTCTACCCATTGCTGCCCAGCACCCTGGTGTATATCCCCACTTAGGTATTCCTGGGTGCAGCCACAGTCATTTGGGTTCACAGTGGTTATTGCCCACACCACATGTTTTTTGTGTATGTTTGGATGCATACAGTGCTTCAGAACTTAATTTCTACTAATGTACCTGCATCGCTTTGTAGGTAAGATTTTCTCTTTGTTTCTCTTACGTCCTAGACTAAAACTCTTCTCTTGCTAGCTACTCAGAGACATATGAGGAGCAACTTTTGCAGTGTCAAGTTTGACTCCTCTTCTTCTTGGCTGGCTCCTTGCAGGGCCCCTGAGCTGTGCAGGGCTGGCAGCCACAGTCCTGCTTCCTGCTCACTCCCTGGGCCCCTTGCACCTGTTCAGTTAACCACCTCAAGGAACATCCCATCCAGAGAAAGCTACTCCTTTGCCCCAGACTGTGCAGTGCATATTCCAGCAGGGCTTCTAAAGAGCAGAAAGGACATGAGGGAGAACTTTTGTGAGCCGTCCAGCAGTCACAGCATGGGATTGAAGGGCATTTTCCAAAGTGCCCTTGATTAATTAGCGTTGCTGTGGCTAAAGACATACAGGAGCCCAGGTACAGCTTTGAGTGCTAACACTACAGGGAAGACCCTGAAGAGTCATTTCAGCGAGTTCTTTGCTTTCTATTTGATTCCTTCCTTTTTCTTCCAGTGGGACTTAAGCAGGACAGGAATCACAGCCTGGCTGGAACAGAATTTATCACAGTAGAATACATTACTGAGTTAGAGCTCTTTGTGTTTAGCTACTGCTGGCCATTTGTGTAATCTGTTAAACAGTTTGGAAAGTTTTAAACTTTGTACCACAACTCGGCTATGAAGCGTAAAACACAGCTACTGCTGTCTTAAGCTGAAAAATCAATTTGATAGTCTCAAATGTGGCTGCATTGCTATGCTTCAGTCATCACAGCGACATGCAGAGCCCTTCTTTGCCACAGCTGCACTCTGCAGTTAGGATTTAGCATTCCAAAGCCCAGTTAGCCTCCTGTTCTGCCTCCATGATCTGACTGGTTTGGGGATTTTTATTTACTGAATCAGACATCCTAAGAGGTTTTCTCTGTGCATTTTTTCCAAATGTGGAACTTCCTCCTTTTAACCTGTACTGGCCAGCATCTCAAATGAAGTGGGTTTTTTAGCCTTGAGCCAGTGATGAGTTTGAAATCTGTCTTAAGGTCATAAAGCAAGAAGCTGAATTGGATAGCAGTGGAAAAGGAAAAGATTCACCAATGTCTTATCTTGCGCATGGGCCAGTATGTGCTTTCTACCCCATAGTGTTGTCATGCCATTTAAAACACTTGATAGGGATGTATTTAATCAAATTAATTTCATTAAGAATAGTTTTCATATCTTCTAGGGGAATTGGCTTTTGTTGTTGGAGCCCAAGGCTCCATGGCTGAGAGGATGGGAATGTTAGTATGTTAAAGTAATTATTGCTGTGATTTTATAGACTAGTAGGTTGTGACCTTTCTCTGCCTCTCACTGGAAAGCTGGGGATTTCCCCCTCTGTGGTAATCAAAATTTCCTATTGTTGAATTCTTATGGTGAAAAAATCCCAAGTAGTTGTCAGCTTCCCCATAGAATCAGTCTTGTTGTGGGCTTGAGCAATGTCCCTGTAAGGCTTGGGTGGATTTTAATGTGACTTTAACTCCACCATCAATGTGTGATTTACAATATGACTACTACTATAATGGCATATTTGCCTTCAAACAATAGCTTGCAGTGCTGTGTAATTTTTTTCATTACTTGGTTGCATGTATCATGTTTGATAGCAGTACTTACTATGCTGTGTGCAAGATGATATATTCCTTGAAATCTTTTAGGGAGGGGGTGTGGGAGTACGGAATACAGTAACCATTCGTACACATGAAATATGCCAAACTGAATACTAGAATATAGGATAATCGTGGAAATGTGGTAATTTTTAAGCTTGTCTAAATTAGCTTTCTAGCCCACTGCATCATCCCCTGAAGTAAAAAAAATGATGCAGTACAGAGCCACCATCTAAATTATTAAAATATGTTCCTTGGAGAGGAGATATGTTCATATATAAGTCTAAATCAATAAAGATTTATTGGATTTTTTGATAGTACGAACTGAGTAAATAGACAAGAACGGGGCGGGGGGAGGGGTGGAATTACCAATGATCGGGTGGTGAAAAAGAAGCCCTTGTAATGAATAACATTTCTATGTAAGTAATATATATGGAACATTTTAATGACAGTATTGAAATACTGTATTTCAGCTGTACAATACTATTCCTGTAGAGGAACTTCACTAGTGCTAGTTCAAGGTCTTTTTTTTTTTTTTTTTTTTCCCCTTTGCTATGCCATTTCCCAGCCTTGAACTACTGCTTCACTTTATTGTTTTCCCATCCATCTGTTGTCTACCTATTTGACAGTGTTGATTTCTATGTATTCCCTTCCACCATATTCAAGATCTTTAAGGTAAAGAGAAATCAAGATCTGATATAGCTGCTCTGTCTTCTTTTCTGCTATCAACAGCATTGTTCTCTTTTGCTTTCTCCAACAGTCCTGCCCTAAACACTTGCTGTGTCCCAAGTTCTTTTGCAGCCTTTGACTTTCTTTTATTCAGTATTACTGTTTTCAGCTGACATGTATCAAACCACACTGTTTTTTCTACCTGTCTCACACAATACTTCCTTTTGTCCTTTTTTACGTGTAGTGTCTTTATTCACTGTATTGTTGGTAACCCTTTGTGCAACTTCCCCTTCTCTTCAACCAGAATGTCTTGAGTCCATTTCTGTTATCTGCTTATCACAGACTGGTACCTTCTTGACTAATTCTCAAGCCACTGGCTTTTGTCTCCTTTTTTTGATAATTCTGATATTATCTTCTTTGTGGAAGTCACCGCTCATCCCAAGCCATCATATTGGAGTCCTGCCACCTTAGTTCATGTGGGAAAGCAATCTGATCATAAACAGCAAGTTGTAGTTATCTTTTAATTATACATGACACTACTGAGAGAAAGTAAAGTAGGTCTTGATGAGAGTGTCCTAGCAGAATAGTGACAGAGTAATGGGCAGAGCAGAAGTTTCCTAACAACTATTGACTTTGAGTCTTTTTAAGCAGTAGTGGTGTTTTGTTCTGTATGGGAAGCATATGGCAGATACTACTGCAGTAGAGGGTACTAACTGTAGTAGTAGTCCAGGGTCACAGATGCTGTGCAACATCATGCTAATGTTTTCCAGTTACACAGTTTGATTCGGGAAAAGCAGTACAGAGGATTTTAAAATATTATTTCTCTGTACTTAATTTCATAAAAAAACATGCTAGACAGTTCATTCAAATGCATGGTTAACAAGGACTTGTAAGTAGTGTTCAAAATAGGTGTGCAGCTGTGACATCTTACTAATAGTCTTCACCCATATTTTGGCATAAAGATGTGTGTGTCAAACTTTGTCAAGCAGAGAAGTACATCAAAAGGGTTAAGAATCCATAAAAGAGATTAAGGATCAAATGGCTCCACAGAGGAAGAGAGAGCTCAAGACTGAATAATGCTGTGAGCTTTCTTGGAACAGAGCACTGCCAGCTGCTGTTATAATCCCATCACTCTCAACAGGCACACAGCTAGTCTGGGACAATTGTGTCTCTGGGTTCAGTATTAAATGAGCTACTTTTGAAGCTGGCATGCAGAGTTATGTCATCCTCATGATGAAGTGGCCTGTAATGTGCATCCTTTACACATCTGTAACCACTTAGGAATGCCCCTTAAGTTTTCCAAACTGTTACAAACCACAGGATGAACAAGAGAAAAGAAAGTATAGAAGATCCAGGGGAACACTGGATTTTACAATGAGTAAGCTTCCAGTCTAGAAGATAGTAAATAACTTCAGAGGAGAGACTTCTGCTCTGACTAAGCACTTTGCTTTTTCTTTTTTTGGAAGCTAATCTCTTTAATACTGTGTCACTGGATCTCCCTTTACATGGCTTGTACCAAGCAGACATCTGGACTTAGGCCTCTTAGCAGACAGCATGCAAACTCAGGCCAGTAACAGTAGATGCAGAAGATGATGTTCATACAGTTGTTGGTCTTCTAACAGGTGCACTAGGGTAAGCTGAGAGATATAGGTACAAGGAAGGTAGTATGAATACCTGAAGGGCTTAGACTTTCTTTTTGAAAATAATTTCCCTTTTTCCAGTCACCTGAGATTTCATCTGACTGCCATGACTTTTGGAATATCATGAAGAGTGGCTTGGCAAGTGCATCAGCCAGTTCCTTCAGGGCTTTGGGATGCACCTCACTGGGTTCCATAGACTTATGTACATTCAGGTTCCACAGGTGGTCATGAAGCTGATCTTTACTTACAGTTGGAGGGACTTTGCTCCCCCAGTCCCTGTTCTGCTGTCCCTCCACTCAAGAGGTGTTGGAAGACAGGTTGCCATTGAAGACAGAGACAGAAAAGTTGAGTACCTCAGCCTTCTCCTCATGCATTGTTACCGGTGTTGTTTATCAGGGAGGGTACACCTTCTTTGAACTTCATATCCTGAAGCAATTTGTTTATGGAATATGATTTTCACTGTGGTCAAATGCCTACTTTGAACCTGAGTCACTCTTGTGTTTGTTATTTGTCCAACAGATGAATCTACCCTGCAGCTTTTTCCTTCCTAGAACACTTGAAGGGGCACTTAGAACATCTCTATACGCTTCATAGTTCAGTGAAATTTGACTGAACTCAATCTACTGCCGAGATGGGATCTTCTGCCAAACTTCTTTGAGTTCAGCCAGTATATTCCAAAGTTTAAGGAGAGTCAGACAGAACAAGGCATAATAACCTAATTCTTACTCCTAACACAGAGGCTAAAAAGATATCCCTGTTACTTGTTAAGCACTAAATTCTGCTGATACAATTTGAATCTGTCATGATAGAGTAGTTTAAAAGTCACTGTGTTATATCAAGACAGTATGATGAATGGTGAGGAGTCTGCCAGAAGAACAGTACTGCATCCCTGAAAATGAATCATCTTTCATCTCCTGGTAGGACATGCTACTGACCTCAGCATGCCTTGTTACTGTTTTCGTCATCTTTTTAGACCAGGGTTTGAAACAGAGATAAATACCTGGCTTTTACACATCCCAGATCATTTTACTTTTGATGGGTTCAGAAGCACAATTGCATTGAGTGCACTTTGCCTTGAGGGGTTCTTGGCTTCTCATGTCCTGACCCTCCTGTCAGTCTTCATATTGTTCACAGATAAATATGCTGGTGAGAAATTGGGCCGAGCTAATAGCCCTCTGAAGAGGGATAGTTGCTGTCTGAGCATGAGTTGATGCTATTGCATGGACTCTGGATGCGGCTGAGTGTATTACAGCCAAGACTCCTGGAAGGTGCATGAAATCTGTGAATTCCAGCATGATTAAGAGGAGAAGCTTAAAGACAAGTCAGTAGCCTGTGGTGCAGAAGGAAAACAAGCAGGTCATCAAATTTTACAAACCTAGACAAATTACTGAGCCTGTTCTTTCTGTACAGCTTAGACATGGCCATTACCTCTAAACAGGAGATTCCCTTGAAGGTCACAGGGTGTCTTTTAAGAGTTATACTGTTTTTTCATGGTTTGACAGAGTAATTCTACCTATTCTCTTCCATATGTTTCGCTTGGTTCAGGTGCTTCTCAAGTGGAGGTGTTCACTGTTCTGTATTGCAGAGTAAGAGTGGTGTAGCAGAATACAGTTACTGAATCTGCTAATGGTGCCCCAAACTGGGGAAGCACTTCTTTCACAATAGTTGTAACAGCAGTACAGTACAAAGAGGAGCATGTTTTTCTTGGAACAAGGTCTCTGGAGTACTTCTAAAATCACAAGTAGGAACTTACTCCTGTAGCAACAGGATAAGTTTGCTTGAGGAATATGCGTACTGCACCACTTCATATAAAGCTGTATGTCTTTTTGTTAATTACTTTTAGTTTTGAATCCTATCTAGCTATTTCATGGAGTTGCATAATATCCATGGAGTTGGAAGGGACCCACAAGGATTATCGAAGTTCAACTCCTGACCATGCAGAGGACAACCCCAAGAGTCACACCATGTACCTGAGAACATTGTCCAAGCATTGTTCATATGTCCCAAACGTTTGATTTTCCATGTGAGATTTTCACTGACAATTGTTAGATGTGGTGCTTTAATGGCACTGTTTCTTCCACAGGCTTCGCTCTAGCTGTCCTCAAAAAGGACACTTTTTGAACTGTATTTAACTACAAGATAATCTATGCTAAATTTGAATGGGGAAAAACATCTTATGCTTAGTTTTAGCTTTCTTTGTAAAACCTGGGAATACTTTCAAATATACTTTAAAAATTACAGTGTTTCTGCTCCAAAAATTAAAACTTTCTGTGCCTTTTTTCTGCCTTATGCTTCTGCAGGCACAACCTAATTAAAGTCATCTGAAGATTCTTGCTTAAAAAAAGTGCTCTGTATAAATGCAAAGAATTGAGAATGAAAGGATTTAACTGACTTATTGTGAAAGGACACAGACCTATTGAGTGCAAAGTTGGTTACCCGTTCATCTCTGTACTCTATGCTTTAGGTAACTTCCTAGAGATTCCATGTCATCTAGCTGACATCTTGCCCTGGCAGAAAGGTGGACTAGAAGATCAGAGATGGGGTGAGGACAGCAGACAATAGCCATCTGTCTCTGCAGTCACTAGCAGGCTTCTGCACAGACAGTTTCCACCCTCAAGACTGGCTTTAAATAAAACCTGGTGGAATGTGGAGGGTTCAGTTTGGCTTGGGTTTTTTGGTATTGGGTTTTCTCTTCCTGAGAAATGAACTATCAAGTCTAATACAGTTGGTTTATAGTGAACTTTGATACAGGAAATGCTTTTCCAGATAGTTGGCACATTTTGTAGTGTTGATCGTGGTTTGTAACAAGCCTTCAGTTATTCTCAAGGCCCTTCAGTTGGTGTCCTCTCTAATTGCATGTCTAGTTTGCAAATCTATTTTATATCATGCTTTTCATAGCAAAGAGGAAAATATCTCTTACGTATTTTATGCTTGTCTTTGGAACGTCTGGTCCTATTTCGGGCTAGAGTTAACAGGTAAAACCTCAGGAAAAATATGAAAGAGTTAACATGTAAAACCTCAGGAAACAACTACTTCAATGTTTCCAGAAGTAAAAGAAATAATTATTTGGATGCCAAAGAAAATAACTTTTTTCCTTTTAAAAATAAGGATTTCTAATAGAAATAATTGAGTCCCATGGCAAATCTGAATTATTCAATCAGGTTTGCTTAATTTGATCTTTAAAACAGTTTCCCTTCCTACTTGCCAACTGTCAGATAGAGAAATGCTGATGATTTTAAAGGAAAAGTGAATAAGACACTAAATCAGGACAAATGGAGCAAAAAGGGCTGGAGAACGAAGTTTAACACTGTAATGTTCATGTGCTTGAAATTCCCTTGAATAGCTTATTTGTATTTTTGTTATTGTTGCCAGAATAAGAATGTTATACACAGAAAATTGGGAATCTTGAGAAATAAGCACACATTCAAGTCTGGCTTTCCAAATTCATCTTGATACTGTTCTGGGTTTTTTCATGTTATGAGGAAAAAAACACTGTGAAAAATTGAAACCGTGTGAATTAATGGCACTTTAACAAATTATAAGGTTTCATAAAGGAGCTTACTGGTTAAACCGCAGAGTCATGATCTGTGGTGCAAAAATAGCCTGTTGACTTTAAAAGTGTCTCAAAGCAGGTTACATACAGTGTCTGCAAATGATAATTTTGCTAGCTGAAAATAGGTTACTAGTGGTATGCTCCAGGGGACTGATCTTTTTAATAATACCTATATAAATAATTTGAATGAGAATATCAGATCTAAGATCATAATATACATTAGCTGATGATACTGAAATTAGAGGAAGGGAATAGCAAACACTTCAGAATTCATGTAACCCTATTGAGAGGGATTTGGGATCTTTTAAGTGTCTGAGTCATTCAGTGAAAAGCATGCTGTAATGCAAACAGATGTAAAACAAGTCTAGTGGCAGCCACAAAAAACAGAGTATTTATTAAACAGAACAGTCATGAAGTTCGCTGACTAGACACTAAATTAAGGTTTACCTTACATCTGTTTAACTGGAAATATCAGCCTGGTATAGCTGTGCAGGAGAAAGTAAGAGGGGGGGATTAATACTAGGAGTGAGAGAGAAAGAGGAAAATGCAGTACAAATCCAATTGTACAGTGTGTTGCTGGATCACAGGAAAGGTATATTTCAGTCAGAGGACACACATGACACTAAAAAACCTCCAGTAGTGAGCTGACAGGATTTGTCTCAAGGGCTTTGTTTCAGTAGGGATTTCATTGTGGCAGGGCTGAAAGAACAGCTGGAGGCCAAGTCATCCTTTTTTTTTTTTTTTTTTTAACAAGAGAGTAGAGCTCTAGGCAGGTGGGTTTGGGTTTTATTTTAGTGGATGTTTTTTCCTCATGTTTTGAACCTTTGACTTAGTAATTCTGAACCATGAAAATAACATCAAGAGACATCTGAAAAGGAGAGGCTGAAGTGTCTGGGTACTAATGGTTATTTCCTCACAATGATAAAGTAACCTGAATCTAGAGAAATACTGAGAACAGAGTTGGTTTACTCTCAAGTGTGCTGTGGGTCTAACAGGAAGATGCAAAAAGCTGCTACCACTTTTAGCATGATTTCCAACTACAGCACTTTAAAAGAATTCAAGTTCAGATGGCATCACGAGCATCAAGGAACAAGAGCTAAAAGTGTGAAGCAAATACAGAACTGGACAAATCTGTGAGAATGTGCCTAGTCCAAGATAATTTTAATATGGCAAACCTAAGATGGAAGTCTCATTTTTGGGCATCTAAAATGTGTTTATTAATACTGAATGAGTATTTAATGTATTACTTGAGTGGTCCGTGACAGGGAAGAAAGACAAAGTTGCCTCAGCCATGCTAGAAAAAGAGCCATGCTTCCAGATGTGGCCAAAGCAGGCAACTTCTGTTTGGATGGTGGGTGTCCGATATGTACTGTAGCAGTTGATGAAAAAGGGGGGTTGATTCATTCTCTCTTTGCTCTGAGATGACCTACCTGCCTCAGAACCATGGCAAGTGTAGCGGTTCCTGAGAGGACTCTCAAAAAGGGAGAGGGATTTTTGTATTGGAATTGTCTCTCTTCGTTCAGGTAAGTCATCTTGAAGTGGAGAGTAAAGCCAGGCTCTAGAGCAGAACTCAGTATTGTCTGTGTCTTTCACTGTCTTTATGGATGCAAATCAGGTTTGCTTTAACCTCATCCGTGTTGCAGAAAATACTACTGTTATGTCTGCCTGCCTGACTGTGTTTTACTCCATGTTAGTCCATTAGTCTCATCTTTCCCTGATTCTTCTTTCTTCCTCACTTCCTGAGATATTCTTGGGGATATTATTGTTCTGGGATTCTGATTTCTGACTCTACCTGAAAGAGCAGGTTTTTCATGATCTTGTCCCACTCGGGAGCATATATAGTATATAAACCTCAGGATACAAATCAGAACGTTGGTAGAGGGTAGGGTTGTATGATGCTGAGACTCATAACTCTTATGAAGAGCCATGGAAGGAAATTTGGCCAACCAAAATCCCAAAGGTAGGTGTGAAGAGGTAGGGAATAGGATTTTATTCACACAACCAATAACAAATTGTGGTTTGATTAAAAGATGAATCTGCAAGCTGGTATTGATCTTTGGGTGAAGTGGGGCTGATGATCTGTTGCAATTATAGCAATGTTTATGTAGGCATGAAAGTGTTTAGAGGCGAGTGTTTCCTGTCTTATTACAGACACTTAATCTCTTCAATATAAAGTTTAGAAAGAGGATGTGATGTATCAGAGGAACGTTAGAAAGAAATAGTACCTGCTTTTGGTGTAAGGAGGAGAGGTTGGTTGCAGACCATGGCAGGTCTCTGGGTTACCTGAGCAAGCACCAGAGAAAGCAGAGGCTGTGGGGATAGGAGGGGGGGGGAAGTATGTGGAAAAGCAGACCTTCTAAAGACACTAGGCTTTGCCCAGTGGTGTGTGTCTGTAAAAATTAGTTGTCTTTTCTCTTTTTTTAAAATAGAAGTATTCTTAGGATTTTCCCAATGGAACTAAAACTCATCACAGTTGTATCGTGTGTGGACACTGGTCTTATTTATGAACTTCATTCAGTCACAGGTACAAACTTTGCAGATGCAGAATGCCTTTGTGAATAGGAGTCCTTCCTCTGATAATTTCCTTTTTGTATCCCACATTTGGTCTTGATTGTGTATCCAGTGAATTCAGTGGGAAATCTGCCATTGACTCTGATGGGAGCTCAGGCCCTCAGGTCTTCATGCTTCTAGTTATTTCCACTCTTTTATTTAACTAATAAGAATTACAGAAATGCTTCTCTTACAAAAATATTCTTTCTGGCAGTAAAAAATATATTTCCCCTGAGAGCTATTTTTGCTATATTGCTATTACTTTCTGATCCTTAACAGCCGAATCCTGGTTGAGCCCCTCATGCAATTAGTCCATGGGCTTATAGGCTATGTAGTCAATCAGAGAGCAAGAGAAGCACGACACAGCCCAAGGACTGTCTTGCTCCTTTTACTAAAATGTGACTGGGGGGTGGTGGCGGTGTAGAAACGTAGTTTTCTAAAATGCGTATTTTTAAAATGGGCAGAGAGATGTGTTACACTAAATAAATACGCTTTATAGGTGATCTAATCATCTGCACAACTAATGGCATGAAAAGGAACAGAAGCCATACAGTTTTGTGTTTTACTGAGTGGAGTGTTTTGAACCCTTATATCGTGTAACTTTACACCTAGAGATGGGAGCAGGGTAGCAGCAAAAGCTGTTCATATCAGGTTGTAGATAAGGGTGTCACTGGAACCTTTTGCCCCCTTTGGGTGTCTTGTAACAGCCTTTCATAGCAGCTGTTCCATTTTAAGGATGAGTGCACACAACAAATTCCAGACATCCCATAGCCGGTGCAGTTGCTGAATGGTGAGTTTAGGCTTCATTTGGTACAGGCCTTGAGAGGGCTGAGACGGAGCTGTCAGGGCTTATTGTTAAGCCTACAAGATCTAAATAAAGAATACATTTCAAATTCCAGTTGACACTGTTGTTTTACCAGAAAGAAATAAACATAGAGCACATATGTTCTTAAACTAGTTGTATCCCTGTTGCTTTTATTTTATATTTTAACTGTGTGCCTAATAATAAGATGATCTTGGGTTTATATCTTTATAACCTCTGACAGTTAAATAAAGAAAGTAGAAAAGCAGATTTACGCAGTGACCAGAAATAAATGAATATTCATTGCTGAGGATAAATTGACCTATATGCTTTTCTTTTTAAATTGTCTTCAATCTCTCAATTCTGTTTGAGAGCTTGAAGTGTAACTAACGCTGCTTTTCTGAAGTATGCTTTTAATAAGTCATCTTTTACTAATATTAGTAGTTTATATGTTTATTACTCAAATAGTTACTAGTGGAAAGTTGGTTTTTCATCATTACCTAAAATAACTTTTTTTAGGACAAAAAAGAAATAACTATACATTTGAGATAAAATAATAAAAGTCACAAGAATCAAAGGACAGCCTCAGCCTTAAGATTTATTAAAAAATCAAACTGGCACCTACTAGTGTTTTTTCCCGTAACTTCTTACTCTTTGGTAAGCAGCTGTGTTTATTCTTTTAAAAGCTCTTGTATAGATGATTTCTTGCAGAGTTTTGTGGGCTTTTTTAAAAATAGAATTTTCTTTTAAATTTTTTTTTTCAACTAACACAAAAGCGTTCTAAACGTTCTCCAAAATAAACAAAAAGCTGCAGAAGGAATGTCTGGAATGACTGTCACACATGCTGGTGGAGAAGGAGAGGTAAACAGAGTATTACATATTGCAGCAAAGCTACATGTTCATTTATGACATGGAGATTCATTTTAAGAAAAAAAATTTTACTAGTTGATTGAATTTTTCCATTTCCTTCCACAGCGTAACTGGTCAGGAAACTGCATGTGTGACTTGGTCCATGATGGTTCATCTCTGGATGGATTTCAGTGTTTTCCAGGGAGTTGCACGCCTGTGTTGATCCCCATCCAGCCATAAATCTTCACAATGCGTGCAACTACTTTGGAAGCGCGTCCAAAATGTGTTGCTGTCTGACCAAATGGTAGCATAGCTCTCCCAGGAGAAAGGACACATTGTTTTTGCAGTTTTAAATAGACCTGAAAGTGTAGTTGTAGTTGTCCAGCTATTGAATTACTTTCTCAAGTGTGTTAGGAAGTACACTTGTTGGTAGGGGATACAGTGGACGTGTGTAGTCATTGAAACTATACAGAGCTATTTTCAAATGTCAGTATCAAAGTGTATTTTAGGGCAAAGAGTTGTGCTCATTTTATATAAGAATTATTCTCTCTGTAGAGCTAAGAGAAACTGGACATGGTTTATCAGTACAAGATACTTGTGTGCATGTATAAGACTGCAAAGGTACATAGAAATAGTATATGTTGAGGTTAATTGCACGTACGTATAATGGTGTCAACTATTACATCCTAAGCTCTCCCAAGAGATAATAAACAAACATGCTGAAGACGAATGTTTTCCTCTGTTTTTCCTCTGTTTTTCCTCTGGTTTTCCTCTGGTTTTCCTCTGGTTTTCCTCTGGTTTTCCTCTGGTTTCCTCTGTTTTTCCTCTGTTCCTCCGTGAGGCAGTCTAGGGTTATATAGTTTTGATGATTTATTTCCTCCTCCCCCCTCTTTCTTTTTTTGATGTTCCTTATGTTCTACATCCTTGTCGCATTATTGTCATCTTCCTCAGCACCCCCTTCTTCCCTATATTGAGCTAACTAAAAAAGAACTTGAGTTTAGAATAGATGAAAAACTAGTCAAACCCAGTAGTTCTAGATTTATTTCCTAGCACCCCATACTACACCCATTTCAGCTTTTGTTTCATTGTGGAAAAGACTGTTTCTTCCCCTACCCATTTAAACTTTGGTTTTTGGTGCTGAAGTTCTTTTCACTTTTAAGAGCTTTGTTCCAGATATAAGTGGTTTGGTTTAGGAACAACCTAGGGCAAGTAGCATGCACTGGTAGCGAGGTATCAATAGATCTAGATGGAATTTGCATTAAAATTACCACTTATATCATCATTGCTCCTTAGCCTAATTAACCTGTGTGTATTCCTATAGAATATAGACTAGGTTTTTCTTTAGGTGATTCCCTGGGAAGTAGAGGACTTCTGCGATTATTCAGGTAAGATCCTACAGTTCCCTGTCCAAGGTTATGGTCTTTCCCACTATACTGCAGCAAGTCCTGCAGCCTGTAGGTGGTGGCTGGTTTTTCTTTCAGAGTTTTTAACATAGCCTGTTCCATAGCGCATGCTGGCTCTTGGAGGGAGGAAAATGCATCCCCTGTGTATATGTATTTCTTTACAGAGGTAAATTGCCCAAGGTATTGCTTCCTTTGTCACCTGTCTTAGGCAGACCTGGAGAAGTTTTGGGGTTTTTTTCCTGCTTTGTAATGTTTTAGGGCTAAAGAACAGTGAAGAAAAAAGAGCACTCAGGTGTCATCAGGTCAGTAGTAGTGGCTAGACATGTGACTGGAGAATGTTGGTGATCTTGAGAATTAAGAACTACTCACGTTTGCAGGTCTGTAGTTCAACTGAGTCAGCTCTCTGAGAAAGAACAGTGGTGTCTGTCTTTGCCTTGTTTGTCAGTCTCTGTTCTGTAGTTACCATTGGGGAAGTCGTAAGTTAGTGTCTGTCTGTCTCTACAACAAGGATCTTGTTTGTAATGTGCTGAGAGGTGAAAAGAATTACACACTTGTCTCATGGTTTACCAGTCCACAGACGACAAAATGAGAAACACTGATCTAGCAAATTACCTGCATGTAGAGCTTTAATCTGACTTTGGCCTTCAATTTCCAAGTAAGGTGGACATGCCAAGTAGATTGTACTTTCTTGAGCTTGTGTGGAATTGAGGTTGTCATTCCAGCTCAGCACTCTGACCTGTGAAAGATATGCATACATCAGTTCAATCTAGAGATACAAAGTATGCTGACACCATCTCTACAATCTTTAATTAACAGTTTTCAGTAGAACATCAGCTTGTCAGTCCATGAGCATGTATAGTATTGAGCCTCAGAGTCTGAGGAAGTTCAGTAGCAGGGCTGAGCATGCTACAATGCCTAATGATTTCATTTTTCTATCTGGGGCCAAAATGGCCTCCCTGATGTTTTAGTCTCTCATTAGTAGAAGATTGAAGAAGACCAGCATTTTGGAGGCTGTATTTGAATGCATCATAATAAAACGTGGCATTGCGCAGAGATAATTTTTTCCAATACTGTCTTAAAACTGAAAAAAAAAATCAACTGGCATTACCCTCACTTATTGTTTTCCTCCTCCTTTGCTGTTGTTACCCCAACCCAAAGCAGAATATCTTTCAAAAATAAAAATCTTAAGTTCTGCATAGAGTTGAATAGCTCGTCTGTGATACACATCAGGTCACTGTCAAGCCAAAGTACATATTTTCCTTACTCTTTACTCAGTGCCCTACAAACCCCTGTAACTTTCGTTTTGGTTTCCAACCCAAAAGAGGAGGAACTTTTTTCATTTTACTCTTTTTCTCTGAAGCAGGGGAAGGTGATAGGCTTTTGTCAGCAATGATGGTTCTAACTCTTAACCCTTGGAGGAACTCGAGAGATGCATATTACAAGGCACCTAATGTTACTTATGTGTTAGAGGTTGAGCCTGCAGTGGTGTGGAAGAGCTCTCTTACTGGGATGCATCCTGAAAAACACAGTGTCAGAACAGCACTCCTGCAGAATTTTCTGTGGGTTGAGTGTGGGGTTATTTACACAGTTTGTAGGACTGGGGTCCTTACTGTTGTTATAGCTATGTCATTGCAGCCTGTTAGCTTTGAGAAGTGCATGTTCATATTTCTTCCATAAAGACAGCATTAAAGTATAGTTTTAAACACCAATATCCCCAAATATTATAAATTAGCATTAAATGAGCTTATAATAATAATAATGGGAAAACGTTTAGGAATCACGACCTTTAGAATCATTTGAACTGTCTACTTTCTGTCAATTTTTGCCTTTTAGAAAGTGCTAATTCTTGTTAAGTCCGCATGAGAGATTTGTTTAATGAGCAGATTAAATGGGTGATTATACGTCTTTTAAAAATGGTTTTTGTGGATGGGCTTCATGATGCCACTCTCCCATTTGGCACAGCAACATAGAGCAGTCTTTTTAATTACCTCAGCAGGGTCACTGGGACCCAAGCTGTTTGCTTTATTAAACCCTGATGGTGCCTTTGGAGCAGCTCCCTCTAAACTCTGCTGTCACAATTGTATCTAAATTAGCATCTGAGTGACCCTCTTTTCAGGCTTTCCAAACCCCAACTGACAGGGATTGCCAAAGGATGCTAATTGCTTGGGCCGGACTGGGAACAAGGGCTTGCCAAGATAACAAAAGGACTAATGTTTCTTTCAATATGCATCCAGATTCACATAAGTACCTCTTTTAATTACCAAGAATTATTGTAATGCCCAGTCAATGGAATAATTGACCCTCAACAGGGAGAGCTTATTATGTAATAAATAATGGCGTCAGCCTTGTCAGAGTAGCAGGTACCAAGGTAATTTGCTGAACTGAAAAGGGCTTTTCTCAGCAAGGGCTTTAGGGTAGACCAAGGCATCCCAGTAGGAGTCCAGCAGAGGGGACTAATTTGAGTTTAACCGAGAGGAAATGCACTAAAAGCTTTTAGACTTATCCTTATGATGACAAAGAAGGAAACAAAAAGGATTGGATTGGTAGTTTGGCAGCTTACATTTAAGGGAGTGTTGCATTGATGAGTCAGACAGTCAAGTGTTGTGCAGCTACTTCTAGTCTGTGGGGTTTTTAAGAGCATATTTTCATCAGGAATACTGGGGGATAATGAGAGGGGGCTTACAGCATTATCCTAATTTATATCTCTATCTCATCACTGTTTATATTCACTGTACTTGCACAAGAATGAAATTACATTATTGCAACAAGCAATTGATACATGTGGAGCTTTTTTTTTATGTGAAGTAACAAATCCAATGGTTTTACCTGTTCTCCTTTTCTTATGCTTGCCGTCCTTTTAAACTCCTGAATCTCAGGAGGTGCTGCAGACTGGAGGGGTTATAGATCTATTCTCAACAACACTGGGGTAAAGCTGGGGTTCATTTATTTTGTTAGTGTGCCCAGAATAACTCAGAAATCAAGATCTGGCCTTCTGTTCTGAAGTCTCCATGTTCATAAAGGAAATACAGATTACAGTAGAGCAGTTATACCGGTGTTCAAAGTAGGCTCTGGGGATAATCTAGCAACTCTTGGCAAATATATACGGAAAACACATAGAGACATGGAAAATCCCTTCCCCTCCCCTTTTCAAACATTTAAAGAGTCTCTGCGCATAACACTCTCCTGAGGGAAATGATTGTAGTCTCATTTTTGACAGTCTTCTTGTCCTTTTAGGTCAGACTATTGCAAGTTTGACTTGAGATATGTTGGCAGAGCTACTTGGGGAGATCTGCATAGTGCCTGACAAAACAAGTTTTGGACCAAACCATGCTTTTTAGTGCTTTGTTTTTATGATTAAGGTCACTCCTGCAAAGCATTCATGAAGCAACAAAATAAATATTGACTTGGCTAGGTGATGTATGAATCGCACTTTTTGTTGTGTTTATAAGGTCACCGGAAAGATCTGTTGGAATTGCCTCCTTGTGCTGAATTTCATTTGAGTTTATTGACTGTGTTGTCCTTTGGGAATATTTTTTGTGATACATGATACATCAGTATTCTGAAGAAAATGCATTCTAGTTCAGAGATGTTTCCGATGTGATGCTCTTTTAAGTAGACGCTTCTTGTTTTGCATGCTCCTTAACTAACAGCGTGGATGTCCAGAGGAGGTTTAGCATAACCGAAGAAATATTTCAGTCGAAGTCTGATAAGCTGAGTATGAATGGAAAAAGAATGTTATAGATAAATTGCAAGTAAGTCATATTAAGCTCTTTCCATTTAATAGTGCTCTTCACTGTCACTTCTAATCTGTCCTTACGTGTCACTCAGACTCAACATTTTCAGATTGCCAGGGCAGGAGTGAGGAGCAGGCCTGAGGATAAATTCTGCCCAGTAAACCCAACCGTGTCCTTCTGAAGAGCTTGTTCTCCTTTGAAGAGGCTTTCAGATCAGGACAGGATGGCAGCACAGCTGTTGCTGTGGAATTGGGAGCTAGTTCTACTTCATCACAGATATAAATATTTTCTGAAGTTGGAACCAAGTTTAAGCTGTACTTTCAGGCTGTATTAAACTCCTACTGGGGCTGCATGTTTTCTCAATAGAGTTTAAGCTGATACCATAAACCTGAGAAATCTTGAGAGCATCCTGGCCCTTTCATTCTTTCGTTTCCTTTCTGAACTGTGTATTTACTCATACTGCTGAAAACTCCTGAGACCCTTCAGGAGGCTTAGGCTTGTTAATGAAAAGTCTCTATCTCTGCTGTCCGCTGTGTATATTCAGCACAAGAGGAAGGGGAGAATCAAAGAAAACATACAGTATTGCACACAGTGAAGGTCGTCTATATAGTACTGTAGTGAATACACAGATCTGGCTGGAAGGAGGAGTTCTGAGGTGGGATAGTGAAGGGAGAGAGTGAAATAGCTTTGATAGCATTTTCCAAGAAGCAGCTTCAAATAAATTGACGATGTCCTGCCACTGCTTCTCTCAAGCTCTTTTTTATTTTTTTTTCTGTCAGTAGGGCTTGAAGCAGTGAGAGAGACTGGCATGTGCCCACTCATGTTTGCATGAGATTCCTCTCATGATGAGTTAAGGAGATCAGTATTATAAAGCTTTATCTTCCTATTTCTGCTCTGTGGGCAGAAATATCAGCTGATCATTGTCCTCCTTTTATTGGTGACTGGGGGGCTGGTCGTTCTGAAGCACCAAGAATTGAGTGATAGCTAAAGTAGATGATGAGGTGGCAGGGAAGTTATGAATTATTTTACATCTATTTTCACTGTAGAATATGAAGGGGAAATTATTATTCCAAGGGCATTTTTTTAATGGAAATCAGTGTGTGACCTTAGCAATTCTTAATGTCTTAGGAGAAAGTTAGGAGATCTATTGAAAATTCAAGAGTAGTAAATCACTCGAATACTATAGTGGAAATAATGACAAGATAGAACAATAAATCTGCACTCTTTAAATTCCTTGATAAAACAGTTATTGTATGAATGGAACATAGTAAGCACTTTGAAAATCCCTTCCTGTTCTTTTTTAACAAATGCTCCTGAAAACCTTAAAGGTATGCAAATGAAGTCTGTCTTCAAGGGAAAGCGTAAGAATTAGATATAACTTAATTTTACTTCAGCTCTTGGAAATGAAATTGAGAAATGAATTTTCCTATTAGGACAGCAATAACCATGAATAACTCCATCAGTTATCTTTTAAATTTTTCCTGATATGGTTTTATGTAAGTGAATATGGATTTCAGCCCACAGAGATTTCATACATGAAGAGTATAAGGGGAAAATTAGGTTAATGTAACTTAAGTCAAAATGGCATGACTTTGGTGAGGAAATTGTAGTCCTTTATATTATCAGCATTATTGAAGAAGTTGATGGAAGATAAAGGCAACCTGAATTAGACATTTGACTTGGTTTTTATGAAAACTTTCCATAATGTCCCTCCTAAGATTCTGTTGAGGAAAATAAATAGCCATGCAATGCAAGAAGACAGAGTGCTAGTGTGGATTAAAACTGTTCAAGCAGGTGTATACATAGGAAGCAAGATTGACACAAGGTTAGTGAAGTGACATAAACACAGCGATGCTTTAAGGCAAAGATAATGTAGGATGTAGTCTGTCACGTTTGTCCAAAGGGGAGGCTGATGAAGGAGATCCTAGAATAGAAATCACCTGGTCTTGGACTGGTACAGAGATAGACAAAATCAGTGAGGGATTGACTTGGAGGTCTCTGTAACACAAAAACTGAGGAATGGGAGAGAAAAGTGAGAACAGCACTTTGTCAAGGACTGCTCGGGAGGAATTGTCAGACTAATAGATAGTGATGTGTGGTTGCAAGAAGCAGGCAGATTCTAGGTAGATTTAGCTTGAATATTGAAGCATGAAGTAATACCTGAATCAAGAAATTGGAAATTGCTCAGAGGATTAAGATGATTTGACCAAGAAGAAGCCTTTTAAGAGCATTTGGCATGTAAATACTACACTGTGTACTATGAGGGAAGAGCTGACCAGTCTTCTGCTTATCATACCCTGCAAAAATGTGGGGGTGTTTGGTGAGATCAAAATACTAATGAAAGGTCCCTTTTCTATGGAGTAATCAAACTACCCCAAATCATGTGCTGCACTGAGAGGCATTATAAATAAATAAAACAAACCAATCTTCAATAATAGTGCATCTACGCAGTACTGCTATATAAATTCTGAAAATACATGTAGCTCATGACTGCCTAGAGTAACATTTCAGTGCCCTTCAGACTTCTGCAAGAATTATCAGTCTGTCTCCTCTTGCAACTCTTACACAGTGCTTGGGTCACTGAACTGCCACAGCGAGGCCTAATGCTGGCCATCACCAAGACCCATCTACCAGATGGGTGGCTGAAGTGTAGCATTGCTTCTTCGAATGTTAAAAACTATTCTGTCAGAACATGAAGTTCTTGCTGCTCTTTGCATTTCTAATTAGCACAGGTCCTAGGCCATAGCTCTACAGTTGTCACCACTTAGCTGATGAGGAAACATAATTTTTGTTGGATTTTTTTGGAGACTGGTTTGTTAGAATTTAATCCTGCTGCAATGAAATTTCTAGTGAATTGGCATTAACTCAGTAAAATAGTGTATTTATTAACCCTGACTGAGGAAGCATGGTCAGTCTGTAAATTCTTGTAAGGATGAATATTTGTCTCTAAAAAAAAAAAAAAAACAACAAAAAACCACAAAAACCTTTCAAGAATGTATTTCATAATCAGTGAAGGAGCTTAGTTTGTTCTGTTGCTTCCTCTGTAAATAAAGCTAGCTGAGCTCTAGTTATAGTATGGCAGTTATGGTACCATATATTATGGTCATGTTTACAGAAATCCTGGGCAACTGCTGGCCTTCAATTATACCAGCCTAAGCAAGCAGAGGAATTCTCCAGCCATCAGTGCTTTCACAGTCTTTGACCAGTTTCCAAGCAGCAGTTACCTCAATCTTTCCTTTTCCTTCCATACAAGCTGCACAAATACTCTAATACTTACTTTAGACAATACCCTGGACAGACTTCTAACTTGAACAGGTTTTGTGGTAGCTGTTTTTGGAAAAATGTGATTAGAATTTTTATTAAACACGGGCAAGTAGTTGTCATTCAATCACAACTTTGCAAAAAGTGAGGAAAATTTTGCTTCAGCTTTCTACCAAATACATTTTTTGCTTCAAATTTAATCCCACGTAAAGCTGAAAATGCCAGAAAAAAAGGCTCAGAATTATTATCCAGGTTCATTATTGTAGTTGTCTTAATATAGATAAAATTTGGTTGAAATTATTTGGTTTGGGAATTTCTTCCATAATATTAATTTGCAATGTTCCATTCAAGTTTTCTGTCATGTAAAAAAGTTTGAGGTTTTCTTCAAATGCTAATTTAATTGCTTGGCCACCTTGGTAGGCAGGTTAGCTTGTGAAGTCTTGGCAATACAGAAGAGCTCTGGAAGTAGGAATTAACAGATTTTCTTAATCATACTGGTTCTAGCTTTTTTAATCAGCGTTTTTTAACACCTATTTTATTATGTTTCCTGACCAAACCTTTTGGAGAAGGAATGTCTTTGTTTCGTTCACAGCATCTTTAATGTTCTGGATATATCCAATTAATCTGTAAAGCTAGGGTAACATGTATGCAGTAACCTAGTATTTCTTGAGTTAAAAATGGTAAAATTCAAAAAAGAAAACCCATCAATTAACAGATTTGATTAAAATTTAACTAAACGCTTTGGAGAAAGAATATCTTCATTGAAAATTCACTAAACAAATGTCTCTGAGATAATCATTTATCAAAAGTAAAGAAGGCTGCAAATAGCAATGACTTGATTCCTAGGCAGAAAGGCCTTATTTAATGGGATGAATTAAGAACATTAAAATGCAATACAATGAAATGAAGAGGCTAATTGCTTTGCAAGTCACCTTTTATACTAATATTCTATCTCACTAATTCTGTGCATCAGACTTTGCGTTGATATTGAGAAAGCAGACGGGATTAAGGAAGTTGCTTTTCTCGTCACAGGTATTCCTTTAGAAGAAAAGTGCACTAGGTATTACTCTGTTAAGCTGTTGACACTAGTTATTTTTTGAAATAAAACAAATTCTGTGTGTAAGAGAAGTACAAACTGAAACATAAGTAAACTGCCTGCAAAATTTTTTTCAACTTGTTTACTTGCCTACTGATCTGTACCATGAAAGGCTTAGTTGCAAAAACTGGCTTCTGGATT
Organism: Corapipo altera; assembly: GCF_003945725.1. Classification (NCBI taxonomy): domain Eukaryota; kingdom Metazoa; phylum Chordata; class Aves; order Passeriformes; family Pipridae; genus Corapipo; species Corapipo altera. Next base: position 71,911,078 of record NW_020884872.1, read on the forward strand.
AAGTGACGTATCACTGAGCATTAGAAATATGTGCTATATTTACAATGTGGAAAATATTTATTTCATAGCTTATTTGGGCAGATGTGAGCAAGTGTGGGAAGTATGTTAATAGATGGAAACGCGTAACTCTTTAAGTCAAATATTTCCACAGTTGGTAATATCCCCAGCACAGATTAAATTTCCACCCAAAGCACAGCCATGTTCTTCACTGCCCTTCTCAACCTTGCCAAGTGAAGGCATATCACTTCAGCAGGCATGGATTTGGTTTACTCAGAAGTGTTTTGCTCTGGTCACTTCCATAACAGGCCAAGCAGGCTGAGGGTCACTGACTGTCCAGCTTTAAGCAAGAGGATAGTGTTTAAACAGGATTTATGGCAAGCCAAGCCATACAAATTGTTGCTGTATCAGGTCACTAATCCAGTTAGTCCTGTCTTCTCTCAGGTTACATGTAGTAGTAGTATTTTTCAAATAACAGGAATTGAACCATCGAGGTTTGATTGAAACATGAAAAGCTGCTAATTAACCATACTAATCTGGATGGCAGTGGGGAGTACCTTATGCCCTGATCCATGAGGATTTATACCCTAAAAACTGTAATCCCTGCCTTGGCCCTTTTTGTCATGTTTTAGAGGGCATATGTTACTGATCCATACACAGGCCAGCTCAATCACAGAGTGCTGGCTCTCTTTGAATCCAGCTGCTAAGCTACAATAGAAGAAAGCTAAAAATATATCAGATATTTTCCTAATACTGTACTGCCATGAAAGCAACTGGGTAGTTGTAAAAAGTCATCACAGAGTTACAAATGGGAGGAGCTGCCCCCTTTAAGTAGTCCCTCTAATTGCACAGTGCATTCCAGTAGGAAGTCTGAGGGTTCACTTTTGCTCCACAGTCTCATACCAGAAGAGCCAGTGGAGGCAGGAGTGTTCCTCCACCGTTTGATAGGTTGTTGGCTTCAAAGTGATCTTGTTGAAATGCATTCTTCAGGCTCTGTGGCATGGATTTTCACTTTTAAACCTGCTCCCTCTGTGACTTGGAACACCCCGTGTCATTTCTTTCCTCCTGCAAAGGGTAATTAGCAATGGGAAACACAAGGCTGGTGATCTTGCAGAATGGAGATGAGCTTGTTCTGTTTTCAGACTCCCTGGAAAGAACTAAGAATCCTGTTTGTGTTCTCAGACTCTCTCATGATGACACATTCACATCCAAGCCCATTACTTGAGCCTTATCTTCATTTACTTTGTGATAGAGTTTGACAGCTATATGGTTGTCAAGATGGAAATTTCCAAGATTTTTGTCAATGGAGAATATTCCCATTAGTAGCCGAAAGGGCTCTACTGCATACATTTATGCAGCTGAGTAGGCTGGATTTTCATATTGCCTTTTATTTAGTACCTTTCACTGGATTTAGAGATTTTATTTCTCAGTTAAGAGTGTGCTTTGCATCCGCAGAGAGAAAGGTCTTTTTCTGTCATACTGCCAGGTTGATGTTCACTGAGCCCCTAAATATTTTCTGTCTGCTCCTTCTCTGTAAGGTCTTAACCCAGTGCTAATATCCATGATGTGCCTATCTTGTGAACATCACCACTTGCTTCCTCGTTAACCTTTCCGTGGAAGGGGTGTTTTTGGTAGTTTTCAGTTAAGATGATAGGGAGGTATAGGGAGTAAAGCTACTTTTTGCTGTAAATTTCCACCAAAGGACATGATCTCTTTTGCTACCTATTTATTCTTTGTATGATAAAATGAACTGTCCAGTAAGCATCTTGTCTTTGAAGGAAAATGTAACATCCAATGCTGTCATCATGCAGTTAACTTTAAGTTTGAAAAATCAGAGAAAAATTTTCCAGAAGAAAGTGTCAGCTTTTTCAGTTTATAATACTGTTCGTGGTTCTGAGCATTCTCATCAAAGAAAAGTTAATTCTTAGGCTGCAAAGTGTTTCTATGAAATACTTGGGGAAGGCAGGAGAAACTAAGAATTTGCCTTGTACTTTGCAAGGGTGAAAACACGGGGGGAAACTACTTAAAATACAATTCTACTATTATTAGTTCTACTTAAAATATGTAGATACAGATATATATGGAGATGGGGCATCAAATAATCAAATGTAATAAGCAAAAATGCTCAAGGATAGTTTGATGCAAAGGGATCGAAACAAGCCTATATAACCTCAGCTGAAGAGTATTTCTAAAGAGCTGCTTTCTAGAGTGAGGAAATTCCAATAGAGCTTTCCAGTGATAATGGCAGTAGTAGAACAAGAGGGAAAAAAAATTGCTTTGTAAGAAGCAGATTAATATTTTCAAGAGGTGACAAACTGGTGGTAATTTTATGTTGCAAAAAAACCTGACAGATGATGTGTACATTTGAAGTGGTGCACCAGGAGCCCCAGGAGACTGAGCAGAGCACTTTGCAGCTTTTAGACAAAACTTTGTAAATGTGTACTTGAATGATGCTCTGCTGCTTTTGTGAGTTCAGTGACCAGCAAGATAGTTTCCATTCTCATGGAAATTCTCATTAGTCTGTCATAAATTTTCAGTTACAGATAAGTCAATTTGGCATTTTAATATTATGATATATTTGGTATTAATTTTTAATGACTTATCATTTTAGAAGAGTTGGCTTAGAGTTCTACACTCTCTCCAGTGCATTATATGCCCAAGTAGTGTGATTACAAGAGTAGGCTCCTCTGGATTTAGTAGACTCAAGACATCTCTTATTTATCATAAATCCCAGATGTGATTTATTTTTGCATCAACTCGGATATTGAGTATGGAATAAACCATTAAATACATATGTATGTCATATCCTATTGTTCAACCTTTACTTAAAAAATCAAGGTCAGCAAGATTCCCAGTAGGTGATGACTGGCTGGCACAATTTTGATTATCTTATGGTAGGTAATCCTGCATTTGGTAGGTAGTCCTGTTATCCTGCCTTTCCAAAGGGGGCAACCAGAAACTGCAATTGGTTTTAGGGGTTTATTTACTATTACAGCAGAATCTGATTATTCCATTTAGAGTGGTATTTAGAATGCTTTTTGATAACTATGTTGATATATACCAAATCAGAAGAGCAGTTTTTAGCAGTTTCTGTCCTTTAACCACTCTTATAGTGCATAGCCAAGAAAAAAGTAGGCTTTTTTTTTATATCCTGCAAATCTTTTCAAAATAGTAAGAGGAAAATTAATTTTATATAGCTGACTGAGGTTAGGAGCAGTGCATACTTGATTAGTTCAGACCACACAAACTCTAGTTTGTTTTGGAGCTGTTTAATTACAGATTCTTTCAGCATTGGATTTAAATTATGGTAGAACTGGAAATCTTAAAGCTTCGTGCTACTAAAATTCATCCACAGGTTTCATAATAAAAGTCAAAGAAAGTGCTTAACACAAGTATCAGATTATGTGACTAGAGCACAAGTTTGTTATATTTTGTTAGTTGTACATTTTGTGACATTGGAACTGGGACTTTGAAGGTGGTGGTTTGTTCTTTTGGGGCTTTTTGGAACAGGAATTCATTTAAGGTGAGGAACAGAAGAGGAAATCAGGGACATGTGTGTCTTTCTCCTCTTTTTAGTTGAAGCTGTGGGTAGAGCAGCTGTGGGTTCAACAGCTAAACGTAGGGTTAGAAGCCAGCACCAGTCTAGAAGTAATCTTAGTGTATTTAGTTCCATACTATGTGTGCCTTCCTACCAGTTCATTTCTGTGCTTACGTAGCTCCTGTCTGCCTGTGCCTCAGCCTCAGTGGTTTATTTCATAGGATTCCTTTTTACTTAAACCATATAGACTGAGGAAGGATGGTTTTTTGTTTTTCTGGGGAGGATTTTTTTGAAGGGATTTTTCTCCCCCACTCAGAGACTAAATTGACCTGTGCAATACTCATAATAGTCTGTTTATTTTTGTGCTGTTAGACTGGCCTCACTTCTGGTTTTGGGAACCTCTGCACTTTCTAGATATGTCAGAGTGAGTAGGGATTGTGTACCTTGAGTGTCAGGTCTTCTACTATAAAGCTCTACTGAAAACCTGTGTGGTCTTGGGGCTTTTTGTGTTTGCATTAATTTAATTGCTTCTCTGACCCCTCTTCCTCTGTTGGCCTTTCAAGCTCTGTGGGTTCTTAGCCTCACTGATATCTCTCCACAGGATCTTTGTACCAGGAAACATCCAGGCTTGTCTGGAACTCCCCCAGCCCTGCTGTCCAGTTATATGCAGCAGTTTCTCTGGCTTTTATACTAAACTTCTGGTTTTACAATTTTAATACCTGTAATTCACTTCCTTCTGTTCTGTTAAGCTGCAGATGAGGAGTTTATTAGTTTCAGTTCTCTTCATTACACATCTGTTTCATCATCTGACTGCTTTTTCATTTCTTTCTGAAGTTGTTCTCTGAGAAAGGGAAGTAATTTATAAGTATCCTTCTGGACCAGTTCTTTTATGCAGCTCTTCCAGTTATTTGATCACCTGTGTTAATTTCTTATATAGTTTCCTTTTATTTTTTTCCCTTTGGGTTACTTTTCCATATTGTATTTCTTCTATAGTATCCTAGGCAGTGCTTTTAAATTTAAGTCTTTATCATTGCAGTCAAACTAGAACGTATTTTCTGCCTTAAAAGCATGCAAATTAAATTTGATCCTACATTAGGAAATCTTTCAGTCTCACGGTATCTGTTACGTAAAATGCAAATTGGGGATCCACAAGTTAAAATAGCAAGAGGTACTGCAGTTTGAAGGGAATGCAGCTGTGTGACTTTCTACTATTTTTTGATTTCACTGACTATGTCTAAGCAGGCTCTTGGTCTGCAGGGAGCCCTTACTGTCCACATCAGAAACATGTTGAAATAAGCTATGGCTCAATTCCAGCCCATGCACACCAGCATTTCTCTTCCATGAAAACTATAATGTAGGAAATGTTACCTTCACAGTCATGTCTTTTCCCTATGTGGACTTGAAATATGGCCCAGACACACCCTCAAACTTAATGGCACCCCTGCACCAACATTCAGACACATGTATCAAGTCTCACTTGGGTTTTTATTTTTAGAGGTCTCCCTCTTTCCATTCAATCTGAATTTCCAGACCTAATTTTCCTATAGGCATACCTAGGTATACCTCCTTTGGACCCAATGTATTAAAAAGATAATACATTAAAAGTCCTCATGGATGTCTGCATTACTTCTTTCTGAGAACTGAGCATAGTACTTACTGTTCTGTGAACCATTCAGTGGTTTGAGACGGCCAGGTCAGTAAGATTTCTAAAGACAGGAAAATCCAGTGGTTCAGATCTTCACCTTATTTCTGTCAAATATTCTGATGTTGACAGTAATATTACTGGGATGCCTTATTTCTTGGTCTGGATTATTTATGGGTTTCATAAAAAAGATCTACAAATTCTTGTGATGTCGTGCATCAGAAAGGGATAATGCTTTTAGCTGAAAATAGAGCTCCTTTGTTTGGTATTTTTTTTTCGATGTATAACTTAGATATTCCCACTTTTTTAAAAAATCTTTTATTTCCCATACATATGCGAAGTTGTTCTCTGAATGCTCTAAGGGTAAAGGTGGCCTTGGGGAAATAATGCCATATATGACATCAGTGAAGAGAGGCACTCTGGAGAAAGGCCTGTCAGAGGGGGAGCTTACTTCAAGATTGCTGAACTGTGAATGTGGCAGGAAATACCCTAGGCAGTCTGGCTTCCCTAGGCAATGGCTTCTTGGGATCTCTCTTACTTTCAGGTACAGCAAACTCAGTGGACACATGAACACTCAGTTGATGAGCTTCTACTGCTGGAATGTGCTAATTTAGATCTTGTTGCATGGAAAGGCTGTGTAACGCTAATAATTGTGTTGTAAACCGGCCTAAGAAGAAAGCCTATCAGGTTCAAAGTGACATCTAAGCAAGCACTGGAGTCTGCTCTAAGTGAGGGAAGGTTAAGAAAACCTGGATTCCATCAGTGGGACAGAAGTCAAAACTGGTATATTTTTAACACCAGAAACTTTTCCAGGGATTGAAAGCAGTGATGTCTCTGAAGGAGGTTAAAGCAGCTGTCTTCTGGGTATTTCGTGTTAGTTTTAGCCTTGGAGAGCTCCAGGTTCACTTCTCGTCCATTTGCCAATTCCTTTCAGTACGTGAACTCCCCTACATTATACTTTCTTGTTTGTTTTCTAAAGACCATTACTGTTGTAATAGTAATGACATGATACTACCCTACCTTTGACCTGGCAGTGAGTCCTCTTGCTTGCACTTGACTAACACTGGCAGTCAAAAGTCACCGAGTTGTGTTACTGTATTATTTTCCTGGAGTTGATTGACCTCTCCTAATTACTGTAATGTTTCATTTCATTTTGTTTATTTTCATTATGTTTCATAATTGATTCTGGATGCATGTATATGTATATCTAGCATCAAATCATAGAATGGTTTGGGTTGGAAGGAACCTTAAAAATCATTTCGTTCCAATCCCCCCGCCATGGGTAGGTTCACTATGTATGGGTAACCTTTGTTTTTATCCTGCTGGTTTGAATCTACTTTGCAGAGAATCACTTGTTTTGTAAGCAGCTCTGTTGTTTTGTTTCTTCTAGACATTCAATACTCATAAATCTGAACTTGCAATCTCAGACAGTCTTGAAAAATATTCTTAAGTATGGATTAGTAAATATGGATTAGTATAATAGCTTGGATGTGGTCTTTTCAGGCCTTGTTGGCACCTTGTTCCTGTGAGCATGCCCTAGAACTTGATTGCCAATTTGCATTTGGGTTTGCTTTCCTGTCTTTAAACTGTTTGAGGTAAACCACAGGTGTCTGGACTGAAAAGTTTGCAGAAGGCACCTAACTCCTGGAAATGCATAATCAATATATAGTGCTACAGTCATTTTCATAAACATTAGTGGCTAATAGGTGTCTTAGGTTGTAATCATGTTAGGGCAATATTGAATGTGGTACCACCCTGAATCTGTCCAAACAGACATAGAAGCTGACGGTGTGTAGAAATCAATCACTTGATCTCTTTGTTGAAGCAATGTGTCAATTGTGTACTTTATTAACAGGAGGCTTGAACTCCTGAGCTAATATGTGTGACCATACCAAGATCCAGAATGCAAGTCTGCCTTTTCCTAATTACTTTAACAAATGCTTTTGCTAATGAAATGACAGTGGCAATTTTAATGCCCTCAATTTAAGAATTTCTGGCTCACTTCCAGAGGAGAATATAGTAGTGGCAAAAATAATTTAGCATTTCTGTAGCATGCTTTAGCATGGATCTGAAATCATTAGAGTCAAGCTAATATCTTCATGATAGTTGTGCAGTGTCCTCTAGGAAAACCCTGCTTTAGCAGGGAGGTTGGACTAAGTGACCCCATCAGTGGTCCCTCCCAACTTTAACCCTTCTGTGATTGTACTGTCATTTGGATCAAGTGGATAGAGAAACAAAATTACAGATGGGGGGAATGGGCAGAGTGAAGTACATCCAGTAGCAGGGCTTTTTAGTGAAAGAGGAGACAACAGGCTGCAAGTAACTGTCTGTGTTGTGGCCTCTTTCAAATCAGCAAAAAAGCCTAAAGTTTATGCTGAAATTTTTTCTGGCTACATTTTGAAAGATTTGGAAAAAGACCACAAAATGCATGCTTGTCAAAATGGTGGGAGTGGGCGTCTGTCTATAAGGGGTATTGCAAGCAGAAACAGAAGTGATTTGGCTTTTGTTTTACTGCTGGGGCTGTTGTTCCACTGAGATGCAGGAATCAGACACCGAACCTGATGAAAGTATAAGTGAAGGGGGGTAGTGAGCTTCCTGTGCCAAAAATGAGTATAAATTGAAAAGGCTGAATATGGGTTAGGAAAATCAAAACAGTGTAAATATACACAGATGGTGCTGTCAGTAACACAGAAGAGGTTAAGAAAAGAAAAAGCAAAGATTCTTGTGTGAGGAAGCACCACTGTCACATTAACTTGGGGAAGAATTTGGCTTGTGATATTTAATGTCACATCACTCATTTAGAGCCCTAAAAATAGTGTTTATAATAAAACCCCTGACACAGCCATGACTAGCATGATTCAGATGGCCCCTTTCCTTTTTTAATTTGTGAACAAAGCTGTTCCTTTGAAGAGAAGTATTTGTTTACAGTTGTTTATCAGTGCAGGAAATGGATCAATTAGATAGAACGTTTTAAGTTAATTGAGTGCCACTACTAAAACCACCTGACATTGTGCTGATGCCAGCAATGCCAGCTGAGAAATTTCATTGTTGTTGCTGTGGGAAAGGCAAAGACATGATGGGAAATGTTATTTTTGGCACTCGAAGGATTAAAAATTTTAAATATTTATAGAGTCTTATCTAAAATACTGATTGGTTATTAGTGCCTTGAATTGAGGCAGGGATGTGCGAATCCCTAGAGCTTTATGACCATACCCCATCTGAATTAGTCTGAACCATTAACAGGGAATTGACAGTCTAAATCTTCCTCTAGCTATATCCTCCTTTCCACACTGCACTGCCTTTATTTTTTTCACTTGGATTGTTTCATTAATGATCTAGAATGTAATAACAGCATGGAAAAAAAAGTTACAGATTCATCCCTCTTTGAAATATTTGGTTTCAGAGCTATATTTATATCTTTTTTTTTTTTCCCCTGCTACACAGGCTCGTAATCCTTTTTGCCTGTGCAAAAGCAGAATAGCAGAATGACTTCATTAGCATGGTGCTACCTTGTTGCTGTGGCGAGGTTAGCAATCTTTTCTCATTCAACAATTCTTCCCTGCTGATTTAAGGGGGTTTTGGAAGGGGAAGGGGGAAGCTTTAACATAAATATTCTGGATTATTTTTTCCTGGCAAATTGATTGCCTGTTTTGAGACTGGAGAAGCTCTTGGATGCATTTGCTGGTGCTGCAAACCCACATTTTTCTGTCAGTTGCAGAATAGCTCCAGCTTTTGACTACTCTAATGAGGTCTTTGAGAATGCTTCTTCTGCCTGTAGCAAATGGGCTTACTGTGGGAGCCAGTAACCCTTTCAGAAAGTCCCAGTTTCAGAGCTCAGAGAGAAACAGGAGAGCACAACCTATAAGACTCCTATCTCGCCTAATCTTGAATCTTGCAGGAGGACCCCCTGAGACTACAAGTGAGGTTGAAACTATTTTGTGTTGCTAAAGTTTACCAGCTAATATTAAAAAATAAAAAATACTCTTTTCCTCTGATATGATTTTCATGTTGCTGTCAGGCTTGTGGTAAGAGAGTGAATGAACTTGGAACATACTTTAAGGGCAGAGCAGATAGGAAAACTCTCCAGGTCAGTTACCTCAAAAATAAGTCTCAAATTCAGTAAGCTTGTGAGCCTAAGACAAGCTTAATTAAACTTAAAGGAAAGCAAAAATAAGAATTTTAAATGCTGGTTTGGTTCTCATAAACCTGAGTAAGCCAAAGTCTGGATTACTCAATTATATATGGTTGTGGGATTTGTTTTGTGAGCATTTTACTGCATGGTGCAAATTCTCAACATCCTTCTCTTCTGCTGTGCGTGTGTGCCAGTCTCTGAAGGAGAGAAAGGAGTTTTAGGTTATGATTTGGGGGCCCAGAATATGCTCCATGTGCCCCTATTTCATATAGGCTGCCCTCAGACATACTGGAAAGTATTTGTAAGGAGGAAGTGATACAATGATGCTCTTTTGAATATTTACCTGAGAATGTATGTAGTTGTTCATGTCTGTGTCTTGGAAAAGGATGTAGTTCTGTGGTGTGTGTAGTTCTCACTTTGCGGTGCAAGTTTAATAGGAAGGTGCAAGCTGGCCCTAATGTGTGGTTTTGTGGGCTGAAAGCTTGTCACTTTTGAAGGAGCTGAACCCTAGAGCCTGGCACTCTGGTACTGGTTTTCCTCTTTTAAAAATGTTCATTAAGGAGCTCTCCATAATACCTGTCTGCATTGAGTTATCTTTGTTCCTTTCACTTTTTGATTGAAATACACATTGCTTTATCATCAGTTTGCTTTACTTGTCTTTAAGCAAAACTAAAAGCTTTAAATCCACTCCTGCTGCAGTGGATTTAATCACTGAGGCTGGTGCTGCCTTGCCTCTCTGTGAGAGGAGTTAGTCAAATTCCATCTTCTGTGTGTGTAGGTACTTAGTTTCTCACATCTGAGAATGAGGGATAAAGGAGTAGTGTGAAATTATACCACATGGTTATCATTTTGAGACAATGGGGTTATTCACTGTAATGTCTGCTAGATACCCTTGCAGAAGACCTTATGCATGCTAGGTTCATGCATTAGAAGAAATGGATCAGATTTTTTTTCTCAGCATCTGTCTTTGGAAACCAGCGTCCCTGATAATGATTGGTGACTGTCCCAGAGAACTATCAGCTCTGTTCATCCTCTCAAGTCAGGCTTCCCAGCAGGCTGGGTCTCACAGAATGTCATCACCTGAAAGATGAACACAAAATTATGAGACTTTATGAGACAAAAATTAATGTGAGAGTAACGGAAGAGTGGGTTCTAGAAGGTAGAGGAAGTGGGGGGATCTGGGAGATGTAGGAGTAAGAAGGTGGGTAAGGGTCACTGCAGTGTCAAGGGGATTGGACCCCTCAATGTTACATATCCTCTCAGTCTTGCCCAATTGATTTCATGATAGAGAAAAAATGTTTTATCCCTGGAGCCTTTATCTGCAACCTCCAGCTGATACAATCTAAATAATGCATCTTCAGTCCCACTATAGCTACCTAACCTATTGTCTTGGCTGTGGCAATATGCCCAGTGGCAGAAGATTAGGAAGAGTATGCAAATGGATATAATGGTACTTTTGTGATGTAGTCTCCTAGCTCTAAGCAGCTCAGGGATTTCAACACCTAGAAACAATACCTTTGTTTTTACTAAACTTGAATGGGGTTTTCTTCTAGGAAGCAGTGTAATTTTAAGTTCAAATTAAAGTTTTCCAAGTAGTGTGATCACTCTCTGGTCCACAGCAACCTGCATGAATCATATGCTCTATATGCGAAAGCATGTTACCTCTAAATGGTTTTGAACCTGCCACTGGCTGTCTGATCTGGTGTCTCCAGTTCTTGTACTGGAAAAAGAAAGAAACAGTTATTCTTTTTACCTGCTTTCTGCCATTCTTGCCTTTACAGGCCTTTATATAGTCTCTTTCTCTCCTTCAGTGAAAGTCATCCCATTAGTCATTACTCATAATGAAGCCAAGCCATACTATGATTATTTTAGTTGCCTTTCTTCTCAACCTTTTCTAATTCTCTAGTGTCCTTTTTGGAATGAAGGCAACATGCAGATGAAGCGCAGTTGGTTGTTGGTTTGGGGTTTTTTAATGTCAGCAAAATATTTAAGTTTCTTCAATCCCATTCCTAGTAAGTCCTAACACTGAATTTCATTTTTTTGGACTGCTGGATAACATGATTGCATCCTTGGGCCTTCAACTGACTATTACTTATATTATTTTCCTCTACGTGTATCACTTTCTACTGAAACACATTGAATTTTATTTTATTGCATAAAATGTCCCTTTGATGTTCTTTCTGGTTATTTTGTATTATTTTATACTCTCTCAAAGGGAAGACAGTATTTCCTCTAACTGTTGCCTTGATATTCACCCCTTTCCTAGACTCTTTGATTATCTTGTTTGCCACAAATCACAGTACAGCCTTCTGTAGAACTCCCCCGATGATCTGTCTCCATTAAGAACACCCAATTTATTGTCCTGCTCTTGGCTTTGTGTTACCTAACTGGCTACTCTCCTGTGCAGGGACCTTTCCCACTTACCCTGTGGTACCTTATTTTCTGATGCTCTGATAAAGGACTTGATCAAGCTGGACCAAGCAGAAATTAGAAATCTGAATAAACAGAGGTCATCCAGTGAGGAAGTCTGACTTAGGCGAAGAGACCGCTTGTGCAGCCTGAAGTGCTGTGCCCAGAACTGGGTGGTGTGGGCATAGCAACAGAGTGATGCCCCTGGCATTCTGCCTCCCAAAGAAATAGCTGGTGGAGGTGGCCTCACCTGATCTTGACCCAAAACTGCAGTGTGATATAGGGAAAGCTGTCCTAATTGCTGTGAGTGTTGGTTTTCCTTACCTACATGTCATGGCTTAGCCCCAGCCAGCAGCCAAGCACCGTGCAGCCACTCACTCACTCCCTCACCAGCTGGATTAGGGAGAGGATCAGAAGGGTAAAAAGTAGGAAACTCATGGGTTGAGATAAGGACAGTTTAATGGGGAAAACAAAAGCCAAGCACACAAGCAAAGCAAAACAAGGAATTAATTCACTGCTTCTCATGGGCAGGCAGGTGTTCAGCAGGAGAGCAGGGCCCCATCACACATAATGGTCACTTAGGAAGGCAAACGCCATTGCTCCAAACATACCCCCCTTCATCCTTTTTCTCTCCTCTTTATATACTGAGCATGATGTCATCTGGTCTGGAATACCCCTTTGGTCAGTTGAGTCACCTGGCTCTGTCTCCTTCCAATCTCCCATGCACCCCCAGCTTCCTTACCAGTGTGGCAGTATGAAAAGCAGAAAAGGCCTTGGCTCTGTGTAAGCACTGCTCAGCAATAACAAAAACATCTCTGTATTATCAGTCCTGTATTCAGCACAAATCCAAAACACAGCCTCATACTAGCCATGGTGAAGAAAATTAACTCTACCCAGCCAAAACTAGCACACTGCAGTATGAGAAATAAAATTTTCTACCTCACGGACATGGTATAGTGCTCAAATTAGTAAGCAGCATGGTTCTTGCTGGAGAGCCCTGAATAGAAAGAAACTGGGAAATGCAAAATATTTTAAATATTTGCTCTAATTCTATTTGAGCATCAGTGTGACCCGTGCTCCAAAGTCATTTAAGTGTTCTTGAAAAATGCCGCGATCATTAGTAAGCAGCTTGCAGTGCAATTGCTGGTCAGATGTGTGCACAGGGAGAAGGGGGAGGTACCCCTATAGGCTGAGATAAACCTCCAAAGTCCTTAAAGGGGAAAAACAGTGGTTTAAATTAAAAGATTGCTGGCAAGCCTTTTAAAAATGCCAGTTGTCTGATACTAAGAGACTTACAGACTTTGGGATTTGTTTCCAATGTCACTGATACAGCTTTGGAAGATCTTGATATTTCTACTATTTTAATGTTAATTCTAAAATTACCGATCTTCATCTACTGTACCTTGTAGGGTTTAAGCAGAATGTCAATCCACCATTTTTAGTAGTCAGGCAGAAACTATTTAAAAACTGTTCCTGATGATATGCAGCTGACAATTTTAAAGAACAACCGTATGGGAGTGTTTCTTTTAAAACTACACATAACATGGCATTGTAGGATTCTTGCATACAGAAGAAAATAAACCAGGTCAGCACAGGTCAAATGTCAGTCTTCCAGTGTGAAAAGCATCCATTTTAAGTGGAAGATGAGAAATGATATAGTAACTGTTACCCTGAAGTGAAAAATCATGCTGTTTATGTATTTAATTGGTCAGGGTTTGCAATGGGGCTTTTAATTCTGCTGCTGTCGGATCTTGTACTGCTACTGTCGATCACAGGTTTTCTCTTTCTTAGAAGACTCATGGTAAATTTATTTTGGATAGTTCCTTAACAGGTGTTTCCTCGACGTTGTGAATGCTTTAAATGAGAACTGTGCTCCATGTCCGGAGTTCTCAGCTGAAATCACACGCAGCCTGACACGGGCGCTGGTGTGTTTACTCATCTGTGGCCATACTGACAGCAGGCCCTGGTGGGTCCCTGCTGCCCGGCCTGGACGCAGAACAGATGTCGGGGATTAGGAGGAAGGATCCAGGGAGGCTTTCAGGCTGCACGTTGGCGGAAGTCATTCATTGTGGAGATGCAGACAGGGCTGCTGGGCCTGTGCTGAGGAGTCACCCAAAATGGGTCTTGGTGTGTTTGAGTATCTGAATCAAAACCAAATGTTTTCCTGGTACCTTTTAATTAAAGGGAAAGCATAAATCAATACCAAAAACTAAAGTTAATGCAGCAAATGATATTATATTTCGATAGTGTTCTTCCCAGCAAAGAAGCTGACAATATGGGTCTCCTATAGTCGCTCTGCCTTGCATGCTGTGGGTGGAAAGGCTGCCCAATCTGTCCTACTGGGAAGCGGTGTGGGGCAGGAGGTGGCTGTGCTGCCTGACTTGAGGCCGGGTGGCCAGCAGATTCTCTGCACCTTGGACTAGCACTTGTGGTCAATTTGTCATTTTGTCAGTGTTTTATGATAAACAGAGCATTTCCTGTGGGACTACCTATCTTCAGCAGTCACTGGCTCTTGTGTTTGGAATGTTATATGCTCAGAAATCAACCATCTGGTGAAACATAGGGGTGGCACACGATGACCAAGACTGAGCAGTGCAGAAGATCTGCCATGGCACTGTGTGTCTCCTACAAACATCAAATACTGCACTGCATTCCTATAAGGCTTGTCAGGCATTTCTCTGGGCTGGGAACCTAACTTTTGGCTGCAATTCATTTATTTGTAGATTCAGAGCAGGTATCTGTAGCTGTGATTCGTGATGTGGAGAAGAGAATTTATATAAATCGTTACTATACTGTGATGATGCTGTTATGAAGGTTTCAGTAAAGGGTTAAAGGAAGGGAGAAGGCTTTGGCAAGAGAGTGTGGTGGGAATCATTGTAGATGTACTTTGTATGTGATAATTAAAGGCACAGAGACATGGGGCTCTATGAAGAGGTCGTATGTGCTCAAGCAATGGCATAAATTGCTCATTGGGAATGAAAATTAAGAGAAGGAGCAAGGTTTCATGGGAAAAAGTACTATTTGTGGTAAGGCTCCATTGATCTGAGTTAAACTGCAGTCATGCTAAAAATAACCCCAAGGTTTTGTGGCCTCCGGGAGAGACAGTATGACAGTAAAGAAAACTTTGACCTAGCTGTGTTTAGAACGTGCTTTAAGAATATAACCATTGAGTGAAGATAAAATCTCAGGTGAATATGTGGTGACTGAGCTAGTAAATTACTCTTTCTGGAGAAATACGATGTGGGGAAGTAATGACTTATCTAATGTAAGTCAACCATTGCTGTAACAGATTAAGAACAGATTAAAATCTCTAGAACTGAGTTTAAAGGCCACAGTTTTTCAGAATGCAGAACTCCCTCTATTGGAAGTGATGTACTTTCAGCTGCTGTTGAGTTTGGTAAGAATTTAACCTGCTCAGTGATTTATAAACCTATGCCCCAGTTTAAAAAACTTGGAGAAGATCTACTTCTAAGCCTTGCAGTTACCAGATCTAATTCATACTATATGATTATTAGCCATTTTCTGAAATTCTTGAACTGTTAAGGAATCCACAGGATGTAAGACATGGGGAATAGTGTTATTCTAGTAAATTTAATCTCAAGTCGTATCAGGAAATAAGTAAAAACAGAATATGAACAACAGTGTTTTCCGTTTGTGGGTTTCAGTGCTCTAATACACTGCAAGCAGCAAATCTGTAGGTTCACAGTACTCTCCAACAAGCTGCTTGCAAGAGAGGTGTCTGCCTACCCCATGGAAATTGCTACATCAGGACTCTGGAGAGCAGCAGTCTTCCTAAAGTCAACACATTTGCCAGATTTGGGGACAACATTCTGAATCTGATTTGAACTAATATTGATAGAAGTGTTGCCACTGGCCATTTCAGATTTTTATATGTGCCATAGAACTTGAGTTTTGGTCAGCAGCTTCAGTCAGGAGATAGCATTGTTTAGATGACTCAGGCAAGTGCATAGATACCTGATTCTACTTACGTGAAATATTTAATTGTATAGTTAATGTGGTTTATGTTTTTGGGTTTTTTTAATCCACTCTCTTAAGATGGTCTGTAAAAGCACAAAAAAGCTTAGCACAAGGATACACTCTGTGGCAAAACAGGTAGTAAAAGAGTAAATGCACATCTCAAATATTTTTTTTAAAGTTAATAAAACAATCATGTGAGATGAGAAAGTGTTATTTGATACTAACATAAAAAACCCTATTTTTCAGTATAGTATTTGTTTGTTTAAAACCTTGTTTTTGAAACACTCCACAGAGGTTGATTCTACCTTCTGTGTTTTCTGAGGTTGGGACACATGCTCACATTCATACCATGAAGCCATGGTAGAGGTAGAATAAGACCAGGGTTCCTGAAAGTGATCTTTCTGCTTATGGTAGGGCATCTTTTGACTTAGAAATGCTACTTTGCTAATATTCAGGAGGATGTGTTTTATGTGAGGAAGCCGGTGCTGTTGCAGTAGCACAGCTGGAAGATTTCAACACACAAAGCCAGGAAATTCGAGGGTTCTGACTCTTTGTAGGTATAACTTCGTAGGTATAACTTGTATCTTGGCTAGCAAACAGCATCTTCTGCTAAACATAATTACTCTCTTGGAGTTTTAAATTCAAAGGTGGGTTCTGTAAAATTTCACTTTTCTTCCCCCTGCAGCTTTCATGATAAAGGCACAGTTATTAAATAAGGCCAGCTACTATACAAGAGTGGTTGTTCCTAAAACCTTCACAGAAAGTTACAGGCAGCTAACAGGAGTGGTTGCATGTTGAACATTACTTCGAGAGGAAGACCATAATGTAAAGGATAAATTTCTTTTTATATGCAGAGTAGAAGTTTATACTGAAGTGCATGAAGAAGTGAATAAGACAAACTGTTACATTGTCGGGTCTGTCAAAGTTAGTGTTTTGCATTTACTTTGTTCTTTCTATTCATGCCTCTTTTGGTGTAATTTGAAAGGGAAGGAGAGAAAAAATACAAGGATTCTAAAAAAAGTGTCTGTAGGATTGACTTTGCTTTCATACTGGGAAGGACACTTTCCTACGTGTTTTACCTTGGCTTGGTGAAGTTACAGCCCCGTGGCAGGTCACTGCCCACCAGTAGCTAGCTACCCATGGGCCTGTTCTTCCACATTTTCAAGGGTGAGTTCATTTCAAATTGAAATACTGTGTTGTACAACTGTCCAGTTGGGTAAATCTCAGAAAACTCTATCTTATGATTCAAAGTAGCATCAAGCCTGATGCAGATGAGGAAAAAGAAATCTTGCCATAAACATTGTCAGGGGCTGGTTGTTTTTCCCCAAATTGTTTGTAGTCCTCACGAACATGTGCAAAGGAAAGAATTACTTTGATTCAATGATTTTAATTCGTGCTGGGGGAGCTCAGACTAATACAAAATTATATTTTATAGCTGAGTTTTTTTAACCAGGAAGAATAATTAGCGTCTCATGCCATTTAGGTAAAGTTTTACTGAGGTGTTTCATACACTTCAAGGAGAAGTTCTTTGGTTGACAAGATCTGTGTTTCCTAATAAAATTTCAGGAATCCCCTTATCCATTTACATGGAATATGATTTTACTAAGTTTTAACAAATGGTCTTCTCCAAATGACTTTGAAGAAACATTAATTTATGGGGGTTTTTTATTGCGCTTACTGTAACCAATAATGAAAAAAATCATGGGCTGCATGAAATTGCATCAGAGTTTACACTGCTAGTGAACCATAAAATCAAATTAAAGCACCATCTGATTAATTTTCTTAATTTTTTGCTATAAGAGTAATAATGGAAAGTAGCATGGGCAGACTCCTTGTTTAATTGCTACTGTTGTATACTAATTAGATAATGAGATACAATAATTTTTTCCTTAAGTAAGGCTACCGATGTAGAATATATATTTTAGTTAACACAGAGCAGAGCTTATTAACATCTTTTGGGACACATTTGGCTGATGATATATTCATTCGTCTATCACATATTAATTTCTGTGAATTACATTAAGAAACAAAATAGAAATAGGTTGCTAACTTGCTGTGTTTCTCCATTATGGACTAAGAATTCCTGACAAGAAAATAAAAGCATGTAGGAGCTTTGAGGATTTCACTGTGCTCCTGTAGTGTTATAACGCTAACTGTTTTTTCCAAAATCATGGCTGTGTATGTCAAGTTACTTTGGGTGGAGCTTTTTCTTGCCCTTGAAGACACTAATTTACTGGTTTGTAGTTTTGTAATGCTAATTCCTGGAATTTTCTGATCATGAAATAGCTTAAAGGAAGCAATTCGTCTTTTTTGAGTTGCCATTGTATTTTTCTGGGTCTTCTGTACTTCAGTTTGTATTTTCCTGCTTTCTTTCATCCATCATAACCAGCAACTTCTTTAACAAAAAGTTTCTTGCCTGAGACCTGTATCTCAAAATTCCTTGGGCTTTGCTAGGAATGCCAAATATATGCCTTTGTGATATTGTGTTAGCATTTTTCTTTTTACTCAAAGTACTGCTCCTGTTGTCCCTCCCTACATTTATATCCAAGTGCTACATTGAAATTACCAGTAGACTGGATAACTATGTCATGGAAGCTACGCAGTGGAGAGATTTCTTACTCCAGGCTTCCGTGTGTCTTTGACTGGCAAAATTAAGGGAAAAGGGTAAAACGTGAGTGAGGTGTCTTGATTTCTTTTTTTCTTTTCTCCTCCTACTGCTCTCAAGGGGATATGACTGTATGAGCAGACACTGCAAGAGGGAGGAAATAGGTTTGAGACTGAACCAATGTATCATTGTGTTAAATCCAGCCAGCCAGTGAGGTCATTGTTTTCATCTGAGTCATTTTAGAACGAAAACTCTTACATTATGGAAAACATTGCACATCTTTATTTCAGACATGGAAATATCCAGCCAGCCTTTCGGTGGCAGAGCTCCGCTGATTTCATCTGAGGTACTCCTGACTCCCAGTGGTGTAAGCAGGATGGGAAATAAAATTTTTCTGCCTCATTTTTTAACACTTTGCCACTAACCCAAAGGAGTTACTCTTTAGGCACTTTTCCAGCCTAGACTCTTGTTGAAGAGGGAGCTGGTAAATCTGTTGATCACACCTTTCAGCCCTGAATCTAGTAAAGCTGTCCAGCCTGGAGCTGGCTACAGTTATGCTGTGGGGAAGTCCTTAAGCACCAACTCATGTCGAAGCTAGACTGTATTCCACCATACACAGGGAAAATCCTTGAGACTGCATTCTTGGGTATTGATTATATTTCATATTTGGGCTCCAAGAGGCTCATTTTCTGTGTAGTGTGATTTAACTGAGGAACTTGGGCAGTCTGCCCAGCACTGCAATTGAGTTGTGTGACAGGAGCTGGCCCTGTCATCCCTCTGCACTTTCAGCTTTAATGTATATGATCTTTAAGGTGAGTCTGATATTTGTAGCACTTTGAGGATCTTGTATAATACCGTAATTTTAACACAATTTGTCTGTCTACTACAGTATTAACAGCATGGGGTGAAGATACTGACCGTTCCACGTAAGCTAATAGCAATAGTGGGAGGTTTTGACTGAATGTAATAAATGCTTTTTTATCATTTGAAGTGTGAGATAGTTGATGCTCTCAGAGTAATTTATGAAAAATGGATTGGTTTATGGCACAGTATCTTCCAGTTGTTACATGGCATGTGTTTAGACTGTTAGTATATGGCAAGTCTTGTGTCTCCTTAAGATCTGTTCAGTTACTTGATTGTTGAGAAATTAATATTTTTACCCATTCAAGGTTAAACTTCCAGGTCTTTGAAAGAATACTACCTAGTGCTGGTGCTGAAACATTCAGGCTTAAGAGGACCCAAAACATGCAGAGCATGTACAGTGCAGCTCTCTAAAGGAAGAGAGCTCTCTAAAACAGGTGTGGGTAATGGTCTGCAAACTATAAATATATATTTGTTGGGGAGTTTGCACAGCAATATTGTTGACAATCTGTGATAGTTTTTTTAATGCATGGAATCTGTTTCTCCTGAAGTAAGGGTTTAAATTTTCTTATGTAAGCATTTAAAAAAAAATCTGCTGCAAAGATGTCTAAGCTATAACATTACTAGAAGTGCAATAATTTCAAAATTGGGGTAGCATGTGTTTTACTTTCTACTGCAAATATTTTCTAGACATTTAAAGCAGTATCTGAATCTATAGAGCCTTGTTGAATCTATAGAGCAAATGGAAGGCCATATTTCCCAGGAATCTGGAAGTTTCTAGAACATTGCTGTAATGTGTCCCAGTGCTAATGCCTGAGCTTCTCAAGGAGAATAATATATTTGTCCATACACCCTGCCTTCAGGTGAGGCACTGGAACTTAAAGATAAATGGAGGGGGATTGTTTGCCCAAGCTAGCAGCAGTAGTGGGAAAGTGTCTGTGATGAAGGCCCTAGGAGTAGCACCTCACAACAGTGGGCTGAGGCAGAGATAAGCTTTGAAGAAAACTGTCTTCATTGACTGTATAACAGACATGCAAGTGACTTGCCTAACATGGGATGGGAGTGGAATGACCAACTGGGATTCCCCTGCCCCAGCTTTAGCCTTTCTCAAGTGGTGCGCTCAGACCAAGGCACTGGTCTAGAACTAATGGAGGAGAGGTACTGGCAGAGATGTCTACCTCATGCATCTCAGTTGGCTGTTTGAGGTGGGGTTGTCTGCTGCTGGGGATGCATTGCTTTCTGCTTTAAGTATTGAGGCAATGCAGATGGAGCAGCAGGGCCAAGGCTCCCAGAGCTGCACTTGCAGCTTCAGCCACATGTCTCATCAGGAGGGTCCTTCAGTGTCTTAGAAGTCTAGATCAATAGTATCTCAGTGATGGCATTGAATATTTCTTGTGCTGTCGCCATATGTGAATGCCTCACAATAGTCATGTGGCCATCTTTTCCCTCACTCCTCCTTTCCCAAGTGCTGCCAAAGGCAGAGCCATGCTATCATCCACATGTGACTACTGGTGACTTAAGTGGTACGCCATCACCTGACTGCAGGTTAGACTTGAATCCCTAGCTTATAAAGCTAGAATTGAACAAATATGAAACCACAACTGAGTGACTTATTGCGTCCTTACCCGTGTCCAGGCGCACTTCCAATAATACTTTTAATTGTGCTGTAAATATAAAGCCAGCTGTTTCCATCGTGATCTTATGCTTTTGCTGTTCATTTTTTGTCAGAGTTAAGATGCATGGATATATGAGGAAATGAAGTAATAAAGAACTTTTGTTATTCAAAATAAAAATTTAAATTTTGTCTCACTTTTCTAGAATGACAGAAGATGATTGAGATCCTTGTTTGGTTTGTTAGAATCATTTACTGGTTCCCAGTTGTCTAACCATGCTTTGAAAAGAATACCAAAACAGTCTACATATTGACTTCCCACCCCTAGGCACTTTTGGCCTTGTCCTTCTTGGAAGTTACTGAAAATAGTGGCACCACCTATTGGTGGAATAGTACAATTAGGAATGATGCTTATTTGCATACCAAGGAAAAGTAGTAAAACAGAGAAAAGAGTTCAAAATGTATTCCATATTGCAATTTAAAATTTGTTTAAAAACAACCTACTCTGTATTTGATATGCTTGTGTATAGTATGTCCTTGAGTTAAATTAAGCAAACAAAAACTCAAAAAAAACCCCCAAAAACCAAAAAAGCATACCTTAACCTAGGCTATGTAAAATAATAGTACAAAGCAGATCTTCCTGGTCATTCTGAATGGCCAGTATTATCACTTTTTTACTGTGTTGAAAAGAAGAAAAAGAAACTACTCACTCTTACAAAAGTTGTTTACAAGAGGTTAAAGGTATTGGGACCTAAATTATTTTCTCCTCAGTTGTGAAATAACTGGAGCCAAGGGTTTTTTTCTTTCTTTTCTTGTTCCCATTCTTTCTTTTTAACAAATGTTACCAGTTCTCTAAAATGAGTGCTTTGTCTGTGGCAGATTAATCAGTGCTTGAAAGGCAGTCTACTGGTGGCAGCAGTTTAAGTTGCAATGTCCTCAGTAGGAGGACTTGCATTAGTCTCAAGTGTTTTGGGGGGGTGCCTTGTGATTTATGATCTCTGGTAGTTAGATTTGGATGGGATAGTCTCTAATGTTTACATCAGTAGACAGAATAAAAATTACTTAGTTGCATACTGTGGGGCCTGTGTGATGACAGAGCTGCTCAAAATTCTGAATTTTTTTTAAAAAGCAACCTATTTCTACTGCTTCTTGTGATCTTTACCAAAAAAAAAAAAAAAAAAAAAAAAAGAAAAAGTGATCATTCCTGTTTGGTAGCTCTGCTTTTCCTATCTAGAGGGGTATAACTGATAGCTGAAGGGTGTTATTCAATGGGTATAGAAATGCCCTGTTTCACTGAAGATGTAATGCAGTACTCTCTTCACTGCTGTCAGGAATAGCTGAGCAACTGGAATGCAGCACAGCAACAGCTGGGAAGCCTGAGAAAAGCTTTGTTGGGATATATAGGTGTTCTTATTGTAGCTTCTGTTCATAGCCCAGCTCTCTATCCTGCAAGTTGGAGACTATCCTAAAAGTGGGTAGTCTGTGGATGATCCCCAGAACATGCTAGGTGATTTCCAGTGAATCCTCTGCTGAGGAGCCCCCATCCTGTGAGCAGAAGGTGTGATCCTGCCAGAGAGGAGACTGTGTTCAGAGGCAGAGCTGTGCATGCAAGACAAACCAGTTCACTGTCAAACAGCATAGCAGTCACATAACTCCAAGGGGAAACTAGAGGTGAGCAAGAAAGAAACTTCCAGATGAGCTCAGAAATGGAGTAAAATTTTCGTAAGGATTGTGTGGAAAAAGGCTTGCCAGTAGTAAAATGAGTGTTTGACAGGGTTCAGATGAGATGAATAGTTTCACTGTTATGGTGAAGTTTTTGGAAGAACAATACTTGAGTAAAATACATAATTGCAGGCAAAAAGTATTTGCTTTGATTTTTTTTTTTATGGGAGACATGTCCAAATTCATAGCCATTGGTTGAGATGTCAACATTTATAACAACAGTAATAGTGTTTAAACTTCTATTGAACACGTACTCAGATTGTTCTGCACTTTGAAAGTGTGTCAAGTTGCTTTCAGCTAGAAAAGCAAGAAGTGGAACGTAAAATATTTCAAGCAAAAATAGCAGAAAATGAATATGGAATACTATGGACCCTTTTTAGCCTTTATTAGTAAAGGCAACGTAAGGATGGTCAGTGGAAATAATGCTGGTGTGGTTCTGTGACTGCTAGCACTTGCAGGGTCACAGCCAAAGAAGAGCAAAGCATGAGGATAAATCTCATTAAGTTTTGGCTCTGTTATTACAGTTCTGCTTTTTGGCTAACAATGAAGTTATGAATTCCCTCTTATTCCTGCACATCCTTTTCTTTAAATAAGCATTGATCAAAACTGCCTGTATGCTTCTGGCATTCACATGTGAATGCAGGCATGAGGGCTCCCAAATAACTGAGAGCTGATTCTGGGACTGGAATGTGTTTGCTTACTGTCTGTGTGGGTGGTAAAGTGTCCATAAATGTTTTAGCACTGTCTAGCTTGCTCTTGGTTTCAGTACAAGATTTACCACTGGTCTGTCAGTCCAGCAATGGCATAGAGGATTTAACATTTAAAAATGAAAAATGCTTTTGGAAGTACTTGCTACTGGGCAATCCAAGGGCAAGTTACAGAATCACAGAATCAACCAGGTTGAAAAAGACCTGTGAGATCGAGTCCAGCCCACCACTCTGTCAACTAGACCATGGCACTAAGTGCCACAATCACTCTCTTCTTGAATACCTCCAGGGGTAGTGACTCCACCACCTCCCTGGCAGCCCATTCCAATGTCTGATCACTCTCTCTGTAAAGAATTTCTTTCTAATGTCTAACCTAAACCTTCCCTGGCACAGCTTAAGACTGTGTCCTCTTGTCCTACTGCTGGTTGCCTGGGACAAGAGGCCGACCCCTACCTGGCTACAATCTCCTTTCAGGGAGTTGTAGAAAGTGATGAGGTCTCTCCTGAGCCTTCTCTTCTCCAAGCTAAACGATCCCAGCTCCCTCAGCTGCTCCTCATAGAGCCTGTGCTCCAGTCCCTTCCCCAGCCTCACTGCCCTTGTTTGGACACTCTCCAGCACCTCAGTGTCCTTCCTAAACTAAGGGGCCCAGAACTGGACAGAGTACTCAAGGTGCAGCTTAACTAGTGCTGAATACAAAGGGCAGAATCACTGCCCTGGTCCTGCTGCCCACATTATTCCTGATCCAGGCCAGGATGCCATTGGCCTTCTTGGCCACCTGGGCACACTGCTGGCTCATGTTCAGCTTCCTGTTGATTGGAACCCCCAGGTCCCTCCCTGCCTGGTCATTCTGCAGCCACTCTGTGCCCAGCCTGTAGCACTGCATGGGGTTGTTGTGGCTGCAGTGCAGGACCCAGCACTTGGTCTTGTTAAACATACTGTTGGATTTGGCCCATCTATTCAGCCTGTCCAGAAGGGCTCTGCAGAGCCCTCCTACCCTCCAGCAGGTTGATACTCCCCCCCAACTTGGTGTCATCTGCAAATTTGCTAGTGGTACACTCAGTCCTCTTGTCCAGATCATCAGTAAAGATATTAAACAGGACTGGGCCCAACACTGATTCCTGGGGGTCACCACTAGTGACCGGCCGCCAACTGGATGCAGCACCGTTCACCACCACTCTCTGGGCCTGGCCCTCCAACCAGTTCCTAACCCAGCACAGAGTGCCCCTGTCCAGTCCGTGGGCTGCAGCTTTTTCAGGAGTGTGCTGTGGGAGACAGTGTCAAAGGCTTTGCTGAAGTCCTTACAGACCACATCCACAGCCTTCCCCTCATCCACCAGGTGGGTCACCTTATCATAAAAGGAGATCAGGTTGGTCAGGCAGGACCTGCCAGTCCTAAACCCATGCTGTCCTGTAGGTGCCATGTGATCACACTTAAGGTTACGGAACAGATCATCCTGCCGGGCACTGAGGTCAGGCTGACAGGCCTGTAGTTTCCCAGGTCTTCCTTCTGGCCATTCTTGTGGATGGATGTCACATTAGCCAGCTTCCAATCATCTGGGACGTCCCTGGTGAGCCAGGACTGGTGATAAATGATAGAGAGCAGCTTGGCAAGCTCTTCCACCAGTTCCCTCATCACCTTAGGATGGATCCCATCTGGTCCCATAGACTTGTGAGGATCCAAGTGGCTCAGCAGGTCACTAACTTCTTCCTCTTGGATAACAGGGAAGTTGCTGCTAGATGTGACTTACTTGTTAGGTGAACAACTTTAAATAGAGATCAACACCAGGAGAACATACTAGATGCTATTGATGAACATCCCAGCAAGGCACTGTGATGGCTTTTCTCAGTTTAAAAGCTTTACTGTAGTGATTGGTAGAAGTCTTTTGTTGTGATCAGTCATGTTTAAGGGTATAATAACAAATTTTGTCTTCTTACAATATATTTCAAAGGCTAGTAGATATTTTGTGTAGTTCCACATTCTGCAGCTCAGCTTTGTGTTTATCTGTGCAGTGCCTTGGCACTCCAGCATTACAGGCTTGCAATGCTTGTGTGCTACAGTAGTGAGGCAAAGCTGAGCCAGCCAAGCCTGCCTTCCACTGGTGAGGCAGCTGCTACAGTTTTGTGTCCGTGGGTATGGGCCTCCCTGCCTTTGGCAGCATTGCATGTGAATGTCGGTAGATGTGTGTATGGAGCATACAAAATATTGGGAAGTAAATGTTTTGGGAAAGAGATATAGCAGTGTCCATAACTGGCAAGAGAGCAAAATCTGTCTATACACTGGAAATCCTGTTCAAACCCTTCAGCCTCTATTTCAGTTGTGTCCTTGCACCAAAAAAAAAAAAAAATCCTTTCTGTCCCTAATGTACTGGAGAGCTTAATGATTCTGATGAGAAGTGTGTGGGTTGCACGCAAGAGGTGATGACGTTGTCTTAAGTCTTCCATTTACCGAACCTGGGCCTTAATCACCATTAATTTATCTGCAAAAGATTCTAATGATTGAAAGTAGCATTTCTGTAAATAGTGCTGTATTTCAACTTTGTTCCATAACTATGTGTATATGCTGGGTTGTACAGGGTTTCTTCCTTCTCAAATCCCACCAAGCTTTTTCTTCAAGCATTGCAACAATGCGAAAAACGCAAAGATAAACTTTGAACTCTTTGTTTGTAAAAAAAGCCATTTGCAGGACAGGAGTGAATCTTTCCCACCCTGGGTTTCGGACAGCAGTAGTTTGAACAGGAAGTATTTAAGTGAAATGTGACTGAAACATTTTAGAGAGAAATGTGTTTTTTTCATGTCAGTTTGATCCTGCTTAGAGATCCAGGACGGTGGGTAGAAACAGAGTAAGCAAAAGGCACAAAAGATAGTCAGAAGGGCAAGTTAAATATACTTATGGTGCTCTTCTCCATGACTTAAAATGTGTCTGCCTGAATCTACAACTTAATATCATTGGAGGATTTGGTCAAAATGCTTTTAAAAAATTGTTTTCAAAAATTTCTAAGGAATCTGAGGTCGTAAGGAATCATTGCAGTGAAAAATACCATTACTATTTGTTAATTGAAGACCTATCTTCTGTTAAGAGTTGATGAGGCTTACCACCACCATCAAATTTCAACATCACCCAGTACCTGTCTGATGCCATCACTCTACCTTTTTGCTTGTAAACAACCACTTAACATGTAATGGCTTGAAAATACTCATGATTTATTTGTTTGTTTCCTTCACAGGCTGGAATGGTGTTAAGATGTGGATACTTCTGGTTTGGCTTGTTTCTTGTGCCCACTGCGTGCCTTGTTAAAGATGTGGCGTGGACAGCGTAAGTCTCAGACCAGTCCTCTTGGTGTTTTAGGAATAATTCTGTATTCACGTGTTGTCCAGTTCAGTATTGTTCTGTAAAGAACTCTGAAGTCCTTCAGTGAATGTGAAATGGTACTCCATTGGAAGGGAAAAAAGGTGAAATGGGCGTGACTTCTCACCTGCCAATGCAACCAGCAATGTGAGAGAATGAATAGTTAGTCCTGAATCTGAAGGAGGAAGCCTTGTCTGAGTAATGAAGGTGTGTCACCTTATGATTATCTGTATTGTCTATCCTTTACTTAAAGGCAAATTTAAACTGGACATTAGAGACTTTCTATTCCTAAAAAGGAGCAAATAATTTGTTCAACCTGTCTAAGCTTAGGTAGAAAGTAAAAATGTCGCACTCTAATCCATTCTCAGTAAGCTGTCTCAGTAAGTTATTCATCAGCTGCTTTTTAGGTTCTCTTTCAGCAGCATATCTTCCAAAACTTAACTGAGAGAAGAGCAATACTCCACACTTCATGTTTGAAGTTGTAATGATTCCTTCCCTGACCAGAGAGGAGGAAAAAACCTGTGAAACAGAAGCTGGTGTAATCCCCTTCTCTCAAAACTCTGTGGTTTCAAAGCATTACAGGAGGCAAGCAATTTCAAGAACTTGGACTCAAAGGAAAGCAACTTACCTTCTCTACCATTGCAATTTGAAATGCAGAAGCATCATTTTCATTTAGAATTTCTGGTGTTTTGTTCAGCATGCTTTTAAGTGTCTTAAGCACCAAACCTTTCATCCTTTCCCTTGGAAAACAACTAAGAAGGTTTTGTTGCATGGATATGTAATAACCTTGTGCAAGGAGGACCCAGGACATTCTTGGGCAAAAGGCAGATCCTAACTGGAGTGAAGGAGAAATACATGTTAGCTTGTCACTTTTCACAAAGGCTCAAAGTGGAAGCATTGTAACACATAACACTTAGCTCCAGGAATGAACTGTTGGTTAGTCAAGGAAGATTCTTAGAATGATAGAACCATTTAGGTTGGAAAGGACCTTTAATAGCATCAAGTCCATCTGTAAACCTAGCACTACACAGTCCACCAATCTGCTTTATGGAGAAATGCAGAAAATACTGACAAAAAGCAGAAAGTTTCCCAAACACAGGCACATTTCAAATATCATTATGAAATCAAGTCATATGCATAGATCTGAAAAATGTGGGTTTTATTCATATGGGGTTGATAGCACAGCTAAATTAAATTGGTAGTAGGCAAATCTACCAATCAGTAAGTACTTCTTAAACGCTTTCCTGTTGTCTCCCTCAGCTTAATTTTCATGAGCTACTGCTAAAATTAAAACTAGGTATCATACTGTAATATTTCTTTTCAGGGTCAAACTATGATTTAATAGTCCAGCATATCAGAGGGCTTTTTGTTGCACTCACTAAATTTCTTCAATTGAAAATTATTTTAAAATTCTGAAAGTGAAGTCAAAATGTTTAAATTTAGATACTTAACTGTGTCTGTGACCAGCTCCTTAAAGCTCTGGGGGAAAAAAAAATCTTAAAATTCATTTAGCATAACAGGCCTTGCTCCTGTGTCAGGCATTATTTAAAATTATCTGCTTAGAAGTCAATGGAACTTTTGTGATTAAAGCTAAATAGGAGATGAACTGTTTGCAGCATCAGGGATCAAATTTATGTATAGATGTCCAAGATTACACTTCAGTTTTTTGAATGTTTTCATGATAGTTGAGTGTCCTGAAGTTGTCCTCTGTTCTTATCAGTTCTTGGCAAAAAATGACTCATGAATTGTAAAACAGGCCAGACCATGGCAGGCTCATCCTCAGCTATTAGTCATTTTAAACTCTGTTACTGACTCAGCCTGTTCTTTACTATTTCTTGGAGAAATCTCAGCAACATAATCCTTTCAGTGGTTCAGACCAAGAATGTACAGAGATTGTGAAGCTCTCAAGACAAACTTGTATGATTGATATGCTAGATATTTTCCCAACAGATTTTAAACAGGAGGCTCCTATCAACATTAAGCAAAAAATCTGTTCTCTGAGCAGGACTTTTTTTTTCCCCTAACCCATCACTGAAAAATTAACACCATTAATATTTTAACTAGGATAAATGAAATGACACAGCTATCAGCACTGCCATATGGAAGGAGTAAAGGTCTGTTTGCTTTCCAAGAGGCTTGCCATTTAAAACTGGAGCCTAAGGCCTCTGGAAATCAGCCGGCACATTTCCATAGCAGTGGTTACACCACATTGCTCTCTGTAATTCAACAGAATATGGTTTTGTCTATAAAATTACAGCAACTCTGATTTCTCATGATCATGGAATTTATCCCTTTCGGTTTCTTTTGGATGTGAAGCGTATGTCCGCAGGAGGAGCATCCATGTGACCCAAAAGGTACATGCCTAATTGCAGTACAAAATACTGCCAGAATACCATACACATGGTACAGAGTTTTTGTCTGGAAAAAGGTTGACTGGAAAGACCTATACAAATCTTTTGTTTCTAAACTGCTGTGCTGCATGCACTATCAATACTTCTAATGCTGGAAGCAAGAACTAGTTTTACGTGTTCCCTTTGTTACACAGGCTACGTTTGTCAAAACATCACTTACCTCCCATGTTCTCTACAGCTCCAGGCTATTTTTTTTCCTTTTTTTTTTCTTTTTAAATGAATCAAGGAAATGTGGAAAACTCTCTTTAAAGAGAGGGAAGCTTATTATTAATATTTGGTTCAAATACCACATTGTTAATTTTGGTCCACTACCCTGAATTCAGTGCCTTGGTTTACCTTATAAAAGTTCTAGTTGTGCAACCATCTGAATGAGCAAAGCTTTATAAGGTGAGTGCTTCCTCACATTTGGCACTTCTGACTTGAATACGTGTCACCGGCGCTAGGAAGTCTTGAAATAGCTGAGCCGCAGAGTTACATGGGAATCATAAAAATGCAGAGTATATTTCAGCAAAATCAGGCAAGAGGGCAAGAATTTAGTCATAATTGGTATCTCAATACTTACATTACAGTGAAAAATTTCCTGAGCCTTCCAATTACCAAAATTTTCATGTACTTTTTTTTTTTTTACTGTGGGGGAAGAAGCATTTTGCACTTACCAGTTGTGCTGTGTAAGTAAGAGAAGGTACAAGGAGCTCTTCCCATCCTTGCACATACCTGCAGTCCCTGGAGTGCAAGACTTTTAAGATGGTAGTGAGGATAATGGGCCACAATAGAGGTGGTGTCATGTTTGAGAAATGTTTGTGAATGCTACCATGCAGATTCTGGCCTCCTGACCCCCCTAAATATCCTCCTAGGGCAGCAAAGGGATGCACTTCCCTGGCTTGGAAGGGGAAGGGCCATACAAAATGCAGTTAACCTTTTGCCCATTCTTATGGTCTCTGGTCTTAATATCCCAGTGTGTGAGGGGAAGGTGAGTTTGTCTTTATGTAATGCATCAAATTGCAGCTGAACAGTAACATCAAACCAAATATCTCATCATTTATTGAGAGACTGTGTGTCTAGGGCCACTTGTAAAGTACTAAGCTAAAAGCTAAGACTCCTCCCTGTGTTTCTGTGTATCAAAAGTTTATAATGTGCTGTAGTGAAAAAGTCATAAAGTTTCAAATCCTGTTGCCAGCAGTCCATGGAATATTTGCAGTTGACTTTGATAGGAGCAAGCCCAGACTCTGAGGCAATTGTAGTACCACATTTTAATATTTGTTTTTGAGGGAACATGTGGATAGGTTAGCTCAGACCCTTTTTATATTTTTTTATTTATTTATAAATACTTGATTACTGACCCTTCCATGGATATTCTTGCTTCCAAGTGAAGGAGTGACTCAATGCATAACAACTACCTGTGGGTTTATTGTTGCCTTATGGATACCCAGCCCCAGCAGAGCCCTTGTGTTTCATTGTTTCACACTACTTACAAAACACTTCAGTACTCCCAACTTCAGGACAACAGTATATTTTCCATGCTGTGCCGTATCAGCCTCCTTGAGCTGTGCTGCACAAATTGGACTTGTTGCTCAAGATCTGTTAAGTTTTGGATTCAATACTTGTTCTAAAGGTGAACATCATCTCTTATGGTGTGTGGCAAGATACACATGGACCCTTGGGAGAGATTGAATAACTTGTACATATGTGTTCTTGTCTATGGGGAGAACTGGTTATAAAGGATTTGAAAAATTCCAAACACGCTCAGTCTTCAAGTTTGCAATAGTAGGTATGGCCTCTTTAAAAGGTAAGAGAGAAGTTCAAGGTCAAAATTTCAATGTATTTATTTAAATTAAAGACTGCGATGATGAAGTCAACCAGAAAGATTATAAGAATTAATAGCCTCAAAGCTTTCTCATTTTAATAGCTATATTCCCCTTCCTCAAAGAGGAGACCAGTCTAATCATTAGCCTAACTAGTTATAGCAACTTGAATCTAATTAATTTCTGTGCAGCTGTTGGTAATCTCACATTATTGAAGCACTATGAATTTTAAAAATATTCTTGCTACTCATTTCTTTCTACACAGTATGTTGGTGTTGCAAATCATACACCTTTGTTGGTTTAACAGTATGTTCTTCTAAGTACATCCTGATAATCTTTACTTCCAGATTTTTCTATGCTTCATCTTCTGTTGTTCTATTTTTTTTCTCTTAAATGCAGATATGTTTTGAAAGTAGTTTTTATTTTAGCTTCTCATTTTTAGGCATTTGCCTAATTCAGCAACACAAAGACCAGAGGACTTGGATATCTTAGTATTAATATCAAGGCAGTATCATCCTAAATAGTATCAGCAAAGATTTTGTGGTCTTTGTTTCTTATTCCCCATGGAAGGAGCTATAAGTATCATAAGTACCTTTTAAAAATAAATGCGTCTTCATTATATTTTAATTACATATACACCAGTCATTCTTTTTCTCCTAGAGGGAGTTTGACATTGTTTTATATCGTTGGTTAAAGATTTTAGTGTCTGCATGTAAGATTTTTATAAAACTTGTACAGAAATTTTTGCCATCTTTAGAGTTGAAGAATATTATTTTAATGCCATGAAGCAAGTACTGTCTCAGCCAACTTGGCTCCATCTTATCTTGTTTTGCAGTTACATGCAAATCATTATATTCTCATGGGACATTTATCCTCCTTTAAGTGACACAAAAGAGGAAGCTGATCAAAAACTGCCCATTGAAGAAAGATCCCTGCTTCTTTTTTTCTTGCTTTGTACATGTCAAGACGAAGGGGACTAGATTCTCTTCCCTAGATCAATGTAATTTAGGTATAATAGCACTGGAGCAATAGGTAAAACTGGGGGTAAAAAGGTCAAATCTCTTTATGGGGGGAATTGCACTCTAAATTTTGGTTACAGGTGTTGTACATAGGTTGCTCTTTCAATCCTCAAGCTGAGGAAGTAGGTCACAGCCAGTCTTGTTACTGTCAGTTTGGAAGTTCACTGGGGAGAGACGTTCCTTTCCAGTCATGTGAGAATGATAAACAAAAATCAAGGGGTTTGAATGGTAATTACTACCTGAGACTCTCCTCGGGTTTTCAGAGCAGTGCCACACGTAGCTCAAAAGACAGGGTGGAATCTTGTTTTACTGCCATGAATATTCAATGAATCCCAGCCCTTTGTCTGAATGCCCAGGTCCTGAGCAGTTCCAAGGCAGCGGTGTCAGATCTCTGTGGTCCCATAGCTTGGCTGCTTAGTTAGGTTTTAAGTGTTCTGTTGAAGCAGCCAAACTCTGTTGAATTTGAAGTCCTCCTGATTTCTCATTTCTTATGTATTTTTTCCCAGGTATTGTGAACCTGAACTAACATGGAAACACTGTGCCTTCTTTTCCAGATCCTTCAAGGGAAGGCCCTGTGCCTCTCCCCTGACAGGTAAATTTGGGGATTTGTAGCAGAACAAATGTTCACATGGCTTTTTTGTTTTGTTTTTGTCTTTTCCTTGTGGTACAGGGCTAAGCATACCTACCATAAAACTTTGCTGGAACAAGTTCAGGAGTTGGAGACGAAGACAAGAGAGCTGGGAAAAGCCATGCTTCGTGATAGTAATGGAAAGAGGTGGGGCAAGTCTATGCTAAATATTTAAAGCAGCATTTTGTCCTTCCTGTCCTCTCCCCTCCCTATTTCTTGTTCACCATTCAAATCTGATTCTAGACAGGGTAAGAAGACTTCTCTCCTGTATTATTCATTTATTGTTATTCCCTTTCATATATGTCTGTTCCCCCCCACTGAAACCAGCCCTTCCATTTTCATTTCTTCTGCTTTATTGCTGTGAGGCTGTATTGGAAACTGCTGCTCAGTCACCCTGCCTGGTAACATGTAGTGCTATTACCTGGCTACTGGGCCAGACTGGTTTTGAAAGCACTTTGTTATATGTCATCCAAAAAAAATTAAGAAATTGTATGATAACCATGTTAGGGGAGGGAACTGTCAGCAGCTCAGGATATAAAGATTGTAGCTAAAAGAAGAACTGTCTAATCCAATGTGCCCTACTACTTCATCCAGTTTCACCTTAATTTTTTTTCCATGCTCTTGCTTTTTCTACCACAGCTTACAGGCCTCTTGCTTTCAGGATTCTTAGTTTCTTGTTTTGCCTCTCCCTTATAACCACACCATATGGACTTGAATATATCACTATTATTGAATCTTTCATTGTATGGGGAGAGTATGTGTTGTGTGGGAACTTTTGTCTCTTCTGAAAGAAGCTAAAGAAAATCATGGTCAGGCTTTTACATCCAACAGTTTCATTTACCATCTCAGAATGGGGTACTGCATCAGCTGGTCGGAAAAGCTCTCCAAGTTCAAAAAGGTTTTAGAACTAACTCTTCTGTTTCTTACACAATATGGCACCACATGACTTGCTAAGAAACTACATGATCATTAAACTGGATTTTAGCAAACCTTATAAACTAGCAAACTGAGTGGAATGGGGCTTTTAAAAGATTTTGTTCTTCTGGGGCAGGGTCATCCTTTGAGCCTTTGATGTCTATTCTGAGGTAAACTAATTGCCATATTGTAGCTGCTGCTAAGACGAGCAGATAGTAGATTTTTTTTTCAACTGAACTTCTGAGTTAATAAGGACTGTTTTTAGAGAAAATTATCAGGGAGTGAGTTTACTGAGATTATGATAAACTGAAAAGCTTTAAAAAATGCTTGTGTGAACTTCAGTGTGTTTATAAGATGTCCTTAATGACCAGAGTTCGCTTCTCAGAGGCCAAGACAAAGTAAACACAGTGTTATTGATTAAGATCACTTCAAAACACTTGGTATCTTCAGTTTTTATTTAGAGTAATTTTTTTGCTGTGACTTTTAGATCCCACAGAACACAGTTCATAAGTTGTACTCACTAGCAAAAGTCAAAAACTGCATATCAAATGATTTAAAAAGAGAAAGCAAACTTTGCAGCACTGGTCAACAAAGGCAACCTTCTATGCCACAATTAAAACCAACAAAGATGCTTTAAATCAGGCATTTAATTAAATAATGGGCCTTGTTTTTAGAGTGCTCAGCAGTCACTTTTAAATCAGTTGGGCCAAAGCACTTGGTTACCATGATCAGATCAGCCTCCCAAGCAAGAAAGGTATAACTTGGTGTTGGGAGGTGCTGACTGATAGTGAGATTAGATGCCAGCCAGGTAAGTGGAAACAAGACGAGCAGAAACTTGGCTGTTCCCAGGCACACAGCTCTGGTAGTATGAGCGCCTTGGGTGTTGCTATGGTTCCTATCCATGCATAATATGTGAGGTTGCATTGGTGTTGGTTTGTAGCATTTGTGTTTTTCCTGCCAGTATTTAATGCCAGTTACTGACAGCTGAAGAGGAGAGTGAGTCAGCTTTCTGCCTGATAGATCCCTGGGTTGCAAGGCGGGTTGACATGCTGTTAACAGCAAGAGACACTTAGCATTTGATCTGTTTATATGTGCGTGTCTGTGTCTCCAAGAACTTGATGGGTTTCTTCTCTGTTTACACACTGTCCTGACTTTCTGTAAATTTAATGGCCATGTTGTAATTCATTCATACGCTGCATGTTTTCATAGCCTTTTACTTTATTGCATTCTCACTGCAAACTCTTTCATCTGCATTCCTCCTCCATATAGCTTCACTTCATTCTCGAAACGCTTGCATGGAGATGATGTAAGGAATCCCTTCTGGCTCTCCTTCCCATTTTCCCTCCCCCCTTCTTTCCATGCATTTGTTTGTTCTCATTCCTAATTGCTCCCAGATTTTCTGGGTGGTCCATCTGTGAACTAGATAATGGTAGAGTGCCTCTGCCTGCTAGAAGCTGGTGTGCTGTGCTTGTGTTGTGGCCTCCCGAGTGCTCTCCGGAGTTTTTCTGTCTTTTATCTCTTTTGTTTGTCTCCTGGCTCTTTCACACCTGCTAGAAATCGTGTGCTTGTCCAAAGGGAAGGGTGAGGGTGGGAAAGAAACGGAGTTGGAACTTTCTGCAGTTACAGTCTCTGGTTCATGTTCTTTATTTTTTAAAAAATTCCTTGAAGCTTGTGGAAACGTGTTCTAAGGCACATGCTTCCTGCCCATAGCCACATTGCGCTTGGGATATTTCTGGCAATGTGACATTATGCAGGAAGGGAAAGTAATGAGAGTCTTCTCATTTCTAATGGAAAGTGTAGAGCTGTGTAAAACCTCCACGGGTCTGTCTGTCACCTCGGCTCTTGGTTGGAAGTGTTCCTGAAAACATACCCATTAGTTGTTGGTTTGTTCAGTCAGCTGTGGAAGATAAACTGGCTGTCATCGGGGTCTATTTTCCTGGCCCATATAGCAGACACTATTTTTGTTCAGTGTTTTTCACAAACAAACAACAAAAAAAATCACACCCAATTACAGATAAGAGAAGGATTTAGGGAGCTAATTGCTTTTAGACAAAAAATGAGGTGCAATATTTGAATGTTCAGGACTAATCTGCTGAACAAAAAGCAATTTGCAAAGCCCAAAAAGCATCTAGACTTGCACAACAGGATGCCATTAGTTTGCTGTGGCTCAACTGAATTGCTATAAAATGTGAGCAGATAACACCTGGGTCATCTCTGCACTTGGGAAAGGAGTGCTGGGAGAGCTGCGTGTGCCACTTGATACCTAAATATGCATATTGTGTCTTAGAGGGTCTTCACCCTGCCAACTGTTCTTGCTAGACACATTTTTCTGGGCTAATAAAAAATGTCTTCACTAGTGCTTGCTACATGCTTTTGAATCTTAGCCCCTTTGAACAGTTTCTAAAATTGAACTTGCTTGTATTGATCTAAAAAAGCAGGTGCAAATTTTTGCCGTACCAATGGCAGGGAGCAAACAGCAAGGGAAATGGTAGGTGAGGGACTGTCCGGTCTGTGCAGGGCAGAGTGTCAGCACTCTGAGCACTACAGCTGGGTCCCAAAACCCTTGCAAATAGCATTACAGTGGTGGCTTGGAGATTATATCAAGTGTATAGTTTTGAGCTGTAAAGGGTCATATTCTGATTCCTTTGTATATCTCATCTGGATAGCTAAAAACTAATTTTCATGGAAGCTGGGATGATCAGTCACATGATTCCAGGAGCAGGGGATTCATCAGAGAAGCTGGAAAACTGGCAACTCAAGAAACAACTTGAGAAGCAGCAGAGGGATTGTACAGTAAGGAGCTGGTGGTGGATCCCATGCCACGCTTGCCTGCCTATGGAAGATGAGTACCCACACTTGCCCTCCCCAGCCTGGGCACCTGGCAGCGCTGGGCTGAACTTCAGCCCAGCTGTGACATGAGCAAGCCTTGGTGTGGGAAGGCAGAGGGGCTCCCTGGCATGCTCATGTAACAAAAGGCAGGCTTTAACACTAAATTTTCATGAATTTGGAGAGGTGAGAGGGGCAGCTTGTGTGCCAAAGCAAACATGGACATGAGAAGACACCTGCCCAGCAGATTTAATCATGTTAACATGTGAGATTTGCACAAAGAAAAACAAGTTTTCTACAGGTTTGTGTTCAAAAGTGCCATTGAGTTCAGCTGCAGAGATTCTTGTGTCTTTAAATAAGTTTACAACTTAAATCTTGGCTCATAAAGGACCAAACCTTCAAGTCCTCATTCACTTTTCACTCCATCTAACCTCTCATTGAAGTCAGCAGGAGTTCAGGTGGAGTAAAGCCTGATTAGGCACCAAAGCAAACTTTACTTTGGAAACTCTTGTCACTTTATTGCTCCACTGGCCAGCTAATGGAGAGTGAGCAAAGCTGTGCAGCACCCTCTTTGCGGCAGTAGATTTCCTGTTTCAGAGGGTTTCTCTGTCTTAGAATTGCCAGAGAACTCCCTTTGAAAGTAGCTTTTTGGTTGTTTTTTCTGTCCTGTTATTAATTGCTTGGTGGCCAGGATTAGAAGATTATATTATACTGAAGAAGAACGTGGCTTTCATGATCTACTTTACAAGGAGCTGAAGGGCCTGTATGGGGTGTTGCAGGAAAGTACCCACATCACTGAAGTATTGGGAAGAATTTCTTCAAGTGGTTCGGAATTCTGGGAGGCAGTGTCTTGTCTTCAACACAGGTGAAAGGAAGCGACTACAGACCTAGTGAGGTATAGCCATGAGCAGTAAGGAAGCGCTGCAGTGTGTGTTTGTGCAGCGTTTTTCAGTATGCCTCTTTCCTCTTGCTGCTCTCAGATGGTGATGCTGGGGATGGTGATCTCAGGGGATGGCTATGGTGCCTCTTTTACCTCCATTGCATAAAAGTTTTTTTGGTACACCTAAAACAGGAGCTCCCCACAGGCTCTCCACTGTCTGCCTTCAACAAGGAGGCATACTGGTGTAGATTCTCTTTCATTTACGTGCTTCTCACCAAATCTAACTCTGTTGCTTTAGTGAAACGTGCATGACCAGCTCTGGCCCTGAGAGCAAGTTGTCTTATTTATCTTAGCCTGGGTTTTATTTGGTGTGTGAGGGTAGATGCTTATCTCATTTCAGAAGCTGCATGACCTAGTGGATAATTGGTGAGCTCTGACACAGGTACCCTTGGAGATTTCCCTGCTCCACAGGTCCATGGGGAAGAGCAAGAGGGGAACATGGGGAACCTGTTTCAGGCTTGTGGCCATGCACAGAACTGAGAGGAGCAGAGGCCTCAACCTTGTGCCAGCAGAAGCAGAAACGGCAAAACAGATTTAACTTTTAACAAACACATGAATAAGGTGAGGACCTGGTCTCATGGTTCCTGAGGAATCTGCAAGCTTTTTCATTAAGATCAACAGGACTGAGACTT
Organism: Corapipo altera; assembly: GCF_003945725.1. Classification (NCBI taxonomy): domain Eukaryota; kingdom Metazoa; phylum Chordata; class Aves; order Passeriformes; family Pipridae; genus Corapipo; species Corapipo altera. Next base: position 71,948,799 of record NW_020884872.1, read on the forward strand.
GGGCTCATTATATTTCAAAGCACTTTGTCTCTTTATTGATGCATTTCAAGTTATATCTACTTGAAATGGGAGACCATGCCAGTAAGGCCTCTTCACATCAGCAGGTACAGTGAATCTTACTTGAATCAAACTTAGTCTGGTGCTTTCAAATGGTTAAATGGCATTGGATGTTTGGAGCTGAATTCTTGTTTCATGAACGTGTTGACTTCAGTGTATTTGCTCAGGATACACACGACTGTGATCTGAATCCAGCCCTTCCAGTGCCAGCTGAGCGTAAAACGAGGTTCAAGAGAGAGAGGTGTATTTTGGGTTTTGAGGTTTCAGCATCCTTTTTATCAATTTTTCCAGATGTTCTTCACACCATTTTTGGGAAGCAAAGGTGAGATTTCTCCACCAGCATACACAAGAAAGTGACTGGCATATTTATGATTTTTCCTTGCAGCTTTTCTAGTAAAAAGATATTAGACTCCTTTTACTAGCAAAAAGCACATAAAACTGTATCAGTGGGGGTTTTTTTAAATTCTTTGATTCCATATGGTAAACATTCGTGTATGGTAGGTGGAAAATGCATAATTTTGTTTTATTTTACACTTGACCCTTTCTCTCTCCCTCCTGTCCCATATCAGTAAGGCATCATCACATTATTTCCTTGTTTTAACATGTACAATTAATTTCTGGCATTTCTGCCTCACCCATGTGTGTGAGGCACTTGAAATCACTAAGTTTGATTCCACTGTGGGGAGGCTGTGGGGCAGAGCTGGGAAGGGGCAGAGGACAGAGGAGGTTTCGGAATCTGGCCAGAGTGTTGAAGGGGGGACATTACCATGTTCCCACTGATACTGGGGACCCAAGTGCCTGGTTGCTAGTGCAAACCAGTTGGAGCTGACATGCCTCTTCCCCGGTGCAATTAATTATTTCACATCATCATTGTACCTATCACGTAACCTTGAGGGAGATCCATTGCACAAATAGGGTTAAAACCTGGTGACCTGGAGAAGGATTTACAACTGTGATCAAATCTGCTACCAAAGTCAAAGTTGATGGAGGTACAGTATCAGCACAAAGGCCAAAATGAAGCTGTAAATTGAAAAGAAAGATTAGAAAAAAGAGAACATAACAAGATGAGAGTTAAAACTGATTAAGGGGCCAATCCCTCTGATGCCTAATCCTAAATTACTGGCTTGGGCACTGGGGATCTCCGCAGGGGAGAGAAGAAATCTTCCCCTCCAGGCTGCACAGCAGGAGAACTGCTCCATAACAACTGTTCCAGCCTAATAGCTTCAGCAGTCTGCCTGGACCGTGGCTCCTCTCCTGGTTAACATGGTCTGGAAAGGGAGGCAGGACAGTCAGCATTCACCCTTCTGATTTGCGGTAAAGAATAAAGTGCTAAGTTATGCATAGCAAGAACAAGAAAACACAAGTTGTATTAGGTATTAAATATTTAGTGGACAATTACAAAATACTTAAAAGCTTACAGAAAGGCAACTTGTTTTTTTTTTCAGATCAGCCAAATGTCACGGGCTGTGCTCTAAATTGTATCACGACACTTTCAAAGTTCACCATTTTTTGTTGTTGCCTTGAGCTGTTCTTAAGCTTTATTCTTAACCTTTTATTTTATCTCTAAGGAAAAGGAAGAAAAAAGCTGATAAGAGGAGTTCAGAGTTTTGGAAGGCAGAAGTAACTTTAACTTAAATGAGAGTATGTAAGTGGACTTACATGGAAAATCCAGAAAACTTGGAATAAAAACAAAACAAAACAAAACAAAAAACAAACCACATGCAAAGACCCCAGACCAAAAAAAATCTATACATAGAGACCAAGCACAGAAAACTTCAACCTCCAAGGTGACTACTTCTGAAAAAATGAATGAGTAGGAAAAGAATGTTATAATTACAACTGTATTGCCACCTTATCTATAAGGGATATGACCAAGCACCCAGTAGAGTAAGTGCAAAGTGAAGCACTTAGGGACAAGAAGTCAACAGCACTGATACCAAAAGGAGGATAGCTGAAAAGCAGCAAGCCACACTTTGCCTTTTTTGCTTCTGAAATGTTTAAATTGAGTCAATTCCCACATTTTGGAAAGGCTGAAGGCAAAACTGGGCAGTGTTAAGTTGGTTGACTTTGGGACAGCTAACAAGGGTGTTTGCCCCCTGGTCCCAAGGAAATGTATAAACACGTGCATAGTGTTTGCAGTGCTTAGAAATGGAAGGTACTTTAAGGAGAGAGATATCACAATTATTTTCTTAGGGTTGTTGCATTTCAGAGAGGAATGTGATGTTTAGTGTCCAATTTTTTAGATGGTATTTTTAAAATGTGCTTGGTCTTATTGTGGGTTCACCCTGACTGGACACCAGGTTCCCCTCAGAGCTGCTCTGTTACTCACCCTCCATCTTTGAGCTAAGTGACATTGACTCTGTAGGACACGGGGGAAGCTTCTGGCAGCTTCTCACAGAAGCCACCTCTGTAGACCCCAACTGCCAAAACCTTGCTACGCAAACCCAATATATGCCCTTCTGTTCTAAGTAGTAGTCTTCGAAAGAAGTTTAGGAGTAAGTCTCAAAAATGAAGGGTAAAATGGACTGTCCAACTGATTCTAGGAGTCAAAAAGGAATCTAGCTTTTCTGCCTTAGGACATTGTTAATGACAAAAGAAAATGTAAATCACCCTTGCTTGTCACCAAAAGGAAAAGCTTTGTCCTACTTTTATCCATTCCTCTTTAAGAAACAAGTTGAAGAAGGTTGTGTGGGCTTAGAGTGGAGAATTTGGCTCTAGAAGTCTGTATACTATCTGGGTGCTGCAAATGGGGGCTGGCTGAAGCTCACAACATGCCTTGGCCTCTGCTGTTGCAGGATGGTTCTGCCATGGGTACAAGGTGATGTGGCAACAGGGCTAGACCTGTGTGCACCTGCTGTGGGGCCTGCTGCTGCTGCTGCCCTCTGGCTGCAGGTGCTCCTTCATGCAGACCTCTGGGGTGCAATGGGAAAGCTGCTGTTTGGCTGAAGCAGCATTCTGCCAAGCCAAATCACAAGCTGTAACAACAGTGTTTCTTCAGGGCATTGGTGACGGCCATGGATCCATGGGTTTCTGTTGATGTGGCTGCAAGGCTGGCTTAATAATTTCGCAAACCACTAGTTACCAGCCGTGATCACATGGGCCCATCTTTTCCCTGGCTCCTCAGCTGGATCAGCTCCACTGTTTGTGGGGTCCACATGTTAAGTGAGCTGAAGGAAGTCATATGGTGTGGGGAGAACTGTCAGGTTCTCCCACTGACTGGTAAGGGCAGGGGCTGCTTTAGCCATCAATCACCACAAAGGACATCCATGGAGCTGTCGCTGAAGGTGTTTGACACTCAACCTTTTCACATCCAGGCAGGATAAACAACTTGCAACCACCCCTGGGCTGAGCTCAGTACTCCATGTTGCAGGCCTGGAGAGCTTGCTAATGGCTGCTCTCAGTATGTTCCAAGTCATCCTTGCAGGGCCACACGTCCAGATACATTTGATGCTTAAAAGGCAAACATTTGGCTGGATAATGTCAAATATAGTTCATAAAGAAGGAGGGTTCCCTAAAGAGTTGCCTCCTGTCTGGGGAAGGGGAGTTTCTCTTCTGTGGCTGTCACATGTGCTTGGGAAGCCTGCTGGAGGGGAGCTGCTGCACTAACAAGGCCTGAAAGTGTTATACTATGGCAAGGCATAAGGGCTCAGCTTCCCTGGAAAGCTGGCTGTTGCTGAGCCCTCAGCAAGGACTTGATACTCCTTAAAACACGGCTGTCTGCTGCAGGAATCACTTCTGACAGGTTACTTCTTGCACCTCCCAACCTACAAGTGGCACAGGCAACACTTCTGTCTTTATTTCTCTGTGGTTTTTGCTGGAGACCCTTTGGTCTCCTAGCCATGGGCCGGAGTTTTTTTGTTGATGGCTCGCTGAATTTTTACAGTAGAATGCAAAAGGAGGACGGTTTGATAGGTCTATTTCATCTGGATCCAGAGTGATTAAGGACCAGTGTGTGTAGACGCTGACTCTACAAAGAAAATGCTGATTTTTGTTTTACTGTTTATATGCATCAGACACTTCCTTGTGAAATGCTCCAGAGGTTTCCTTTGATTACACTGCAAATTCATTATCAGTAATGCCTGTTTACCTTTTAAATTAAAAAGACCTCCTCCTCTGACCTCAGAGTAAAACATTCCTGCAATCCAATGCTAGATAACAAAAAATAACATCTCCTCTTTGTGGATCAGAAAACCAGCAGATGCCCATAGTTGCCCCTTGTGCTGTTCTGTAGGAAGGTGATTCCTCTCTGTGATGTCTCTGAAGCGCAGAGGATGGAGGTGTATTTGCTCACTCACCCAGTCAGGCCTTTTTTCCTGCCTTGAGTTTTTCTGGGTGTTTGAGCACAGAGTTTTGCCGAACACTCAACATTAGTGTGACTTGCATTTGAGATGGCTTTCATGATTTAATTTTGAATTCTTGGTCTGCGTTAATGTTGTTTTTACATTCTTCTTATGCCAAGCCTACGTTAGTTATTTCTCTGTCCACTGCATAACTCTCAACAGTTCCTGCATGCACATTCAAGTAATGCACTTGAGACTAAACTAAAAGAAAACAAGTTAAACTGAGGCCTGCGGCTGTTCTAGGGGAGTACCCTCAGCCAGAAGGGAGTATCTGAAGAAGAAAAATAGGTCTCCTCTGGCCAATTACAAAGGTGTGGCCACAGACTCTTCCTGGTGTATGGTACTTGCTCTCTGTCTGCCAGGACCATGATTGATTCTGTAAGCCTTTAAATAGTTCACTAAAGGTGAGAGATGGAACTTGTGAATAAATCCTCAGGAATACCTGAGGTAGTGAATAAATCCTCAGATACGTCCTACCAGCCAGAGAGGGATCTGTGAGTCCTCTTTGCCAGGTAATAGGTGGGGAGAAGCCATAGTGCTTGAACCCCCAGTTGTTCTTCAGAAGACACTTAATGGAGTTTGAGAGCCAAGAGAATGAAAATCAACAATCTGCTTGTAAAGGATTTGGTAGTTAGGATTGATCAAAGCTGGAGAAGTCTGCTTCAGACCTTTCTTCTCACTCTGTGTATTTTATTTTGTTGTGTTTTTCAGTGACTGAAAAATGTCAACAAGAAACAGCAAACTTTTGTGTAAGTTACTGTTGGTATGGAGGCAATGAATTATTATATTTTAATTCTAAAATTTTAAAAGGGAGAGAAGAATATCCTCTTTTCCCCTCAAAATCTAATCCACAGCTAAAGATGGCAGGGATAGAAACTTTCTAATCTTTTACTATGTGTGTGGCCACATGGGATATTTTGCAAAAACTTCTTCTCCCCTCCCTCATTCTCTCCCGTCCCTGATGTTGCAGTCGTGGACAATGCATTGCAAGATGCTTCTTCCAATAGGAGGAGAATGCCGGCCAGCCAGGGCAACAGTGTGTTTGGCAGAGTATGTGGCAGTGGAAGGAAAGAGGCTGAACAGGGATTTATCTGCTGCTTTTTCTGAAAATGCATGTCGTCAGGAGTATGGCTGTGGAGTTAAGGGCAAAACTTCAACCTCAGCCTTGAAGGATTTTCTATTTTAAACCAAGCTGTACAATGATTTACCTGTTGCTATGTGCTGCAGCAGCACTTTAGGATAGAAGAAACAGTGATGCTGCACATGCAGGCGGTATAGTGAGGGCTTCGTAGTTATCCAGATGACAGGGAAAACAGCTGCAGCTTTCTTGTTCTCTGGGCTTACCCACGGATGCTGAGTATCTTGCACTGAAGAGCCGTGCTTCTGCCACAGGTTCTTTGCATGTTTTTGAGGTGGGGGTAGCAGAAGTGTGCTTGTGCGTTTTAGTTGTGTCATCTCTAGCAGCCCTTGTTAGTACATCAGTTCTTCCTTCTACAAAGTGGAAAAGCAGAAACAAAGGAAGTCATTTCATATGTGTATATCTGACTGAAGAGGGGCAGTGAGTTAAAACCAATGGCAATAAGTTTATTTGCACACTTGGTGTGTTTCTATTCTCTGTCTCCTCTAGTACATTGTAACAAAACACAAACAAAAAGTTCAGATCTTGTAAGAGAAGGAGGGCTCTGATTTTTTGTTTTGTATTTTTTTAACTGGACTATGTGTGTGTTTTCTCAGGGAAGATTCAATTTTAAGAGACACCTGCATCCACTTTAACCCTCCCTGTTTTGTCATCCCTGCTTTTCTCACCAGCCAATTAGTGGACTCAGGAGGACATTCTGGGTCAAGCTGTACCAAATACTACAAATCCTCATTAACGCTAATTAGCGCTCAGTTGAGCTAATTTGTGGTGAAGCTCATCTTTTTTTAATTACTTCAGCAAATGAGACAGCAGAACCTTGTGGTCAGCTTTGAATTATTCTGTTTGTTTTGATGCACCTCATTTGAATGTGTAAAGCCAGATGTTTGTTGCCGAGATTTAAGGGCTGTTTGCTTTTGTGAGGGATGAGAAGAAGAGAACACAAAGATTAAATGAAGGTCTCTGTTGACACCTTAGGGCTATTCAGTTAGGAAGATGGAAGAGTCATTTTATTCATGGAATTGAAAACATTGTTATGAAATAATGTGTTACCTTTAGTTTACCTTTTGATTTGTCGTTCACTTAATGAATTTGTGTGATGTTTTTAGCACAGACTTCCAGGCAGGCAGAAGTTGTCTTAACCCTCTTATGAAGCCATTGCAAAAGTATTCCTGGCCCCAGGTATTCTGCATTATTGATAGCAACTGAATCTGGATTTAGCTGACTTGCATACTGACTTTTTTGTAATCATTTTTTTCATAGTAACCCTCAGAGTTGGGACATTTTAATAATTATTGTTCTAATCTACTGTTTGTTTAGTTCAAAGCATTTTGTCTGTGTCCTCTGTCCTTCATATAATTACAAATAGGTGGTGCCTCTCCCTTACCCTCTCAGAGGTCACCAACCAAAGCATATCTCACTATTGCCTTCCATAAGAATGTCCAGGTTTGTGATTTCTTCCATTCTGACACAATTTTTGAGGTCCTGAATATGAAGACAACTATCCCGTATTCAGAGTATGATCTTATGATCTCTTATCCTTTTGCCTCAAGGCATCTTAAGATGCCATCCTTAGACCCCGTGGGGGTGCTTAGGCACTGACTCTGAGTCACTGGAAAGCAGAATTAAATTGAAAATCATGGCTAATGCTTGGGATTGTTAACAAGTAGTATTTCTGTGAACAAGGCTTAACCTGTTGCCTGTGAGTCCAGTGTTGTTATTAGTTTTGCATCGAAGTGTGAGGGAGACTGAGAGGTCTTCACTTGTTACCTGCTGGCAGCAGACAAAAACCTTTTCTGAAAGTGGGGACAGTATGAGTGCAAACACTTTAAGAAAGCCACTTCACTTTCCTTTCAGGGTTTGTATTGGGAGATCTAGTATCTGTTAATAAATCAAATACTCATCCATTTCAGAGAGCTGTGTTGCATTAACCTCTGTGTATTAAGAGCTTATTTTATAGTACTTGACTGGTCTTGACTTGCAGTCCGTTTAGTCATCCCTTCTACTTAAGCCACAAATGCTCTAATTCTTCATGAGTTTTTCTTTCTCTGCATAGATATAATGCACTATAACTTCCCAAATGGGAAAATCAGATGTGACTTCAGTTTTGAAATTGTTGATTATAATTAGCAATATCAAAGATAGTGTAACTTTGGCTTTCTTAAAGCTGCAATGTGTGGTTCCTGTTCAGAAGTCCCTTGACAACACACTTTCCTCCACACATTTCATGGAGAAGCCTGAGGAGCTAAGCATTACTGGCCTGCACTTCATCTGTTGCTGTGTGGTAGACAGACAGATGAAGAATTTGTTCCTCATGCTTTTTGCTGCTATGATTAATTCCATTCTCAGTGTAAGAATTTTGTGGCAAATATTGCTTATTTGTCCCTTAAAATAAATATTTTTGATCTATTTAAATTTCCTTCTTTAAATTGCCCTCCAGTTCTCCCACTGAGATGGGAAAGACTCTTCTTGCGTATTCTTCACCTGCAGAAGGTGAACAAGTGTTCCACTTCCGTCATTCACAGGACAGCAGTTGGTTCAGGCAGTGTTTCACTACACCAACAGGTTACCCAGCAGTCCTCTACAATCAGCAGGGGGTTGTACAATACAGCATCGCTAATTTGCATGTGCACTGGTAGTGATTGGCTCTGCAGGCTGGCAACTTTGTGAGCAAGCTGTTAAAGGTTAGGGAAGTCTCGTGTCTTGCTTCATGCCTTCCATTGCATCGCCCTTACCTGGTGTAGTACGTGCTTTCTTTGTAGTACGTGCTTTCTATTATGCTGCCTGCTTGGAGCAGTTAGAAATTTCTTTCTGTATGTACTTGATTTTTTTTACAGACAACAACCAGTCTTTGGTTTTTTAAGCAGTTGGGTCTTCCAAGATTTTAGAAGCTTTCATGTGGTAACCCTGGTTTTTATGGAAACCTGTGACCCTCTCTTTTTTGAACACATGCAGATCTCATGATCTTCTTAGAGATTGTTTGACAAACTCAGTTGGAATCTTTACTTTTGCTTCCAAATCTTTTATCAACTTCTGTTTTATATTGAGGGAGTACTACTGACTGCAGGCAGAGAAAGCAACCTGGCGTATCTGTTGCAGGTGTGATTCTGTGGTGCCAAGGGAAGGAGTGGGGAAGAGACCAAGTGTCTGAAAACACTTGGCAGTTTGTAAACATTTTAAAGGAGGAGTCCATAGGCTCTACAAGCTTCCAGTTCAGGTGTGTGAGCTTAGAGACCCCAGGAAAAAGAGAAGGATTCCTCCCTTTCTTTTGTAGACATCTCATTATGCACTGAACAGAGGACTGAGCCTGGCTGTTACCTTAATGGACTATTAAGTGGAATATAAGCCTGCATGGCTGGATTACATATTATAGACATCTCAGAGATTCTTCAGTTACTTTCTTGTTTGAAGATAACAAACTGCTTCAGTGAAAGGGAGGTGTTTGTTTAAATCTGTTGTAAGCTTGTTGACGGCAGCAGCTGTGCTTGCTGGGATTTCCATTTCATGTACCAAATGCATGTGAGTTTGTAATGCATTGGCATTCAGGTGTGTATCCATGTTTTCAGCATAACTAGTGGAATTACTGCTTGTGAATAAAGATGTGAAAGAAAAAGCAGACTGTGAAAATGGAGACACAGTGTTAATGTGGTGCAAATGGGATAAAGACACTGCAAGGAGCTGCTCCAGCAAGTAGATTCCTTCTATGCACTAGCTCCATCTCGGTGTTAGGAACAAGGGTGAAATGTTAAAAACAGCCCAATTGTGGAGAACTTTGAACTAAAATAGACTGTAATATCTTTCTGAAAATAATCTGATGTTGAAGTTATTTGATGCTCCAGTGCAGTGAGATTTGATAACGTTATTTTAAAACCTCATGAAACTTAATGGGACTTGTATACATAATTAAATGCTTTGAAAGGTCAGGATCTTAGTCATCATTCGTTAATTCTGGGCATAAAATTCTTGATTAAATGAATGTTGTGTTTTTAATAAAAATCAGAGTGGAGAGCATCTCTAATGATTTGTGTATGTGTGTTAAACCTAGTGTAAGCATACTGTATTTTTCACCTCAAGTTTGTATTTTTACTTTTTGTAAATTCAGCAATAATTTTTTCAGGCCTTTCACAGGAACTGTGAAAAACAAAGTTTTGTGGTTTTTTTTGAAAAAGGATAGAAATTTTTCTTTCTCGTATGAGGAAAATGAGAATGTTCTTTAGGAGATAGAATATCTCCTAAACTAAACCTAACTATGGTTCCCACCTTTTGTTGCTTCAGGTCGTTTTGCAGGTGTGATAGAAGCCTTCTACCTTGTGCTAAGCTTCAATGCTTTGCTCCTTCTCTCTAAGGCCATTTGTGGGTACTGTGATTAATGTATATAATACTAAAGAGAAATCTTCTTTTTAATGTTCTGTATTACTTGATCAGACTTCTAACATGGTTTGTAATAATTTAGAGGCATCAAGCATTCAGAAATTACAATAACGGTAATATTAGAGATGGACTGACTAAAAGTAGGGTTATACAAAGTGTCCTTAGAAAGGATGAGTTTCCATCATTAGACAGTTCTCTTGCTAATGTGCAGTTTAAACAAAAAAAGGGGAAATTCTTTTTTGTACTACAACCATCTCAAATATTGACAAAGTCAAAACTGCCAAGTACTTTAAATACAGCTTTTACCTTGAAATTATCTAGTTACTCACTCGTATTTTTTCTTTTTTTTCCCTCTCTCCCTTAGCGTGAACGAACGTGATCATTTGTTAAAAAGGCTTGGCAGGAAAACTCCTCCGAGCCTTTTCCGTGCTCATTCTGTCCAGCAAAGTATATCACGTAAGTAGCGGATCATGTATGCGTGTGTGTTTCACAGCAGTCAGTCCCAGATGAGTGAAGCAAAGGGTGATTATTTTTTAATTAAATTGTAGGTAGAGATAATCTAGCACAGAGGCTGAGCTGCCAAGCAAGACACATACATTTGGAAGTGGAATTAGTGTATTTGGCCATAGGCAAGTGGAGCTCAAATGTGGTTAATTCCCCAGGAACCAATCAACAGGCCCAAATGACAAAACCCCAGTAAGCAGGTTCTCTAAAGGTAGAATGCTGATAGTCTTAAGGATACTGTAAAAAATCAAAAACTCTGCATAAAATAAATGCTGTGATAGAGCCTAGCTTAGATAGAAGTGGTTTCTGTATGAGAAATCATATTATCTGTGGTTAGCTGAGAATACAACCATGTTTCAGTAATGCCACTTGGGATTCTGCGTGTTGCTGATGAGGAAAGCCGTGGCCTGCAGAGCTGCCTCTCTCCTCTCCCTCTTTGGCCACTGCTGGGGGAAGAGTAGTAACATCACATCTCACTACTGCTGCTGTTTCGAATAAATTGCATTTATTCATCTTCCTAGATGGTGTACAGGTCATCCATTTATTCATCTTCCTAGAGGAATAGGTCTTGTATCTGCTGGACCTGATGGGTTTTTGTCAGTGTTAGAAGGGCTTCCACAGTATTAAAAATCATTGTTAACAGCTCTGTAGGCCAGATACACTGAAGGACCATGCTGTCTTGGGGGACTAGGGAGTCCAGTCAGCCCCTTGTATTGGTAAAATGCAGTCTCTCTTGTGGTTAAACTAGTGGTCAAAGTATGCTCATCTTACTAAAGAAAACAACCCCCCAGTGTGCAGTACTGCAGCGCACAGGGCAAGGGGCAGCCACTCAGGATTTGAGGTTCATATTGCCATTGCAGTGAGAAGTGACACCTCTGACTAAAGAATCACTGAAATCAAATCTCATTGCTAGCTGTGTCATCTTCTGTAGCAGAACTGTTATGGTTCAGGTCATGGAGGCAGGGCTGGGATTTGAAAACCCAAATACCTGAGATATTCCTGTTTTCCACAGGGAGTTTGACTAGAAGGGGTGGAACAGTGATGGATCTGATCATCTTTGTCCTTCATAGATCTGTTGCACGGCCATCACTTTAAAGGGATATAGGGTCCTCAGCAATCAATCCCATTGCTCCTGGGAAGAGAGGCTGGTGTGCAGAGCAGTCCTGTGGACCATATGTTTCTGCCAGTATTTAATCCTTTGTGTCAAGCAGCCGGGAATGCTGGTAGCAACACAGCTTTGGACATGCAAACATGCTCTTTGAGAAGATTCCAAAAGCTATGGTTGGCAGAAGAAATCTGTAAAATGCTTAAAGAAATTGCTGTGAAAGTAATCTGCTGTAAAGCCTTAACAAGGTACAGAAGAGAGATACACCAGAGGTGACTAGTCAGACTTAATATGTGCTTTTAGTCTCATAGAACACATCATCAGGTTATTAGTAGGTAAATAGCTGTTGGGAAAGAAAAATGAGATCAAAATAAATCCTAGTTTGGATAACCAACTTCCCTATAAATGCAAATGATTAAGTGCCTAATGAGTCAGACCAGTCACGACAGGTTACAATCAGCAGTCTGTTTTTCACATGAACATAAATTTTGATTTTGAAACTGTTGGGACTGAAAGATGCTTTTTGTGGTGTATCCATGACTTCTGTCATCTCTTGTCAAATATTATTTTCCAGTGTTGCATAGCTGCTATATGTACAAGGCCATGTGAAATCCAGTGAACACGTGCTGTTTTCACAACCCTAAACTGTTTACTAAATGCTAGAAATCTTCAAAGCAAAGAGTTGATGAATGGGGCAGTAGCCTTGACATGCCAGGCCAGTATCTTAAATCACGCTACAAGCGCTGTGTTTGAAGTCTTGAATTGTTCATGTTTCTACCAGGCCATAAGTTACCAGCCTGTGAAGACCAAAAATTGCTTGTGTGACTTCCACTCTGAATCTGTCACTTGCATATAAAGCAGGAAAATGGTTAGTTTAGTTAGCGCTGATGAGGGCTTAAGCAAATGAATTGCCTTAGTCCCAAAAAGGAATGAAAATGGGATTAAATTTCCCCTAGCACAGATTGCAAAGATGCAGTACTAGTTTGAGAATCACTTTATTTTTGACAACAACCACTACCAAATGTTTTGAGATGAAGCAATACCTAAATAGCTTTGTTTCCAATCACATGGAAAGGAGAAAAATCTCATGGAGAGTTTCCAGGCTACTACTAGTGGTCTGTGGTGGGAGGAAAGAGCTGACTGAGTTAAGTCTGCACAGCCCTGTGAGAAAGGCAGAAGCTCATTCTGCATGTTTCATTAGCTCTCTATTGGTAAGTCAGCCCCTCTACAGAAGCACTAGCACAGCACAAGACTTTCAGGCATGATTTGTGGCTGGGGTGCTCTCATATGGCACCAGGCTCTTGTGGATCCGGCCCCCAAAGTGGGTAGCAGAACCACACAGACAGTGCCATGTCAGTGCTGTACAGGAGTGGCAGCCAGGATTAGTCTCTTAAATCCTTCCCTCCCTAAAGAGACTGTCTCAGAGTGGCTGCTTTGGAGAGTAGGCCCAGTTTAGTAACCCCTGGAAGGGTATGCCCTTAAAGTAAAACCTTCATGGCTGTTTTTCTTGCTCTGACTTTGTTTTGTGTGTTCCTGAATTGTGTAGAGCTGTCAGAAGCATAAAAGAAATCTGTCTACTAGCTTGTACTATCAAAAATTATGTGGTTTCTTCGTACCAGTGTAATGTCTGGGAAGTTTACTTTAAAAAAAAAAAAAAAAAGAAAAAAAAGTGAAGCTCCCATTTGGATGGCATTGTCATGAGACTTTAGTGGAAGAGTTTTATGCGGTTGTCAAGCTCATGTACTAACATAAAACCATCTTAGTGAAATCACGTAGGCAGCAATGACAATGCTGGTACGCAGGCTTGGTCTGTCTCCTGGCAAAGGTGTCTGGTGAAATTGGGAATTCCCTGATGCCATCTGCTTTCTGAAACCTCTTAAGACTGAGCAGGAAATGTTACCAGGCTCCTCCCAGATGTGTCTTTGGACCCTTCCCTTTAGCTTGCTGTGGGGTTCACACTTGGGGGAATGAGCAAGAATGACTTGCAAAAGCTCTCCCTCAGGGGATTTGCTGGCAACGAAGTTTTCTCTTGGTCTCCATTCAAACCTATGTCTTTTTTTTGCCATGACTTTTTGAAAGTAGCACCTCCTTTAGAGAAGCTCTGTAGATTCAGAAGATGCCTCTGACCTCCCCTTTCCTTCTGTGTGACTGACCTGTATCACCTGTGCCTCCAGAGCCTCACTAGCAGGACAGGAGAAGCAATGTTCCCCTCTTGCTCAGGTGCCTTCAGACTTGTCTATCTATAAGGAAAGTCCCACAACATCTCTCTAGTGCAGTTTCCCTCCTGTAATATCCCTGGCAGTGTTAGTTATCTTTTGTCTCAGCATGCTCTTTAAAAATAGATCTGAATTCCACTCCCATTAAAGCACAGCTTTGGCAGAACTCCCCCTAAAATGCCAATAGCCGTGCCTGAATGAGGATTACTGCACTTGGCCCAGATTTCCTGTGCTAGCAAAGAAAATCCCTCTTCCTTTGACAGAATATGGTGATTGCATAGAGAAAATCTGAACACAGAGCATATGGTTTGCACCTTAGTAATCAATGGAGAAAAAGCACCTGTCATCTGAGGTTCATTTCACAGTATGGGAGCTGACAAATAATAAATAATAATAATATGTTCATGCTGAGGGCTCTAATCCCACTATTTATTCACCACTAGCAGACACCTTCTTCCTCTCACTTTTCTGCTGGTGCCTTTTGATTTGAAAAACAAAGGGGTAGCTACTTGAGATGTTTTTAGACTCCTTTTCCTCTTATCTTGCATGTGTTTGAAATATAATCTGAATTCTTTATTTTTTCCAAGCTACATGTTTGATGTTAAGTGGAGTTTCAATCTTCTAAAATCAACTTAAGAAAAAGAAGTAGGAATAATCAGTTTAGATTTGATCCTGTGGCATCTGACTCTATTTTCTACATGCAAATATCAGTGGGTTAGTATCTGGGATGAAAGAGATGGGGTCATTTGTCAGGAATCACTCTTCAGTCCTTTAGAAAACACAGGCACAGTTTATCAGGAGAGAAATTAACGATTTCTGAAAGCATTAGTCACTGTTCAAGATTTTAAGCAGCTCTCTCTTTCCCAGGTTAAGTGGAAGTGGGTTGCTGGAGAAGTCAAAGCTGAGTTAGCATTCACTGTTTAACTGATAAAAGTGAACTGTGACATCATAGCAAATATCCTTAAAAACTGTGCAGAACCAGACATTTGACCTGAGAGAGATTTGGCTGGTCAATTAATACCCTAAAGTTGATTTTTCTTATGTCTGAGAGATTTTTGCTACCTAAGAAGCAACATTTACTAAAAGAGGGTTTGGTTGTTTGTTGTTTTTTTTGGGTTTTTTTTAAGTCCCTCCCATCCTCACCAACCGCTTAAAAATTATAGTGGATTTGAATTTGGGCATTTTTCTCCAAAGGCAAACAAAAGGGGGCATTTTTCTACTTTGGACTATACTAAACCATAATACCACAGCACGTATGAAATAGTGAACTGCTGCAGCAGGCAAAGGTTCTAATGGGCTGCCAGTGAAAATTGCCCTTTTACCAGCTGGCCTAAAGAAATCCTGAGACAGACACTTTGAGTGTATCAGAGGAGAGTGCAAGTAGTAGAAGGCCTCAAAAATAAATCCCTGAAGCGACTAGACCTGTAGGCAGTCCTTCTGTGGAGAGATTTTCTGGAATAAAAAGACCACCCTGGACCCTTTCTTGGTCCTGGTCTTGGAAGTTGTTGCACATGAATATGCTCATATATATGAGTATGTTGAGCTTCCACAAGTTGCTGTCTGTGTTCAAGGCACATGCATGGAGATGGTTGCTGTAGTCCAGCATCACACAGACCAGAATAGCCATTGCAGTAAACAGAAAAAGAGTGTGTTAAATTAGAAACCTAATGGGAGACTAGATTCTGATCTACTAATAGAATATCGAAGCTTTAAGAAAACCCAACAGGATGCTTTCAAAATTGAGTAGGTTGTCTGATAATATCTGGTACTAATGAAACCTTAGATTTGGTGAGAATGTGTATCTCCTCTTAACAAGTGAGCCCCATTGATAGATGTTCAAAAGTGTGCCTTTTCTCCATTAATAGAAAGTCTCTGAGTACAAAGATCCTTCCTCCTGTGACAGCCATGAGTGGGTTGTGCCCAGAAAGCCCCAAAGAAATGTGCTCCTTCCTTGGGCTACTGCAGGACAGCTGAACAATGAGGGCATTGTTCCCAGGGCAGGCTTATAGGTGTGGTTTTAAAACTAGAGTTGGGGGAAAAGTTCAAACTTCCGGAAGGTTCCCTAGTAACTGACAGATGGAAACTTTCATTGTTTTTGGATGGGGTCTAAAAATAGTGGAAATGTAGAGCTGCTTGGGGAGTGTGGATGTGGAATCAAAATGTGTGCATTTTGATTCCACAAGGCACAGTAAGCTGCCTACACAGCTTGAAGTTCAATTTTAATTGTAATGTGAATAGAAAAATGTAATATGAACTCATCTTCCTGTATGGAGATCTACAGAAAAGTTTTAAATGAACTGCCAAATTTGAGCTTCAACTAAGTAGGTGATGTGCAAGGGTCACAGTCTTTCCCATGACGTACACACAAAACTCTCGTTGCTGGTATTTCAGGATGGGTGAAGAACATGAAGATGTAAGGATACCCCTGGTACTTTTAACCACTGATTGTAGCCTGAAATTTTTTTGTCATGTTAAGGTGTTTTCTACTGATGTGAGAGTGGTGAACCTGTTTCTTTGACTGCCTTTTGCATTGGCATTGTGGAGTGATTGGGGTGCCTAGCTGTTTACATGCCTCTGCTAGCACAGGAAATAGGCAGGAAGATACCTGGGCCTGAAGGTCTTCACGCACTTGTGTGGTCAGTGCTGTATTTGCAGTAGTCACGGCAATGGAAGACTTCACTGTGCTGGATGATCTTACTGGATAAGTAAATACAGGAAAGCCATCTCAATGCAAATATCAGGTTATGGGGCGTGGGCTTCAGTCTTTAGGGCTTAAGCTTACAGTCTTTGACTAAGTTGACTTACCACTGAGAATTTAGCCAAAACAGCTAACAGGATGCTGGCCCTTAACATGGAAGAAACCCACTGGAGGTATTTGTTTAAGTGTCAATCTACCCCTTTTTAAATGAAAGCCTCTTTTATAACTAGTATTTCCTTTGCAATGATCCAGCATGGACGTACTTTTTTCCAAAAGACTGTTTACATTTCGTGAACCTTCAACTAGAGGCAGGAAAAACCAACCTGTGCCTCTGTAGGGGTATGTATATTGGCATAGAATTGCTCAGGGAAAATAAAATGGGACACTGGGATGATCAATCATGTAATCAAATCAGGGTTCATGCTGTCCTGCAATCACTCCAAGAGGAAGATGTGACTAGAGTGATGTATTTCTGTTTGAATCCCCTCCACTTAGTGGCAAAGATTTCCTGCTGTACTTGTGATTCAGGTCAGCTAACCTCTCCTGCTAAGGGATTGTGCCCTCTGCCTTAAGAGCTTGAATCTACAGTGGAATCCCAGTGGCTTCAGAGGGGACATTTACCTGCATTCTGTGAGAGAAGGGAAAACCCTACACGTTATCTACTGGTCAATCGTAGTGTTGCAGGATTCTCTTCTCAGCAGCTTACTACTGTACAGCAGTTGCTGACCACCCTCCCTGTACAGGCATCAGCCAGAGAAAAGATCTAGGACTGCTTGAGCATCTTTGCTTGAGTCACATGGTCCCAGCTTGGTTGTTAAGGTGAAGATTTAACAAGCCTCACAGGATACAGTTAATTTCTGGTCTTCTGGGCTGCTTCTGGCTACCAGCATTGGTCACCTGCTTCAAAGAAGGGTGCATTCAGGCCCATGGGGAGCAAGTCTAGTCTATAGCAGCAAGCTTCTTGGGAGCCTCATATCCCTCCTGTCTTAAGAGGGTGTTCAGCCCTGTGTACCTTTCTGTCACACAGACTCTCTTTGTTGTGCTCCAGCCTTACCTCAGTACCTGGTGTAGGGGGGAGAATTAAGGGAGGACTTCTGAAAGGCATTTGATAGGTCTCTGGGTAGTAACTGGGATGTGTCCTTATCTGATTATGTGGGGTTTAGCCTGGGATAAATCTCAGGCAGGATTTGAGAATTCTCAAGCTCCTGCTTCTAGAGCTCCTCAGGGGAGATGGAGTGTTGCCCATGGAGAGTTAGCCATGGTTTAATTCTTGGATTCTCCCAAGTCTTGCCTGCTTTTCTACTACCAAGCATTATCTGGTTAGGTGTAGCCTGTGACTTTCCTATTTCTTTGTTTCTGTAACTATGCAAATCTGCCCTTCTTATCCTTTATAATTACCCATTTACACCTGAAAACCACGTTTCCTTGGCATCACAAAGTCTGTTGTACTTTGCTATAGTTTTTCATTCAGAATTTTCTGTAGGGTCATGTCTGCAAGTCTGTCTGGTGTTTCACCATGTAGGCCCATTAGCTTTTGTGACTCTTTTATCAGCATTGTGGTGTTTTGCAGATGATGTCAGAAATGTCACTTGCCTTGTCCACAGTACTTCAAAAGAAATCATGTGCGTGGTTATTTTCATCTGAGTAATTTCTAGGGAGACCAAAGGATTGTGCTAGCTAGCAGGATTAACAAAATAAAGACCTCCAGAATATGTTTGTTTGCTCTATGCAAAATATGGATGAATGGAGTTAAGAGGAGGATGTGACAAAGATCCAGTTGCAGGCTAGACATTTCCATGTTTCTCCAGAGGAACTGCTGATATCAAGCAAACTGTAGAGGAGTCGAGCTGAAATGCAGATCTCTGTTTCTCTCTAAAGTCTTTAAAGAAGCTCTGCCACTGTAGGAGTATACGTGTGTTCAAATCAATCTGTAGCTTTCAAGGCTAACACAGAGGGAGTCGCTGACTGTATAAATTAACTGGTCTGGGGAGGGGAGCAGCAGGATGAAGCTGGCAGCAGTCATCCTTTCTATGCCACGTGGGCAATGCAGTGCGCAGCTGTAAGCATCAGAAGCGCAGCACAGAAATGAAGATGGTTGCAGTCTCAATCATGTAACTTCAGTAATGCCTAAACCTGTTTCTAAAAATGGGCTGTGCCCTTGAGCTCTACTCCAGTGATTTATTTTTTTCTCTTCCTTTGCTTTTTCAGATGGGTATGCATTTTCTCAAGAAGAACACGGTGTTGTTTCCCAGTCGCAAGTTGTTCGATCCTACGATACAACCAAAAGGAGAACAGAAATAGAATAAATGGTTTTTACTTGATAGGTGGTGGGAATAATGGGATTTTGGATCAATGCATCCACTGTTAACACATTCTTGACTAGAATTGGTGGCAGCAGCCAGAACACCAGAGAACTCATTTCTGTGGCCTTAGCCAACAAGTTTCTGTATTCTCCCTGCAAACCTTGAGTACATAATGTGGGGGGAAATCATTGTTTGACTTCAGTTGCAAAGCTCTGCCTAAAGTTTTGTTTATGTTGTTATGAAGCATTTGACTGTGCTATGTGAGGTGTGAAATTAAAAACAATGTTTTACCACTATTTAAAACATCAGCATAAGGTTGTTCTGGGAGAAAAGCAAAAAATTTATGTTCCATGAGAAACAAGCCTTTGCTTAATTGGAACGGGGTGCTGAGATTTCCTGTTTTGTTACACACAGACCAAGTGCACACAACTGCATGCAGACTTTACTCCTTCTAGTATTCACTCTTTACTAATTTGGCTGAAATTTTTAACAGACCATTTGGTGTAAAATTTTTGATTGCAACACAGTTTGTAGCTAAAAATGCTTATTTGCCTTCTTATGACAGAATAACACAAGATAGCAAACAATTACTTAGAATATTCATGCCCTCTTACAGGATTTATTAGGGATCTGTCTTAGCTTTCTGAAACCCAATTAATAGCTTACTTACAAAGCCAAGATGTGGAAGTCAGAGAGCTTGGCAGGGCAGCTGTTTTGAGTGCATGGCGTTGTACACAAAGATTAACTCAAATAGGTGCCTCTTCCTAACGCTTCATGATGTATTTGGATGTGCACTTCCAATGTAGCTAGGGATTTCCCTCCATAATCCCACTCCCACTTTAATAGTAGAACAAAACAGCGAGAACTTTAAAGGTACAATCTTGTCAGATATGAAGATATGCATCCACACAGGAGGCTGATGCTGTAACCCTAAAGAAGCATTTCCCTGGCCAGGTAGGATAGGTTTGCGAAGAAAAGTTAGGAAGGGTTTACACACATGTGTGCACACACATGTACACAAACAGAGCTGGTCATTGTGAAGAGAAGACCTGCTGTTTGTTTGTTCAGCCAAACCTGTCCCTCTTCTAGATCTAATCCATCAACAGGCTCCCCAGGCTTCAGACCCGTGAGCCCTGGAAGAAATGCTGGCTCCACGGCCTTGCTGTGCCAGTGGGACAGGCGTGCTGCTGCATAGATTGGATTTTGGGGGAAAAAAAAAAGGCAAAAACTGGCGCATAAGTTAAAGCTGAAAGAACTCTTAGAAAGCTTATGCTGTCCTCCAGACAAGTTCTATTAATTTTAGTTGCCAAGCCATGTTTCTGAATAGTATAAAGTAAATACTGCTGTGTTTAAGCCAGGTTTTGTGGTTAATGTATATACTACATCTGTGTATTTAGAAAGTTGGCGTTGTTTTTTGCCCTATTGACCATCATCCAGATTTTTTTATTGATTTAAATATATCCGAAAGCAATTTGAATATGAATATTTATGTTTAGGAAAGGAAAGGAAAGCACCAGACTGGCCAACTGGCTTAATTTTCCTTAAGGGTTGTGAGTAAATGCCAGTGCTCAAGTGTCATAATTCAATTCCCAGTGCCACCTCAAAGACTCAGAGTCCTCTTCCGTGTTAAAAAAGGCTGCTCCTGCAGCACCAGTCAGGACTGGTCTTGGATTAAGTTGATGGCACAGAGGAAAAAGTCATCACCTTCTTTCTGCAGTGCTAATGAGACAATTGTGCAGTAGGGGAAACGTGCAAGTAATTTTGCCATAGGCATGAATGTCAAGGGGCCAAGTGTGGATGTGTGTATTTTCTGGGAGATAAATTTTGTTTAAAGGCATGAATACTAGTGCAGAGAATAAATAAGGGGAGAGTAAACCTGATCCCAGGAGCTTCTAAATCTTAATGCTGATATAACCTGTTAAACACTTCCTTTTATTTAGAACCCAAATTTATTTAGGAAATGTGTGGTGCAAGCCATTCCTCAGAACTGCTAATTGTTTCTTCCTTTTGTAAAAACACAAGGAAAATTAACTTCCCACCAAGACAAAATAAGATCAGCTTAGTCTTTGTACTCTAAGCCACACACCAAACATTGGTATGTAAACAATTTGGAGGCTTTTCATGAGGCTGCAGAAAGAAACTTTTAAAAACCTCTGGATAATGAAGAAAGGCAAGTAAACGTGTTAAGCAGAGAATCGAAGGGATCCTGGAGTCTTTCTGTTCTTAACTTACTCCAATAAAATTTACAGAACATAATGGGAAATGCTGGGGAGGAGAAGCTGTCATCTGATGTGATTTATTTTATTAGTGCAGACTATGGGCTGTATAATTTTGACCTCCCTGTAAATTGAGGTCAGTGTGTGTCACAAACACAGACCCTCCCCAGAGTGAATGGTGGCTTAGACTGAGGTACGTGTGTTGGTTGTCAGCTCAATGGGAATTGCACATGGGATTTGTCGCAGGGCTATACAGTATGTGACACTGGGGCTAGTGGGTCAGACTTTATCATCACTGTAAGGCCTTAATCTCTAGCTGAGTTAATTCTGTAGAACCCACCCGGGTCAAGACCTGGCATTCTTCTTGTTCTTTGGAGTCATTATGGGAATTAATGTATTGTAATACGCTGTAGACTGGCTGTTGGAGTTGCTTGTCTTCATGAACAATGATGAGGTGTATTCCAGCAAAAGGATGGCAGCTGCTCTGCATCAACAGAATTCCTTGTTCATTAAGGCAAATGCATGTAGCAGTAACAGCAGCCTTTGAAAGCACTGTGTGAAAGTGTTATCAACTAGACAGGGTATCAGAGCAGAAGGAATGGGAGGTTTCTGCGTTACCGTCCAGGCTTAACCTAGGATTGATCAGAAAAGGATTTCCTGGGCAGCTCTCTGCACTGACCAAAAGGAGGTGGGTTTGAATATTCAGAAGGGAGTGATGATTTACCTAAATTAAACATGGATCTAGTTGCTGCTTTTTGTAACACTGGAATCTGCTTGCATAGAAACTGCTTGCATAGAAACTGCTGTTCCTTTAATGATTGCCTAGTAGCAAATTGAAGCCGGCGAGTGGGAGCCTGAGCTAAGCACTGCTGAGAAGTCTGTTGACATTTTCTTTTCCTTGACAGGGCTTCAGGTCTTGCTGTAGGGAGCTAGCATGGGAAGTCAGTAATAACTTCTCAAGGAGAAATGGCGAATAACCAATAAAAGTATCTAGGTCAAACTAAGCTGCTAATGTATCTAAAAATGTGTGTAGAGTTAACGTGAACTATATGGGCTGTAAATTAAGATAACAGTCAAGCCTCGCTAATCTGCGCTTCACTAGACCACATGCCTCTCAGTGCATGCCAAAACTGTGCAGTCCCCTGCCTCAGCCAGCAGCTAATAGCAGATGCTGCAGGGAAGTCTCCTCTTACCAAGATTACATTATTTTTACAGCATGTAATGGAGTGTGTGGGAGACAGTCATAATAATAAAGTCACAAATAAGAAAGCTCAGGTGGACCAGAATATGTGAAATGTAGGGAATGTGACGTAGTCAGTGTCCACACTGGCTGCATCTTGGCCCTGTATGGAGAACCCAAGAGCTTGAGAGGTGCATGGACCTTACACTGTCCCTGTCCTGCAAGCTTATTTTGTCCTTTTGGCTAACTCACTAAATCTGCTGTTTCACATTGCCTCTAGTCATCAGTGAAAACTAGTGATGTCCTATTTACATTGTCCCTTGGTTTTGTAAAAAATTATTTAATTTCATCTTTAAATGCTCTGACTGTACTTCTGGTATTACACCTCACAGCTCAAGTTTGAAGCAGAGCAGCCCTTCAGTGGGTGTTTGCCCCCAAGAAGCACTTCAGATTTGTCAGATTTCTCATAGTGTTAAGCACTGAGGATAATTTTACCTTAGTTTTGGATCCACCCAGTATCAATGCATTAAACTTCAATCAGTTTGCAGGAAAGCTCTTTGTGTCTTGTTGAGTCTAATAAGAAACAGTGACGGTATGAAATACCTGAGGGGTCAGAGAGGAGAATTTGTGCTATACCTGTGCTATATAACTGCTGTATCTGGGTAACAGTTTGCTTCTGCTTCTGAAACACAGCATTGACCCTTCATGTTCCTCAGTGTCTAGATAGTAGGACTCCTTCTGTCCTGTCAGGAAGGACCCTTTTACTCATTTCTTCCAGAGTGTGTCTATGCTGCAGCTCTGTGCCTCCTTGAGAATGCTGAGCACCAAGTAGATCCAGACCCTGAGGCTGTCCAGCAGGCAGCTCTTAGAGGCACAGCTAAAGTGCCTATCAAATGAGGTTTGATTTCAAATCCAAGTGTTGTTCCTAGCCATAACTCATAACTGTCCCTCCACACCGCTCAGGAGGTCATGAATCTGATGGCTGGACTTGTACACAGCCCACTCTCATCGCACCGGTAAGGCCCTGTGTGAGCAATCGTGTCACTGGGCAAGTTGACAGACAGTGATTCTTCTCTTTAGCATGTTGCTTATCTGCAGACATGTCACTGTTCCTCAGAAGCTCTCTGTGCAGGAGATCCCATTTTGAAGTGTGGGTCTCCAGCCAGGCTGAGAAGGGCAGCCACAGGGAGCTGACTGTTCCACAGCATGGTAGCGTAGTTGTTTTTGTATCGTAGACAGTGGCCAGTGGGACTCTGCCAGCAGCAGCAGGGGTAAAATGAGCTGTTCCAGGAGCATGGCCCCTGCTTCCTTGGAAGTTACCTGTTAGTGCTGGTGAGGTGAGACCTTTGACATGACCTGAGCTTTCAGAGAGGCAGTTTCTTTCTGGAGCTTATTCTTCCTGGTGCTGAGCTTTCTGGGTTGGTGAAACCATACGCACTGATTTTTTTCTTTCAAGCTTTTTTGTCCTCTGTGGGGTTGGGGCAAATCTTTTAGGCTTGATAACACAGTTAATACAACTCTATTCCCATTTCATTTTTCCTACTCTTAGAATATTGCTTATACTGACTTCTCAAACTGAATAACTCCAGGAAGGAAAGAGCTCAGATCTCTCATCTTCAATATCCTATAGACACCCAAGAGAGCCTTCACCACCTTTCAGCATCTGTGACCAGAGCTGTGTGTCTGGAGAAAGCCACAGGACAGGTCAGTACAATAGGAGACATCAAAATAAGTCCATATGGGTACAGAAAATAACTCTTTCTGTACCTTTTCCATATATAGCAGTAAGATTAATGGAGGCCTTGAGCTTTGTTGGCAAATGAAAACCAGAAAATGCCCTGTGCTGCTTGGCCCCACAAGTGAATCCCAAAGGTGATTACTTCTCAGTGACCTGCAGAAAGCCCTGACAGCCTGACTGAGTTTATCTGGCCAGGAATGTGCTCTCGGATTGGGTGTCTGGAGAGGTGAAGGTACTGGGAAACAGAATAGTTTGGCCAAGACCACTGCTGCTGTTAGAGGTTAGAGAAGGGAGGAATTCCTCAGGCTTCCCTGAAGAGCTGTGATAAAGCTTTCTTCTTTGGTTCCTTCCTGAAGCTGAGTTTCTCTGGTACCAAGCTGAGTCCTGGGCTTGGAAAAAGGAAAGGCGTCCCTGCCAGAAGTGCCCCCTGCTTAGCATACTTTGGCTCTAGTGGGTTGTTTCATGGGTTATGACAGATTGCTAAATTGTTTCCCAGCTACTGTTTTCCTCATGAACCCACCAGAACTGAGCACTGAAATTATTTCAGTCCTGACTGAGAATCCTTCATGAAGAGTTAATGGGACTTCTTAGGTGTTGCTCCTGGGCAGGTTCCTGTCCCTCAGGCCGGTGCAAGAGACTTTTTAATCTGGGGACCTGGATCTTTTTGTGATAGAGTGTGAAGCCTAGAAGTTGTTTCATTTGGATTCATGGCCTGCTCATTTGTGGTGTTTACTGAAGGTAAAGCAGCTGAGTACTGGTGTTTATCCAAAGGCTACCTTAATATATGAAGAAGGTGAGACAAGTTCTCCTGAAGTCTGCCACAAGGGGTTCGTTCTCCTTCAGCATCTCTGTAGCTACTAAAGAGAAATAGAAGTGGGTAAATGACAAATTCTGTGTGGTCAAGCCCAGCTCTGGGCAGTCAAACAGAGGTCTAATGATGAAGAAAAGTCTAATACATTGCCAAACTGTCCCTATGCATAGCTGGAAGGTCAGCACCCTGTAATTATGGAGTGATGAAGCCAAGGGAAAAAGCCAACATTAACAGAAAGACATGATTATTTTAAATTCTAACTACCTTACTGGGTGGCTTCCCTGCGAAGATGTTCCAGATGTCATCTTGGCATAAATTAATCAATTGCAAAACATCTGCAGGGTTTCTTAGAAAACATGGAGTTTACCAGACCGTGCATATGCTCTCCTTTGCTCTTCTGGTTGATATTTTGATTCAGGAAGGGAATGAGGGTACTTGCTTTTCTTACGGTCAAGACCTCCTAGATTGGAAAGTTGCTCAAAGTTGTTTCTAAACTCTTTAAAAAAAAAAAAAAAAAAAAAGAAAGGACCCCAGATATACAGCAATGAGGCAGCCAAGCCCTCTGGGACTGTGTGCATGTGTGTGTTGGAAGAACTGTCTGATCTGAAAACCTCCCCCTGTCCCTCCTCCTGCCCCCAAAGTGCAGCCTATTGCACTGGGACGTCAAATATTCAGCGTCTTGAGTGACAGGATCTTAACAGCATCTTTTTCATCAGCGAGCCAAGTCATGTGCTCACTTGTCTGTCATATCTGTACTCGAATTGCTTAAATATTGTTTCAGATGGGGACGTTTTAGTCTGGATATGCAGAGAGGAGTGATGCTGTGGGGGGATGTTTAATTGGCTCCCAGCAGAGCAGCAGTGGTGTGTGGGTTTTTTCCTCTAGAAGTGTTACCATTTTCAGGTCCTATTAATGTCCTTTGGTAGTTTAAATACAGCATCACATTACAGTGGAGTTTGTTTCCCTTCCAGACTGAATACAAATGAAGGTCATTTACTTGTATTTTTAGAAGGTTCAAGAAACTTAGACAATTTGTAGCTTTGAACAGCATTGTTGACTGTTGTATGTCTGCACAAAAATATTTCCAATAAACCTTTTATTAAAGCAATCCAGTGGACCAAAGCTTGTTTGTTTTATCCCCCCACAAGATTTGCAGCAAGAGTTCAATGCTAAATGTATTTGAGATTTAGCCTGAAAAGCTGGTGAATGGATTATTTTTATTTTTTCATGGCCTTTTGGGTGTGTTTTAAGGGCCTGCTTGTTAGTGCCTAGGACAAGGCTTGAGTTCCTTTAATGGGTCTCAAATCAGGCCCCAAAGCAAGACTAATATGGCAAAATAAGAATGGTTCTGCTGAGCTTACAGCAGGTGCATGGTATTTGAATACTATCTCCAGGGTGAAAACCATCTTCTTATATAAGATAGATGGAGAGAGATTCTCCTACAAATGATACACTCAATCTCACCAAGGCTTCACCAAAATAAACCTTGGAAGTCTTTTGTCCCAACTAAGTCATATAGACACAGCAGAGGAAAATTAAGCCCTAAAACCTCCTTTACCTCCTTACTTGCAGCTAAATTTGCAAGAGGCTTTTTTAATACTGGGCTTGCATGCTCTTGTGTTGGAGGGGGGAGCATGGTCTGATAAGCAGAGAGATGTGAGGTGAGGCAAGACTGTGGCAGACTGGTTTCCTCCAAACTATCCTGAGCATACGGGCAGGATCTCTCCTGCCTCTGCCTGCTCAGAAATATCACATCTACTCTCTGTTGATGGTGCTCAGCTGGTGCTGCTGAACTCACGTTACCATACCTGGAGAAGTAACTCTCAAGCTCACTTGCCTCAAGCAAGACTGACAGCGTGAAGCACCACACAAAGGCTCTTGTTTCCCCAGCAGCACTGCATCCATATGCTCCGGGGGACACAAGCTGTGATCCTCTCTACTACAATATATTCTTTCCATTTAACAAATATTTTTTCATAGTGAGCTGTGAATCACATTGTCCCTTGTGCTGGACCTGCTGCAAAGAGAGGGGGCTGGAACACCAGAGGGGTAATGCAAGTAACGGCTGAAGATAAATTTGCAGAAAATGCTAGCCTTACCTGATTTTTGGTGACCACGGGGAACATGCATTGTAAGATCCCTATAGAAAGTAAAAGTGTATGAGCTTTAACAAAGAGATCTTTTTGTCCAAATATTATTAGATGCTGGAGTTAAACAGATTTTATCAGGAGCAAAATGCATATTTATATATAGTCTGGCTAAAACTTTCTCTCCTTAGGGTGCTATAACTTGGTGAATAGGTTGTTTCCTTGTAGTTTGCTGACAACCACTTTTAAGAGCATAGAGAGGCTTTTTTAAAACAAGTTTCTGGTGGTTTTTTAAATTAGGAAACAAAAATATGTAAGCCAAATTTCCCCTCTTCCCTTTACAAGTCATTGCTTGAGCACATTTCAAAACACTTTTATCCCAAAAGCCAGAACTAGTATATGCTTTTCCTTTGCAAAGAAATAGAGAGTGATGAACTCCTTGTGTTGTGCTGCACTAAATGCGTGCTCCTTCTCTGGGCCTCCGCAGCAGCAGTCCAGCCTGCAAGCATGTAGCAGCAGGAAGTGCACTATATGTAAAAGCTTCTCACACATCTGGGCAATCAATTACACCAAAGTAAAATTGATGATAAACTTACATAAGCTTTATTCAGTTGGTGGTGGGAGAATTCGATGCTTAGCCAACTGCTCCCTGCACTGTCGTCTCTTGTACAGCACACGAAAAGGGAAATGATTCTCAGAATTGTTAAATGTAATGGATTGCTCCTTAAACCCCTTATTAGATATATTAGTTGACTAATCACCTCAGAGACTTTCCCTCTTAACAGTTTGACAGGCAAGATTGTGAGAGAGTCTAGTGCTCATGTCCCAGAACCAAATATTTGTTGGAGCAGCTGCTAAGTGTTGATGGCACTCTTGGGTGCCTCATACCAGACCAAAGGAGAATCAAAGTCCCCTAAACCTGTAGATTAATGCTCAAGTCTGAAATGGGAACATTAAAAAATAAAAGTGTAACTGAGAAAGGTCCAGTTGAGGAATGTTAAGGAAGAAGATTTAAGAAACATAATCCCTTTTTGTGAGTGCTGCTGCAGCAGTACCCAGTCACCTAGAACCAGCCCTCCCTCCAGCACAGCCCTGTGCCTCTTTGAGTTCCCCCAGCATTTGGGGTGCAGCAGGTCCTCGGAAACCTGCAAGGAGCAGGTTTGTCCTGCTCCCTCCTCAGCAGAAGTACACAGCTGTGGAGAATTAAGGCTTGAAACATCACTGAAAGCCACTGCTGGTTCTTGGCTGTCCATACCGAGGAAGGAGCTCCAGGGCAAATGGGGAGTGGGCTATGTCCCAGGTGAGGGAATGGTGAACAGTGCTGGTGAGACCCTGCTGCAGTGATCATAGTCAGCCAGGACACTCACCATGAGGAAGTTTGATAGGAGGGAGCTCATTTTGCATTTTTCATGCCATGACTGATCTGATGGGACAGTGGGGTAGTGGCCAAAGAGGTGGTCCTGTTTTCCCTCTGTATTCTCCTTGATATTAGGTGCTGCC
The DNA here is from genome assembly GCF_003945725.1 of Corapipo altera. NCBI lineage: Eukaryota > Metazoa > Chordata > Aves > Passeriformes > Pipridae > Corapipo > Corapipo altera. Next base: position 71,977,060 of record NW_020884872.1, read on the forward strand.
CCTGTGAGGGTGCCATGTCAGAGTGGTGGGGACACTGAGCTTGGTGGGTCACAGAAAGCAGACCTTCGAGTGACAAAGCTGCAAGTTTTCAGGGCAGTTTGGCACTTAAATCCTGCAGTGAAGAATCTGGGAGCCTCAGCTCTCACACCCATCTTGTCTGATGGTTCAGCTGGCACTAGCCTATAGTCTGATAACAAATATTCAGCAGAGTTGTCATAATAAACCAAGACAGTTTGTTGTCCTGTGGTACTGCTGGTATTCGCTGGTAATCAGTACAGACAGCAGGAGCACACCCCACTCCCTCCGGAGAAAAAGACTGGAAGGAAGGGACTGTGGTTTGTGTTTGTATAATGCACTGGTTTTGTAACTGTGCTGGTCCATCTCACTCGTTCTTTTCTCCACACTGGAACTGCCTGCAGGCACACTAATACAGGCCTTTTTTTAAAAAAAAAGTAGTGTGATCTTAGTGTCAGCTCATTTGAATGTACCTGGTATCAGAGCTTGAGCTGCATACCATTATCACACATGTTAATTAAATCCTGTATAATGACTGCATGTATTTATCTCTACATAGTGAAGCCAGCACTTCAGCTTTTAAACTGAGAGCCTGATTCTGACTGCACAGTAGGTCAACAGCACTTGCCTTCGGTTTGCACTGATGTAAACTGAGAATCATTTTTTCCTGCGTAACGAGACATTTACGGTCACGCATAGACTGACTGACATGTGAAGTCAGTGGGATTGATTGTGTCTCTCAAAAGCAAATGTTGAGGGAATTAGCAGCTGCATAAGCCACTATTTACCATTTGGGTAGTAAATCATAGCAGAGACTGCACAACACACCAGCATCCTCATCTTGTCCTGTAACTGGTGCGAGTGAACGTAGCACCATCGAGCTGTGGGAAGCTTGTGGCCTAGCTAAGCTCAGCTCTGCGCCCAGCAGCATCAAATACTCTGCCAGCTTGTCCCTGTCAGATTTCAAAGCTCTTTCTAAATCTGATTGAAGGAAGCCTGTTTGCCCCATCCCTGCATCCCTGGAAGTGTTCAAGGCAAGGCTGGGTGGGCTTCTGAGCAACATCTAGTGAGGTCTAGTGAAAGATGTCCCTGCCCATGGCAGGGGGTTGGAACTAGAGAGGATCTTTCCTTCCAACCCAACCCATTTTTTTATGATTCTGTGAAGCTGCTCAGTATTTCAGAAGGGAGACAGATAAGTAACTTTATTGCTGTCTTATTACTGCTATCTGACATAATGTTCACTTGCCCTCGCTAAATAGCATTGATAGGCTCTGAAGGAGTGCATTTTACTTTTTTGTTTTCAAGTTAACCGACAAAGACAAACCATGGCAGGCTGTGCCCTGAGCTGGTTCGGCATTAAACATGAGGAAGGCCTGATGGAAAACAACTCATCTTTTGAATTAAAAAACATTTTTCAACTTGATGTATCACTGTTTGCCTTGATTTTGCTGGAGGTTTTCTGAAGGACTGATAGCAGCCAATAAAGGACTGCTTACCTGAACATGAAGGAGTATCATGTTTAGGAGAAAGGATATTATTGCTATTTCAAGGTTTAAGGTGAGTTTTCTTTTATATTTCCTGATTTGCTGTCAATAATGCAAACAGAAGACAACACATGTCTTTGGTGAGCTGCATGTACCCACTGGGCCTTGCCCAGTGCAGAAGGTGATTGTTTGAGTTGTTACCTGCCTGGTTTCATCTCATCAGTAATAACCACTAAAACTGATTAACATTAAAAAAAGTCAACTTTCTTTTGACAAAGCTAGTGGCCAGTGCAATGCTGGAGGCACTTGCAATCTGAGAGCTGTGACTCATGTTACATTCCAGAGAGCTTTCTCTCCCCTCTTCTAATGAAAATCAGGAAGTAAGAGGATAGTCGCCTTCTGACACACCTAGCAACTTCTCAGCCATGCCTAGTGGAATGTTTGCTTGCCTTTTTCTTGGTATTTGGAAGATATCACCTTTGATGTTTAGTGGGCAGGTGTTTTCCTAACAAAGCTGTGCCTCTACTCACTAAGGAGATGCCCCAGATGCCCCCATCCAGCACAGCTGCCCCACAAGAGGTCTGGCTCAGCAGTCATCACAGTGGAGTGCCCAGCTCCCTGCAGGTCACTGGGCAGATGTGGGGGCAAGCAGAAGATAGACATGACATGAGGGCCAAGGAAAGCATTGTAAACAAGCCAGCATGGAGAAGCTGGAGAAGGTGAGAGGTGCAGTGTCACAACCCAGGTGAAAAAGCCCTGGGGTCAGGTCAGTGTGCTGAGATTTTCCAGATATAAAATACAAATGAAGCCAAGCACTTAGGACAGCATTTTTGTCAGCAAATCTCAAGACCAGTAAAGTGTCAGCACAGGAAGGGAGATTTCTGCAGCAGAGAAATAAAAGCCAGCCCTGTGCCAGGACTGTAGTGGCTTCCCGGGGTGGGGGGGAGCTGTGTCTGGGGCCAGGTCCGCCCCAGGAGACGGGGGCACTGGCACACCCTAAGGTTCTGAGGCAAGACATCACCCATGCCAACCTTGCCCCCAGGCTCGCTGCAGATGAGCCAACAGCATCTGGTGCAAAGCAGCCACACTGAAATGTTGGCTCACATGAGGACTTCCCGCTGGTGAAGCCCACATGGGTATTTTGTGCTAGGTGGTCCAGCGTGATGGGTATATTCCCACTGCTGGGGCACAGGAGGCTACAGCACAGGAGTGTTACAGCACCAGTGGCTGGTGTTATCTGTCTGTTCAGGTTGCACAGAAATACTGTCACAGGGATTAAATGTTCTGCTACAGGACAGGGGGCACTGTGAGCCAGCATCTTGTGGAACCAGCTCCATTCAGTGTAGATGGGGAAGGGGAGAAAGGACAGCACAAGCTTATGTAATTTGTTCAGTCCATTTGAAAAGAATCCTGGGCAGGAAAATGTTGCAAGCCTCTCTGAGGACAGAGAAATATTACAAAGAGACCTACAGAGAAGCAGGAAATATGAGGAGGAAACAATAAAATGAGATTCAGCTTGGAAAAATACAAGGGAATACAAGTGGGGAATAATATTTAGTAATAACTTCAGTGAGAGGAAAAGAGTGGAAAAACAGAAAATCTGGAGGGAGAAGAAGAGTTCCGGCAAGACCAAAAGTGAACAGTGAATGAGATTTTTTGAAAGGAAGGTGCTGAGGTCAATGTGCTGAGCTGAGACCTGCACCCCAATCGCTCTCCTGTGGGCATTAAGGGCCACATGTAAGCAATGACTTCTAATTGCACCACACTCCCCACTTTCCACTAACAACCTTGATGATGGCTGGTAACAGCTGTACAGGGGCATGAAAACCCCCTGCTAATGGGCTTTGTCCTCTGACTGTGCCCAGCTAGTAGATAAGACATTTTGAAGTGGTTCTCCACATGTGTGTTGTGAGGGGGTCACGTCTCTGATGATGATTTCTTGCTGTTTCCTGCATAGCTCAGTGGTATGGGCACTGTGGTCAGTACTGGCCAAGCCTGATGGGATTGCCTATGGCCACCTCAGGGGCACAGTTCCCCTTGTGAGGACATCACCAGCATCTTGGTGTGTGCTCTGGGCAAACCAGTGCTGGCCTAGCCTGTGTGGGATTTGCTGGCTTCTGCCCACCATCACTACTGCTCACCCTGCACAACACGTGACTGAGCACTTCAGTGCCTGAAATAGGTAGGAATGTATTGAGAAACAGGGACAGAAACAGGATGCCATACACTTTAAACTGCAAGTGAGCGAGAACATTTAAGGGGTGTAAGCAGCAGGAAAAAAAGAGGAATGTTTGGGAAGATAGGACTGAGTATCAGGATGAAATTGAGCAAGGAAAGAGATGTACAGCTTCTTGGGGTGAGTTTCCTGAGCCACGCATCATCCCTCACCAAGCTGCGTGACTTAGTGTGAAGAGCACTCAGATAAGGTTGCAAGATGGGTGATGTCAGGAGCGTTTCCATCCCTTCTTACAGCAATATAAGGCCAAAAATGTATTTATGGGCCATGCAGCAGGTTTAGAATTTTTTAGCCTCTTGCATTTTAAAGAAAAGAAGGAGACCATCAATCCTGCAGAGCAGCTGCACATTCCTTGGTAGGAGCTGCTGTGCCCATCCTGGTCCCTGGTTCGAGCCCAACCCTGGACTGCCGTGTCCCAGTGTTACGCAGCAGCACTGCACGAGGGTTTTCCAATTCCTGTATTGCATGTGGACTATTCCTTCTGAGTTGCAATCCAATTGACCTTGATCTCAACTGGCACTGTAGCCTATAAAAAGTAAATGCACCACCACTTGCGCTTGCTCAGAGTTCCTCAGCAAGTTTCCACACTCTCTTTCCCCGTGCCATCCATAGTCACCACATGGAGCAGGAAAAACCCACCTCTCTCGACCGTGGGAAAAAAACTACCAAGGAGGAAAACACCCCACATAAAAATACAAGAAAAGCTTTGACACAAACTGTTGGCCTCTCCTGCTGCACACTGCTTGCCACCTCAGCACATCTACTCCAAGCCGTGGCTGACCCCCTCCCCCCCCACCCTTCCCTGACAGCTTTCTGCTTCCAGCCTTGCTCCCTCGCCTTCCCCAGATGCTAGGAACTGGTGGCATTTTAGGACATGCAGTGTACAGCCTGACCAAGGCTACTTTTTTCCCAGACTGGTCTTATTTGAGTCATAAACAGGCAGATCCAACAAAGACCCAGTTTCCTATCCATGCCCTCTTGGCTCTCCCAGCCATCTGCCTGCCCACAGAGTGCAGTGCCAGCATCGCCAGCAGCAGCAGGGAGCAAACACCAGGAAAGCAAAGTGGCCTTGTCCCAGCCTCGCATTATGCCCCCTGGCACAACAGGGGTTTGGTTTTGGTCTTGGTCTCACTTATGAGGATGGAGTTTGCTCAAGCAAGAAGGGTCCCCATGCAGAGGGTGGTGAGAACAGGAGGGCCTCTTACTGAGTTGTACTCTCAAAATGCTCAACTGGTAACCATGAGTCCTGCTGAAACCAAAATCCTCCAAAAACGCTGTTTGCTGCAGAGCATTTGGTATTATTTGGAAATGGGGAACCTGATGGGGTCATGGGCTCTGGCCCATCCTGCTCCTGCTGCTGCTCCTCAGCCCCCCTGTGGCCACTGAGACATGAGGGGTCTCCATCTCATCTGATGCTCAGATGCCATCTCCCTGCTCCCCTTCTCTACACCCTCACATATGCCCCACTGGGGCACCATGTTCAGCCATGTAAGTTGATGGGTTTACTGTTAGTCTTTAAAAACGCAGCAAAAAATCCAAACTTTGCTTTTTTCCAGAGTCTGGAGAAGACGGCTGGTCAAATGTGCTTTTGTAGACAGAAGAAAGTAAATTATTAACTGAAGAAAAAAAGAGCCTATGACAAAGCAAACAAAACTAAAGTCACACTGTAAAGTATTTATTAAGAAACAAAGGGGGCTTTTTTCTTCATTTGTAAGAAACACTTTAAAGCAAGTGCTCTTTCAGAGATTTAAAAGCTATATTAAATGGTAACATTGGTTTTACATTATTGTACATGACATTAAAAAAATCACCACATCTCACAAAATTCCTTCTATTACAACTCAGGTTTCTCTGCCTTCAGTTGTAAATTAATTTCTACAGACTTAAATTTAACTTATTCTTTTTTCTTTTTTTTTTTTTTTTAAACAAGTAAACAATATACAAAGATTCACCTGAATTTCATAGGTCAGAGAAGGTGTCCTTGCCAGGGCCTGTGCAAGGCAGGCAGTGTGTGCACTGGTGGCAGGGGGAGCTGATTTGGTTCACAGCTGGGAAACGTCACGACCACAGAGATGAGCTGCTTGTCTGGTCATGCAGGAACAGGCCAGGTCTCACCTGGGCCCAAGCGCCTCCAGCTCCTTCTGAAGCCACAGGCAGCTGCCAGCTCAGCTTGGGAAGGTCAGAGTGATCACGCTACAATGTGGGCATGTAGAAACCTAAATCCCCATGAGACCAGACAGCAGGGTGGGTCCTTCAGAAGCTTGGCAGCACCCAGCTCTGGTGCAACCACTACCTTGAAGATCCCCAAGCACCACACTGTGCAGGCAGAGCAGGGTGGACACTGACACCTCCAGCAGCCGGGCACTGCCTTCCTGAAGACGCCCAGCCTGGCTGGAGGGGATGCCAGCTCCCATACACCAATCTTTCTGTCCAGATCCTGCACACTGACTGAGCGATCGTAGCCAGGAACAACAGATCTGGGATAAATTACCTATTCATTTCCCCATGGCAGTGGCCAAACCATTTCTGCCCACTGCAGACTGCCTGTGTGTGGCATGTTTATGAGCAAACCACTGGATTTGGCAAAGTGTCTGCACCTTATGTGTCATTTAAAAACAGACATACAAAAAATAACAGTATCACAGTTATTGCTACATATTGATAGAGTATCAGACAATAAGAAACCTTTTGTAATGATGTCTGGTCTGGTTACAGTAATTGCCTGTTCTTTTGTATAGAGCCTCAGTCTTCTGTTGCAGTGTTTTGGCTGAAGAACAAATGGATGGAAACGCAGAAACTGTGCTTTTTTAAGAGACAAAAACAGCCTTAGTTTGCTACATCTGGGTTGATATATTACAATTAGCATGATCCGATAATTCCCAGCACGCTGTTGCCTTTCCACCTGGAGAGGTGTTTTCTCCAGATGAAGCCAGCAGCTCCAGTGTGAAGTGTCCCCCCTGTCCACACCTCACCATCTCCCTGATCCCCATGGCACCACAAGCACCCTTGTCCTTTGGTTGGGCCTTTTTCCTTATTATTAAATACAGCTGTGCCTTCCTAGTCCCCTGCCCCAGAGGTAAAGAAGAAAAGAGGACGGGTTTCAAACCTGCACCAGCCCTACCGTGTCCCAGCCAGGGCAATTCTGTGTGAGACTCCCCTACTCCCACATGGGAGGGCAGGGGACTCAGAATGGGCTGGCAGGGGAGTGGGACAAACTCCATTTTCCTACAGGCAGACTCAGCTGCAAGTAGGCTTTGGGGCTGACAACTTCATGCATATTCCTGCAGGTTTACTGTTTCATGAGAAGTGAGGTTAAATTAGGCATATTTGGAATCACAGTATGACCTTTCCCTGTGAAGGCAGTTTCAGCTCAGATGCTGCCAGATGTACCAGACTTTGCTGAGTATCACAAAGAGCAAGCACCTCGTACCGTGTTTTTAGTAAAATGTTCACAAAGATAGTCTGTGCAAACCACTACTGAGTCCTGATCTTGAGACAAAACCAAATCAAGGATTTCAAGTGCAATGGAAGAAGAGCTGAATAATTCACTCTTCTAATTCCTACATAAATACCAGGGACAAGGAAAACTGATCTTTGCAAGACCAAGTCTCTCGTGGCATTTCATCCCAAACTGGGTGTGTGTAAGAAGCCGTGAAGGCTGGTACCAGCACCCTGCACGCAGGGATTGCACTGTTTGGCTCTTGGTTGTGATTGTCTGTAAAGCATCGGGAAATGTCATTAAGGAGCTGGGAGAGGAGAAGAGAGGTTTCTTAAGTACTGCGGTCTTGTACAGTGTAACAAAACTCTTTCTACGAATTAATTAGGCAAATACTTCTGACCATGTCATACCTGAAGGGCACTTAACGGCTCCGACATTTATCTCTCAAGTACAGTAATGTGAAATACATATGCATTTTCAGCATAATCCGCCGCTGCTGTAAATCACGCACTGGAATGAGAGCGTATCTGGCAACGTTAATTCCGAGATATCATCCTTACAGTTTCTGGCAACAGACCCCGTTGAAAATAAATGGTTTATAAACACTGTCTGACATGCATGAGCCTTTCAAAATTATTTACAAGTGATGTTCTGGGAGCTTCATTCCAAGGAAGTATTTCTCCTCCGTTCAGTTTAGATATTAAAATCTTCTGGGCGGGGAGGGGGAGGAAGGCATCAGCGCTACACAGTCACAGCTGGGTACATCTTCTGTTCGCTGTTGGTGTGCGGGTAGGGAGACTGGATCTGCCTGTAGCCGCTCTGCAAACCATCTAGGAAGGGGGGCACCGGGGTCAGCGGCATTGAGTCATGCTGCACAGTGTAGCCCACGTACTGGGGGTGCAGGTACTGCCCCTGGTGTGGCACGATCTGGGTGGCCTGCTGGCAGTTCAGCACTGAGAAGTTCGTCGGCATGTTGACATAGACATTATTCATGGTCCCTTCTGGCAAACAGCAGTTGGTCTGGGACCTGGTCGGTGGGGCTCTGGCCCCTGAGTTGGCACTGGAGCTGGAGCTGGCAGCTGTGCTTGACTGGCGAGAGGAGGAGCCCCGGGAGGTGCTGGCACTTGGGATCATGGGGATTGTCTCCATCAGGCGGGTGCCCCCAGGGGCTCGACTCTGCTGGGGCTCCTGCTTGGGCCGCAGGCATCTGCAGCAGCAAGCTGCCACCAGTGACCCCAAGATGATGAAGGCGACAAATACAGATCCAACGATAAGGAATGGCACATAGATGGGCACTGCAAAGCAAGGAAAACATTGTCACTGGGGCCAAAGGCAAACCTCAGCAGCTCCAGCAGAAGTCCCCCCTCATCCAAGTGGAGCCCATTCCTCCCAGAACAGATCAATGCAGGGCAAGCACTGACAGCTGTGTGTGCAGCCAACCGTTTTACACTGGAATGATGAAAAGGGCTGCCTAAACCAACAGCTTAAGTTTCCAAAAGCATCTTTACAGTTATTAGCAGGGATGAAAGCTCACAGCTCACACCTTGAGGGAGAACAGCTCACTCCTGGTGATGGTGGTCTAGTCCACATTAAACACTGCTCCACCTTTCATCAGATTGCGTCGCCAATATGCCTTGCTAGAAAAATTAGGCAAGACATTGCTAGGTTTGAACAGTGCCTTAGGGAGATACTTTGGGGACAGGATCCCTGCTGAGGGCTCAGGAGCATAGGGTAGTTAGTCAAATACCAGTGCTGCATCAAATCCCTCCCCATCACCAGCCCACTCTGGCTTTTTGTCACCCCCCTGGGGAAGGGAGGCAGCAAGGCAGTGACCAGACAGCAGTCACAGGGACTCTGACACCCCACAGCCCTGGGGATGAGCATCTGCTTGCTCTGCACTTCAGTCCCGGCTTTAGGGAGAAACTACAGAGCAGGCAGTGGGGAGACTGCATCATGCTCCAAAGCTTTGCTGCCAGCAGAGGGGCAGCATCACTCCTTGCAAGGCTTAATGAAGGGACATCAGGGCAGGACAAGTGAGGGTGGGCAAGGGGTGGGAGCAGAAAGTATGGGCGATGCTTCACGGGTGGGGTCAGGAGCCACCAAGCATGGCAAACACCATCCTTGGAAGGACCTGGGCTCCAGGTACTTATGCACCACTCCCAGGAAAAAAGCTGTTTTCTCTGCCTCAGTAAGAAATGTGTATGGATATATCTGAGAATAATGAAGGAGAGGTGCATCCCTTCAGTGTTTGTGAATGCTCCCAACAACATGCCTGGAGTTCATCATTTCCACCAAAACCCAGCAGCCCCAAGACTCCAGCAGGGCTGTGGACCCCTGCTTGACCCTGTCTGACCTTGCTAAGACAGCCACTGCTAATGACATGCAACTTAACAGTGCCAGTGCAGGGCGATGGCTCCCAAACCTATTGAGCAGTAAACACCAATTTAAAAAAAATGCCTTGTTCTGAGAACTGCAAAGAAGGTTTATTTATCTGCTCAGGTCAGAATACCTCCTCACACAGCTGATTACACGGAGCAAGTTATAATCAAAAGGACACAATTCTTCCATCATTTCAGCACTTTTAAACAGAAGGCTGCAAAACATCATCTCCACTTCTGTCCTTGATGCTGCAGCGGCTCTTAAGCAGGTAGGTGCACGCACTTGCTACAGACAGTAACGCACAAGTTTTGCACGAGTAAATCTGTCCTAATTATAACATCACTTCAGGCTACTTCTCGTGTGCTCAGCATGCGTGAATGGGAGCAAGGGTGCTGGGGAGCCACCGGGGCTTTTTTAAACAGTAGTAGAAAGACTTGAGTTTATCCTTGAAATTCAATCTTGTAAAGCCAGTCCTAAGTGGGGATATCTGAGCTGGAAGAACATACACAATTACAGTGGGGGCCAGCCAGAGTTCTTTTGAAATATCCTGTTACTTTTTCTCTTTTGCTCATATGCGGTTGCCTCATTTTTTCCTTCTCTTTTGAATGGGGAGCACAACCGGAGCTGAGGAGCCCGTTCCAAGTGGCGGCAGAGCTGCGCCAGGCCGGGACTGCGGGGAGTGGTGTCACCTGCTCTAACGGAGACGTAGCTGGGATTTCCAATAACAAAGGGGAGGAAAAGCCAGGCCTTCAGCTTGGGCACTTCTCCCCGTGTAACAGCCGCCGCCAGGCCCGGCCGGCCCCACGACTCGACGGAGGAGGGAACCGGCGACATGGGGGGGGGAAGGGGCGGGCAAGACGTTCAACGCAAACCCGCGCGGAGCCGCCGAGCCGGAGGGACCCGCGGTGCCACCCTTGGCGGGGCCGCCTCACCTGCCGCGCCGTCGGAGCCGTCCTTGCCGGGCCGGCCCGGCTCCGCGCCGCCCTGCCGCCGGTCGTTGTCGCAGGCGCCCTGGTCGAGCCGCGCCTC